>NW_006256877.1:423618-444024 GCF_000478725.1 Eutrema salsugineum | reverse complement strand
GACCTTGGCGGGCTGAAGTTGCGAATACCATCCTTTTAAGGGAAGAACAATTTCGATGCTTAGCTGGAGTGGGAGAAGAAGATTGAGATCGTGTTTGGTTACCAGAATTTCACGGAGAGGAAGAAAATCAACCTGGCAGCTACAGAGTTCCACGGCTATGCTGTGGATTCGTGGGATCAGATCGTCACCAATCGGAGACGGAACGGGGATCAACCCATTGAGACATGGGATGAGATGGTGGGTCTGATGAGACGACGGTTTGTTCCGAGCTACTACAACTGGGAACTACACAACAAACTTCAGCAGCTGACCCAGGGCACCAAAAAAAAATCGAGGATTACTACCAGGAGATGGAACCGAGTCACTACCTTTCGCAATTGGGCCGAGCTGATTCTTCTCAGGTGGGCCGACCTGATAACGACCTTGGCGGGCTGAAGTTGCGAATACCATCCTTTTAGGGAAGAACAATTTCGATGCTTAGCTGGAGTGGGAGAAGAAGATTGAGATCGTGTTTGGTTACCAGAATTTCACGGAGAGGAAGAAAATCAACCTGGCAGCTACAGAGTTCCACGGCTATGCTGTGGATTCGTGGGATCAGATCGTCACCAATCGGAGACGGAACGGGGATCAACCCATTGAGACATGGGATGAGATGGTGGGTCTGATGAGACGACGGTTTGTTCCGAGCTACTACAACTGGGAACTACACAACAAACTTCAGCAGCTGACCCAGGGCACCAAAAAAAAATCGAGGATTACTACCAGGAGATGGAACCGAGTCACTACCTTTCGCAATTGGGCCGAGCTGATTCTTCTCAGGTGGGCCGACCTGATAACGACCTTGGCGGGCTGAAGTTGCGAATACCGTCCTTTTAAGGGAAGAACAATTTCGATGCTTAGCTGGAGTGGGAGAAGAAGATTGAGATCGTGTTTGGTTACCAGAATTTCACGGAGAGGAAGAAAATCAACCTGGCAGCTACAGAGTTCCACGGCTATGCTGTGGATTCGTGGGATCAGATCGTCACCAATCGGAGACGGAACGGGGATCAACCCATTGAGACATGGGATGAGATGGTGGGTCTGATGAGACGACGGTTTGTTCCGAGCTACTACAACTGGGAACTACACAACAAACTTCAGCGGCTGACCCAGGGCACCAAAAAAAAATCGGTTCATTCTTCTTCTTGCACAGCTCGGCCCATCTCCTCCTATGTGGGGGTTCACGGCTTGGTTCGCTCATCGCCTCCTCACGGCTCGGCCCATCTGCAACGTTGGGTACAGCTCGGCCCACTCCTCCTATGTGGGGGTTCGGCCTTTGCCAAATCGGCTCTCCTGATGGTTAATTTATTCTTGAAATGGTTTAAACCGATTGGGATGAAACCGACCCCAACAGTTAGCCCCCCCAGCTCGTCAGTTTCGGAAGTGAGAGTGACGAGATTTATCATTCCTAGTTGTGGAATTAACCATCGAGTTGAACCTGTCGTGGGATGATTACAGGCGAGACGTGTTGATATGTCTATATTTTACATCATTTAGATTGCATTATAGAGTCCTCATCATGTGTTTTCTCATGTAAATTGAGTCTTTAGGCGTCAAAATAGGACTTAGGGCTTGCATTAGGTCCCAAAGAGTTTTGCATGTTTTGAAGTCCTTATCAGGAGCCTTGGAGACCAATTGGAGCCTAAGAAGAGGAACAGGAAAGAAAATGGTGAAGAAAAGGGTCAAAAATGGTGAAAACAGCTTGGAGGAATTTCTCGGCCAAATCTCGTACCGGCTGGTCGGAAACCTCGACCAAAATATTTACCGGATGCTCATTACCGGCCAAAAACCTTACCGATCGGCCAGAATCGAGTATCGAGTGCAAAAATACCACGGGACAAGTTTTCAACCGAGGCAAGGATTTTTACGACCAAAAAGCTTACCGCGGTACACAGCCCTCGGCCATTTTCCTTACCGCGGGAAGGTTTTTACGACCAAAAGTTACCCTTGCCCGCACAATTCAGAAATCACCAAACCGGGGAACCTTCCGGTCCGAATCAGTTGGCGGGGTCTTCACCAAAGTTGGAGATAATCAAGCAAAGATTCCAGAACAGTTGGAATAATCCAATTCGGACCAGTGGAGAGAAAGATATGGCTTCCGGAGCGTTCACAGCCTTGCGCGTACCCGAGAACTGAACGGCGAACTTCAAAGATCATGGCGGACGGAGCCTTTCCTGTCCGAACCAGCTTACCCGGTCTTCATAAAAGTTCGAGATCCATGGAAGATCTTCTCAGAGCATTTGGAATCGCTAAATTCGGAGCAAAGGTTTGGAAGATAGGGTCTCCGGAGTTCACATCGGTCTAAAAGTCTATTTTCCGGTAATTTCAATGCGGCACAAAGATGTGAAATCCAGGAAGCCTTCCACTCCCCAAGCTCCGATGGTTTCTTCACCAAAGTTCGAGATTATTGAGTCATATTGACTGTGGAACTGGTCCCAGAGAAATTGGAGTCGTGTGCTGAAAGTTACTGCTTCCGGAAGTTGACATGGTCGATACAAGCCTAAAAGAGTTGCGATACGCGCTAAGTATTTTCACAAGCCTCGGTATCTTTACCTTGGCGTCACTCAAGTCGAGGCTCATATCTTGGAAGTATTCTGGACTAGACCTCGTGCCAAAGCCTTGGCATGGTTAGATCGAGGCATGCATACGTAAGGACTGAAGCTGGAAACGACTAAGTGTTGAAAGTACACCTCGGTGTAATGACCTCGGCGTGCATGCCGGACTGTGTTCTCCCAAGCACCTCGACATCATGACCCCTCGACATTTTATCCCGAGGTCCCTTGTCACGAACCCAGAATCAAGAACAGAATGGCTCAAGAACATACACGTGAGGATAGATCAAAGACTAGGGTTCATGCATGTTCTTGACGTGTTCTTCACGAGATCTTCATCTGGATCCTGACTCACGTGCACACCTCAGCATGAAGACCTCGGCTTCACTTTCCGACACACCGTGGCACTCACCCATCAACCCAAGAGGGCGGTTCAGTACCCGGTTTGTTCCGGGCTGACCCGCGACACTTTCCCTTTGCTATAAATACATTTTGAGACTAAAAACCTAGTTATCTTATCTCTTATCTGTTTTTAGCTCTAAGAACTTGCCTCTTTTGTGAAACTTGATTAATCTAATCTGATATATCGTTTTTCATCGGAATCTTGTTCTTTCTTTATTTCTTTTATCATCCAACATCAAACTCCTTATCATTACTAGCTACACGTCTTGCAAAGGACTTAGTGAGCTCGTTATGATCAGTGAGTAGTCGTTTAAGCGGCTTTAGATAGGTAGATTAGGGTGCTTTCAAGGTGGATTAATGGGTTTAGGTGTCTAGTCTTGCATGTTTCATTCCTTAACCGACGAGATCTCTAAGCTGGATCCAAGCACATCACTTGAGGTTCAGATCTGAGACATATCTCGCATCAGAAGTGTTTGTAGAAATGTCTGAACCACTCGGTTAAGGGTTTAAGAGTCTTTCATCACGAGAGTGATAGTTTGTTCCCTTAAATGACGTTTTTGAACCGATTCTTATTGCTGACTGATTTGTGCTTCTCAAAAGGGATTTTGGTATGAAAGAGGATCAGTTTAGACGTTTAATACTTTCATGAGAAGATTAACGTGCCTTGAGTTCAAAGTCAAATGAAATCGCTTGATAAAATGATTCATTAGCCCCTTAGTCTAACTTGGAAGCACCCGAGTCAAATATCCTGTCTAAAGCTTCTGCCTTTATCATTCATTACCATCATCTGAATCACCTGTTTGTTGTTTGCATCTTGCTTAGTTTAAATCTCTACTTTTTATTTACTTTTATTGCTTATTTGCCTGATTATCATCGTCCCCAAACTTTTACCTTCTTGTCTTGACTTAAGTGAACAAATGACATAGGCTAGTGTCTCGTTTACAAGCTTGGTTTGACACCCCTTATACTACTTTGACAAGGGGATTGATAACCCTTCTAAGAGCTTGAAAACTCTTAGTTATCAATTGGCGCCGTTGCCAACTTGTAGGAGCATTAGTCTCTTGTTTGTTCTTGAGTTCAAGCTTTTCTTTCCTTTGTTTTACTAACTTCTTTCCAAGTTCTTGTTTTGTTTTCAGGTGCATGAATACCAGGTCTCGGAGCACAGGATCGCTTTTCCCATACGACGATAACATCGACAGATTAGAAAGGCGAGCTCGCGAGAGAGAACAGCACTTTGACAGACTTGGAATGGCAGAACAACAGAGAATGGAGCAACAGGCTCAGGCAGACGAGCACCAGGCTCAGGCTAATCAGGCGCAGGCAGGAAGAAATGAACAACAAGCCTATGTTAATCAGCAATAGGCTCAAAGAAACAAACGGCTTGCTCAGCAAAACCAACACCAAGCGAATAGAAATGAACAACAAGCCCATCATGTTCATCCGCCACCGCCCCAAGTTCAGCGACAACATCCTCCAATCTGTGTTGGAGAGAATGACCGAGCTAATGCGCACCAATACCGAGCTGGAATTCAAGCTCCACCAGTTCAAAACAACAACTTTGAAGTTAAAGTTTCCCTGCTCAATATGGTGCAAAACTCAAAGTTCCACGGTCTGGCTGGAGAAGACCCTCTCGAGCATCTAGATCAATTTGATCGGGTTTGCGACTTAACCAAGATAAATGGCGTCTCCGTAGATAGCTTCAAGCTACGCTTGTTCCCTTTCAGCCTCGGTGATAAAGCACACCAGTGGGAAAAGAATATACCGAGGGGTTCTATACAAACCTGGGAGCAGTGTAAACTGGCGTTCTTATCAAAGTTCTTTTCCACATCACGCAAGGCTAAGCTCAGGAATCAGATCTCAAGTTTCACGCAGCACAATAACGAGAGCTTTAGTGAAGCTTGGGAACGGTTTAGAAGCTACACTAACCAATGCCCACACCACGGCTTCTCAGAGGCATCCCTCTTGAGTACTTTATACCGAGGTGCACTCCCCAAGATCAGAAACCAACTCGATACAGCTTCAAATGGGAATTTTCTTGGAA
This sequence comes from Eutrema salsugineum, assembly GCF_000478725.1. Classification (NCBI taxonomy): domain Eukaryota; kingdom Viridiplantae; phylum Streptophyta; class Magnoliopsida; order Brassicales; family Brassicaceae; genus Eutrema; species Eutrema salsugineum. Next base: position 438,990 of record NW_006256877.1, on the reverse strand, counting down.
AAGAGATCACTGCGGCAATGGAACTAGTTGAGAAGCTAGCCATGTCAAATGACACGTATGGAGAGGACTTTGATAGAGCAAACCGTACAGAGGGATCTAGTGATGAACAGCGCATGAAAAAGGATATAAGAGAGCTTCAGAGTAAGCTTGACAAGGTTTTGATGGCGACTCAAAAGCCAATACACTTTGTAGGCGAGTTTGATGAGCAAGGGCCAAGTTTTGACAATGTTAATGAAGATGGTCTACCACAAGAGGAGCTGAATTACATAGGGAATCAGCAGAGGTATAAGCGGTTTAACAACTACAACAGTAACCCAAACCTCTCATACAGAAACCCGAATGTAGCTAACCCTCAAGACCAAGTGTACCCTGCTCAACAACAACAACAAAGCTATGCTCAAAAGGCTCCTTTTCAGAATACCTTCCAGCCCAAGCAACAGTTCAGTGGGCAACAGCACGACTACACTCAGCAGAATCGAGCGGCTCAGAGTAACACCTTCAACAACCAACCGCAGCAACACAAGTTTCCACCAGGGTTCCATCCGCAGCAGATGGGTAATCAACAACAGATTCAGGGAACAGGTCAGAATCAAATGGGGAACGACGTCTGTGGGATACTACAGCAACTGTTACAGGGCCAGCAAAGGGTTGAGAGCCAGCACGCGACAATGCAGCAAGATATCAGAGAGCTTAAGAAGAATCAAGCTTCTACATCATCAAGAAGCCCGGCTTTACCAGGTAAACCGGAGCCGAACCCTAAAGAGTATGTGAACGCCATCACATTGAGGAGTGGTAAGGAATTACAAACTCCAACGCCTAAGACAAAGCTCATTGAGGCCAATGAGCAATTAGAGGGGGAGGCAGCCTCAGACGATGCGTGTAAAGAAGCGGTCTTAGAGAAGGAACCGATCAAGGACAAAGGAAAAGAGGTGGAAAAGACAACTGAGCTTGAAAAGCCCTATGTTCCACCACCACCTTATCAACCCAAGATACCGTTCCCAGGGCGTTTCAAAAAGAAAATCCTAGACAAGGCCAAGGCGGTCTTTGAGAAACATTTGGAGAACACGCAACTCACCTTACCCATTATAGATGCTTTCTTAGCTATACCCCAGCTTGGGAAGTTTCTAAAGGACGCAATCCTCAACAAGACAAAGGAGCTCCAGGGTATGGTGATACTGAGCCATGAGTGCAGTGCCATAATACAAAGAAGATCTATACCAAGGAAGCTATCCGATCCGGGCAGCTTCACTTTGCCGTGTGCTTTAGGTCACCTGGAGCTCCACACGAGCAGCCTCGACATCCTAGACAGCGAGGGATCCACGGAAACAGAAGAGACACCTCGGGATATCATGGCCGTGACAACTCATACCGAGGCCGATGGTAAACCGCACGAGAACGAAGCAAAGGCCGAGGAAGCTGTTCCAGGCCAATGCAACTTTGATGCCGATTGGAATGAGGCAGACGCATCCCCTGTTGAGCTCAAGCCTCTACCAACAGGGCTCAGATATGCGTTCTTAGGTCTGAACTCTACTTTTCCTGTGATCATAAACGATAGCTTGCTTGAACATGAAGAACGTGCATTGCTTAATGAAATAAGGAAATTCAGGAGAGCCATAGGGTATTCCTTGGCTGACATTAGAGGAATCTCTCCTGATATATGCACCCACAGGATCCACCTAGAGGACCAAGCCATGTCCTCTATTGAGCATCAACGTCGACTTAACCCGAACCTCAAGGAGGTGGTTAAGAAGGAGATACTAAAGCTCCTTGAGGCAGGTATAATTTATCCAATCTATGACTCTCGATGGGTATCTCCTGTACACGGTGTGCCCAAGAAAGGTGGAATCACGGTGGTGAAAAACGATAAGGATGAACTCATAGCCCAAAGAACTATAACCGGCCATCGCATGTGCATTGACTATAGGAAATTGAATTCTGCATCAAGAAAAGATCATTTTCCTTTACCATTCATTGATCAAATGCTTGAACGGTTAGCTAATCACCCTTATTTTTGTTTTCTCGATGGATACTCGGGGTTCTTTCAAATACCTATAGACCCCCGAGATCAAGAGAAAACGACATTCACCTGCCCTTATGGCACTTATGCTTATAGAAGAATGCCATTCGGTTTGTGTAATGCACCGGCCACTTTTCAAAGATGTATGATGCACATTTTCTCTGATCTAATTGAAGAGAAAGTTGAGGTGTTTATGGATGACTTCTCCGTATACGGCTCCTCTTTCTCCGAATGTCTTGCTAATCTTTCTCAGGTTCTCAAGCGATGTGAGGAGCATAGGCTTGTCTTAAACTGGGAAAAGTGTCATTTCATGGTCCAAGAAGGCATTGTCTTGGGACACAAGGTATCAGAGAAAGGCATCGAGGTGGATAAGGCCAAGATCGAGGTGATGGTGAACTTACAAGCCCCGAATTCTGTGAAAGGAATAAGAAGCTTCCTTGGCCACGCTGGGTTCTATAGACGGTTCATCAAGGATTTCTCCAAGATAGCCAGGCCTTTGACCAGGTTATTGTGCAAAGAAGTGGATTTCAACTTTGATGAAGAATGTGAGGAAGCATTCAAGAGAATCAAGGAGGCTTTGATCAGTGCACCGATTGTACAAGCCCCTGATTGGTCTTTACCATTTGAAGTGATGACCGATGCATCTGATTATGATGTAGGAGCTGTCTTGGGACAGAAGAAAGATAAGAAGCTCCATGTGATCTACTATGCCAGCCGCACTTTGGACTCGGCTCAAGAAAAGTATGCCACCACCGAGAAGGAAATGCTTGCCATTGTGTTTGCATTTGACAAATTCAGGAGTTATCTAGTGGGATCAAAGGTCACAGTTTACACAGATCACGCGGCCTTGAGGTACCTGATGTCTAAGAAGGACGCTAAGCCGAGGCTTTTGAGATGGGTCTTATTACTCCAAGAATTTGACATGGAGATACTTGATAAGAAGGGCATTGAAAATGGAGCCGCAGATCACCTCTCAAGGCTGAGGATTGAAGAACAGGTCCCAATAGATGATGCTTTACCAGAGGAACATCTCATGTTAGTCCGGTCTTACTTAGAGATGGAGGAAGCCAAAACGAACAAGGAAAGAAGCCTTCCATGGTTCGCGGATCTTGTGAACTACTTGGCTTGCGGATTAGAGCCACCAGATCTTGATACTTATCAGAGGAAGAAGTTCTTTAGAGATGTGATGAGGTATCATTGGGATGAGCCGTATCTTTACGTGCTTAACAAGGACCATCTCTATAGGTGATGCTTGGCCGAAGAAGAGATCCATCCAGTGCTACAAGAATGCCACGGCTCATCGTATGGTGGTCATTTAGGTGCGTTCAAGACAGTTGCCAAGGTTCTACAGAGCGGTTTCTGGTGGCCGACCATGTTCAAAGACGCCCAGGAAGTGGTCTCGAGGTGTGAAGCTTGTCAAAGGCACGTAAACATATCCAAAAGGAATGAAATGCCCCAAAACCCAATCTTTGGAGTAGAAGTCTTCGACTGTTGGGGCATTGAATTCATGGGTCCCTTTGTAAGCTCATATGGGAATCAATATATCCTTGTAGCAGTGGATTATGTGAGTAAATGGGTTGAAGCGGTTGCATCTCCGACCAACGATTCAAAAGTGGTGGTAAAACTCTTCAAGAGTATCATCTTCCCACGGTTTAGAGTACCAAGAGTAGTCATCAGTGATGGGGGAAGCCATTTCATCAACAAGACTCTTGAGAGTCTTTTGAAGATGCACGGAGTAAAGCACAAGGTGGCCACTCTTTATCATCCGCAAACCAGCGGCCAAGTGGAGGTTTCCAACCGTCAGATAAAGGCCATTTTGGAGAGGACCGTGAACTCATCCAGGAAGGATTGGAGCAAGAAACTTGACGATGCCCTGTGGGCTTACAGAACCGCCTACAAGACCCCCATTGGGACTTCACCATTTAACTTGCTCTATGGGAAAAGCTGTCATCTACCGGTTGAGTTGGAATACAAGGCCTTGTGGGCAGTGAAACTTCTGAACTTTGACATCAAGACCGCACAAGAAAAGAGGGTTTTACAGCTTCATGAGCTTGAGGAGATCTGGTTAGATGCTTTCGAGAGCTCTAAGATCTACAAAGAAAGAACCAAGGCGCTCCATGACAAGAAGATACACAAGAGAGAGTTCAAAGAAGGGGACCAAGTTCTGTTGTTTAACTCAAGACTCAAGCTGTTCCCTGGGAAGCTGAGGTCTAGGTGGTCCGGTCCGTTCACGATTCTTGAAGTGAGACCCTATGGAGCCGTGGTTTTGAAAGGAAAAGATGGACAAGGCTTTGTGGTAAACGGCCAGAGGGTAAAGCATTACTTGGCATCAGAAACAAGGGAGGGAGCTACCTCAGTTCCTCTACTTGAACCGGGATCAGCCTGAAAAGGTATGAAAAGTCAAACTTAGTGACGTTAAACAAAGTGCTCTTGGGAGACACCCCAAGCTTATCCATGTACATATTTCGTTTTTCATCTTCTTTTTCTTTTTATTTGAAGCTGTTTGAAGGGTTGTTAAGTGTTTAAGGAGTTAGACAGTAAACCTCGAGGGTGAAAGTGAGAGAAAGCTTGAAAAATACACGGCCTGATGAATTAAGTCAAAGAGCATACATAGCCTCGGTATCGACCCTCGGTATATTCATACCATGGTCATCTTTTACCGAGTGAAAACTTGAGAACCTCAGCTAGATTCCTCGACTTAATTTCATCATGGTCGTGTCTGAGAAGTGCTATGGTAAAATAACTAAGTGTGGGGGAGGCTCACGGTGTAAACACCTCGGTATAAGTATACCGAGGGGCGATGTTCACTTAAAAGGGTCAAAAACCTTGATCCGAGGCCGCGACCAGTTTACACCAAGGCCAGCCTGTTTAAACCCCCAAGCCTCACGTGTTCTTTGCTAAAAACAAGCGACCTCGGCATGATGCCCTCGTGGTGGAGCGTGCCGAGGCACTCGGTTTCAAGAAATGATCAAAAGCAAGAACACATGAAACACTTAGGACGAAGAAGTGGCTTTGCGAGGTCCAAAGAAAAGACGTGAAAGCTATGGGGATTTACTCGTTGGCATGGGCTCAGACAACTCGGCTTGGTACCCTCGGGGTGGAACAAGTCGAGGCAGCTCAGAGTAACACGAGAAAATATGGCTTGGTCCGTACAGCCCACGTCATCCCCATACCGCGTCCATTTGAAGGGTTGCGCGGCATTTTGAATTTAAACACTCAGTCAACGTAGTTTTTGGCGCGGTCAACAGCTGGAGCTGGAGCAGAAGGGGATACCAGTCCAACAACAGTCCAAATGCCAGCTGGAAAGCGCGCTCCAGCCCAAACCGACCTCCATACTTGGCCAAAACGCAGAGTTTGCCCTCTAGACTCTTTTCTCTGCATTTCACGAACACAACTCACTCATTTCTCGTTCATTTTGCGTGATTCCAAGCGCTCTAGACTCTTTAGGGTGTTGTCTACTCTGCATAAGTATCTCGTTCAGCTTAAATCTTGCATTCCCAAAGGTATTTGCATCTTAAAGAGCTGAGTTGACATATATCTGAGTATGGCTTTGCATTGCATAATTGAGCATGAACTTGAATTCTCATTGTGATCACTTCTCTCAAAAAGAAAATGTGAACTCCCATTGCATACAACCTCTTTCTCTCGTACTGAAACAACTAAGTCTCTGTGGATCGATACCCTAAGTACTATGATATGTTCATAATTTGCATCATTTAGGTTGCATAAATCATTCCAAATCATGTTTTATTTCATGTATTTTAGGTCCTTAGGGTTTGTTTTAGAACTTAGGAGATGCATTAGGTCCCAATGAGTCTTTGCATGTTTTGAGTGTCTATCAGGTGATTATGGAGCTGAAAAGATGAATCCAGGAGGTGGAATGGTGAGCAGAGCTTGAAAAAGTGGAAAACTTGAGTCTATGGAGGTTATCGGCCATTCTCGCTGGCCAGGAAGGTTTTACCGGCCATTTTCATGTACCGCGGGAAGCTTTACCGGCCATTTTCACGTACCGCGAATTAAGTATATCGGCCAAAATCTCCGGGTGCGAACGAGTCTCAGAAATCACCTGTCCGGGGAGCCTTCCGGTCCGATTCAGATGGCGGGTCCTTCATAGAAGTTGGAGAGCATTGAAGCACGGTCTCATAGCAATTGGAATCGTAGAATTCGGACGCGTGAGCAGAGAGATAAGCTCGTCGGAAGAAACCCCTGTCTCGCAGGTATTCCGGACCGAGCAGATCAGTTCTGAAGGATGCGAAGGACGGTGCACTTCCAGGCCGATTCAGCTTCCGGGTCCTTCATGAGAATCAGAGACATTTGAGTCTTCTTTCCAGAACGTCCAAGAGCATTCAATTCGGATCTATGAGCAGGAAGATACGGCCTCCGGAATGGACACATGTCTAGACGCCTCTCTCTGGTCGTATACATGCACTGCAAAGATGTGCCCTCCAGGAAGCCTTCCACCTCCCAAGCACTGAAACTTCCTTCACAAAAGTTGGAGATAAATGAGTCCTCTGTCTTCTGCAACCGAAATCATTCAATTCGGACAAGTATCACAGGAGTTACACTCTCCGGAATGCGAAGTGATCTAAGCTGCTCTGGATGCTGCGAGATGGTCTTGCGACTTGGTTAACCCGCAGGCCTGAAGATGAACGCCTGAATGCTGATGCTGCGAGTTGAAATGTGCGGGTAAACTATCACTGGAAGAGGTCTGGAGCTCCCGAGCAAGAGAAATGCTAAGTCCACAATCGTGCGACTTAGGCATGCGAGTCATCCGCGCCTGGATCTATGCCGCACGATCACTCGGAATTCACTCCGACTTGAGCCTGCGACCTAAGTGCAATAGAGACCAACCCGCACAGTTTCTACATCCCCCAGAAACCGGCTCAGCCCTGCGAGTTGGAGAGGAAGGAGACCATGCCGCAGAAACACTCGGAATTTACTCCAAGATGGTTGTGCGGCTCCGACAAGGCGATTCAAGCCTCACAAGACAAGTCTTCATCTACTGCGACTTAGGTGTGCGGCCTGGGACATACTGAACCGACCCGCAGCTTTTCCCACTTTATCCATTAAAGCCGGGTCAGGACCCGGTTTGTTCCGGGCTGACCCGGTTCGTTTTTAAGAAGGTATAAATACTTTTTAGGGTTTTTTGGGGGAGAACTAAGTTTTATTCCCTTTGTCTCTTGCCTTTTTGGTGAAAAGACTCCATTAAGAAGAGAAATATCTTTATTTGAGTGTTTAATCAAGAGAGTTTAAGGAGATCTGGGTGTTTAAAGCTGTTTTCTTTTGAATCTATCATCTCCATCTCCATTTCTCATCATTAATCATGCTAATCTACTCAACTTGCAAAAGTTTAAGAGAGATTAGTATGATTAGTGAGTAGTCACCTTAATGAGGTTCTAGATGTGTAGGTTAGGGTGCTAAAGTGTTAGATTAGGAGTGCTTAGGGCTAGATTCATTGATTCATCTCTCTAAACAGCTGTTCTCTATGCTAAATCCTTGATAATCACTTGAGATCTAGATTCTGGGAATTTCATGCACCAAAAGTGTTTGATGAAATTCCTGAAAGAGTTGTGTTAGAGGTTTAAGTAATTTTTCATCATGGGAATGATTTGTTAAATGCTTGAATGATCATTAAGAGCTGTTTGTTAATGCATATTGATTCATGTTTCACAAATGGGAATTTGGTTTGAAAATGGATTAGTATAGGGGTTAATACCTTCATGAGAGGATTAACCTAGATTAGAGTTCTTAACCATTTGAATCATGTCTCATCATTGTCATTAGCATTTCTAGTTTAACACCAAGGCACCCTAACCAACTATCATGTCTAGAATCTCATGCCTCCATCATATCATATTCACATCATTTGTCATTGTCATTTGTCTTTAAACCTGTTTATGTTTATAGTTGTCTCTAGATTAATCAAAACCTATTCTTGTTTGCTTGAATTAAGAACTTGATCATATAGCTTAGTGTCTAACACCACATCTGGATTGATAAACCTCTTTGTACTACATTGACAAGGGGATTGATAGCCCTGAGACCCTTAAAAGTCTTATCTATCAATTGGCGCCGTTGCCAAATTGTGGTTTGATTAGCATTAAGCTCTGATCTGTTCTTGAGATCAAGTGCTTACTTTCTTGTTTTTACTGATTCCTTTCAAGTTCTGTTTGTGATTTCAGGTGTATGAACACCAGGTCCAGATCAAGAAGCTGCGGTCCTCCTTTTCCTCTAAACGATAACATCAACCTTCTGGTACCAAGGAGGAGAAGAGACAGACGTGGTAGACAACTTGATCAGACTGAGATGGCAGACCAAGCAGATCACGTGGTAGATATGGAACAACCAGTTCAGGAGCAACAAGCTCAAGGTCAGGGAGCTGGTATTGGAGTTGGTCAGGGGTTTCACCAGGGCAATGTTCAGCAGGAACAGGTGCACCACCAACAAGCCTATGTCCACCAGGGACAAGCTCAGGCTCATCAACAGAGGCATCAGGCCAATGTTCAACAAAGACACCAGGTGCACCACCAACCCCACCCTTTCCAACCACAACAAAGAAGATATGAGCAACCCCAAATATATGTTGGCGAGAATGACAGGGCCAATGCTCATCAGTATGGGGCTGGTATTCAGGCACCACCTGTGCAGAACAACAACTTTGAAGTGAAAGCATCATTGCTGAATATGGTCCAGAACTCAAAGTTCCATGGGTTAGCAATGGAAGATCCCTTGGAACACTTGGACCAGTTTGATAAGGTGTGTGATCTGACCAAGATTAATGGAGTTTCAGAAGACAGCTTTAAGCTAAGACTATTCCCATTCAGTCTTGGTGACAAAGCTCATCAATGGGAGAAGAATCTTCCAAGAGGCTCCATTCAAACCTGGGAGCAATGCAAGCAAGCCTTCTTATCTAAGTTCTTCTCCACCTCAAGAACTGCAAAACTGAGAAACCAAATCTCTAGCTTCACTCAGCACAGCAATGAAAGTTTTGGTGAAGCATATGAGAGATTCAGGAGCTACACAAACCAATGCCCACACCATGGGTTTAGTGAGGCTTCTCTTCTCAGCACACTGTATAGGGGAGCTCTTCCCAAGATTAGAAACCAGCTGGATACTGCTTCCAATGGGAACTTTCTGGGTAAAGAGATTCATGCTGCTTTAGAGCTAGTGGAGAACTTAGCATTGAGCAATGATACTTATGGTGAAGACTATGACAGATCAAATAGGTCTGAAGGTTCAAGCTCAGAACAGAGGCTCACCAGAGAAGTTAAGGAGTTGAGGAGTGAATTGGACAAGCTGAAATTCACCACTCAGAAGCCAATGCATTTTGTTGGAGAGTATGAGGAACCTTCTCAAATTTTTGAGAACATAAGTGAAGAAGGTCTTACCCAAGAGGAGCTCAACTACATTGGGAATCAGAGGTTCCAAAGATATCAGTATGGTAATGCCAATCCAAACCTCTCTTACAGGAACACCAATGTAGCTAACCCACAAGACCAGGTCTATCCCAATTATCAAGCTCCAAAGAACTTTGTTCCCAAGCACAACTTTCAAGGGTCATTCCAACCCAAGAATCAATTTGGTCAGAATCAGAGTTTTGGTCAGCAACAGCAACCATTTCAGGGCACTGGTTACACTTCACAGCAGCCAAAGGCACCACCAGGGTTTGGTCCACCACAGTTCCAACAGCAGGCGCCGGTTCAACAACAGTTTCAGCCACCAATGGTTCAACAGCAGCCACAGATGGGTACAGATATGGTTGGTATTCTGCAACAACTACTTCAGGGTCAACAGACTATGCAGCAGGAAATCAAGGAACTGAAGCAAAACCAGGCATCAAGCTCAAGGAACCAAGGTCACCTACCTGGAAAACCAGAACCCAACCCCAAGGAATATGCCAAGGCCATAACACTGAGGAGTGGCAAGGAGTTAACTGGTATTGAGAACAACAATGTGATCATTGAGGACAATGATCAACCTGAGGGGGAGGCAGCCTTAAAGGATGATCAAGTTGCTGAGAAACCAAGGTCAGAAAAGGGTAAAGAGGTAGCAAAGGAACCAGAACCAGAGAAGAAGTATGTGCCACCACCTCCATACCAACCCAAGCTCCCATTTCCAGGGAGATTTAAGAAGCAACTAGTGGACAAGGCAAGAGCTGTATTTGAGAAGGCACTCAAAGAGACACCACTCACAATGCCTCTCATTGATGCATTCTTAATGATGCCAAAGATGGGGAAGTTTTTGAAGGATGCTATTCTGAACAAGACAAAAGAGCTTCAAGGCATGGTAGTACTAAGTCATGAATGCAGTGCTATCATTCAGAGGAAGTCCATTCCAAGGAAGTTAACTGATCCAGGGAGCTTCACACTCCCCTGTGCCATTGGACCTCTTCTATTCTCTGGATGTCTTTGTGATTTAGGAGCATCAGTCAGCTTGATGCCATTCTCCATAGCACAGAAGCTGGGCTTTAGAGTTTTCAAACCTTCAAAGATTTCTCTTATCCTTGCAGATAGATCAGTTAGATTGCCTGTTGGTATGTTGGAAGATCTACCTGTCAAGATAGGTGGTTTTGAGGTTCCAACAGATTTTGTTGTGCTGGAGATGGATGAAGAGCCAGTAGATCCTCTTATCTTGGGCAGACCATTCTTAGCCACTGCAGGAGCTATTATTGATGTGAGAGGTGGGATAATAGAGCTTCAACTTGGGTCTGAAAAGCTCAAGTTTGATGTGAATGAGATGATGAAGAAGCCCACCATTGAAGGTCAATGTTTCTATGTAGAGACAATGGATCAGTTGGCTGATGAGTTGCTTGAGGAGCTGAACACAGAGGATCCTCTTCAAGCTACTCTGACTCAAGAACAAGGAGACAATGGGCTCTTGGCTGAAGCAAGTGAAGGGTATAAGCTGTATCTGGACAATGCAAGAGAGCTGGGTCCTGAAACAAGGTTTGTGGAGCTGGAACAGAATGGCACTGAGGTTTTTGCAATCCAAGAATCAGTCACCAGCCAAAGCAGCTTGGACCAGGACTGGAATGAGGCTGATGCACCCTCTGTTGAGCTCAAACCTCTACCAACAGGGCTCAGGTATGCTTTCTTAGGACTAAACTCCACATATCCTGTCATCATCAATGATAGCCTATTAGAGGACCAAGAGAGTGCATTGCTGAATGAAATAAGAAAGTTCAGGAGAGCCATAGGGTATTCTTTGACTGATATTAGAGGGATCTCTCCTGACATCTGCACCCATAGGATCCACCTAGAGGACCAATCTATGTCCTCTATTGAGCACCAACGTAGACTTAACCCCAACCTTAGGGAAGTGGTTAAGAAGGAGATACTAAAGCTTCTTGAGGCAGGGATAATTTACCCAATCTCTGACTCAAGATGGGTATCTCCTGTTCATGTTGTGCCCAAGAAAGGTGGGATCACAGTGGTGAAAAACGATAAGGATGAACTCATAGCTCAAAGAACCATAACTGGCCACCGCATGTGCATTGACTATAGGAAATTGAATTCTGCTTCTAGAAAAGATCATTTTCCTTTACCATTCATTGATCAAATGCTTGAAAGGTTAGCTAATCATCCTTATTTTTGTTTTCTCGATGGGTACTCTGGATTTTTCCAAATTCCCATAGATCCAAGAGATCAAGAGAAAACAACATTCACATGCCCTTATGGCACTTATGCTTATAGGAGAATGCCTTTCGGTTTATGTAATGCACCGGCTACTTTTCAAAGGTGTATGATGCACATTTTCTCTGACATTATTGAAGAGAAAGTTGAGGTGTTCATGGATGACTTTAGTGTCTATGGCTCCTCCTTCTCGGATTGTCTCTCTAATTTGACACAGGTGTTGGAGAGATGTGAGCAACACAGCTTGGTGCTGAACTGGGAGAAGTGTCATTTCATGGTGCAAGAAGGGATAGTTCTTGGGCACAAGATCTCTGAAAAGGGCATTGAGGTTGATAAGGCAAAGGTGGAGGTTATGGTGAATCTGCAAACCCCCACTTCAGTTAAAGGGATAAGGAGCTTCCTGGGTCATGCAGGGTTTTATAGAAGATTCATAAAGGACTTCTCAAGGATTGCCAGGCCCTTAACAAGACTGTTGTGCAAGGAGGTGGATTTCATCTTTGATGTTGAATGTGAAGAAGCCTTTAAGTTGATCAAGGAGGCATTGGTTAGTGCACCAATAGTTCAGGCACCAGACTGGTCCCTACCTTTTGAGGTCATGACAGATGCTTCTGACTTTGCTGTTGGAGCAGTACTTGGACAAAAGAAAGACAAGAAGTTGCATGTGATCTACTATGCCAGTAGAACACTTGACTCTGCCCAAGAGAAGTATGCTACAACTGAAAAGGAAATGCTGGCAATAGTTTTTGCCTTTGATAAGTTCAGAAGCTACCTGGTGGGATCAAAGGTCATTGTGTATACTGATCATGCAGCCCTCAGGTACTTGATGACCAAGAAAGATGCCAAACCAAGGCTGTTGAGATGGGTTCTATTGCTCCAAGAGTTTGATATGGAGGTGCTTGATAAAAAGGGGATTGAGAATGGTGCTGCAGACCATCTCTCAAGGCTGAGGATTGAAGAAAAAGTCCCCATAGATGATGCTTTGCCTGAAGAGTCTCTGATGGTGCTCCATTCATACTTGGAGTTTGAGGAAGTAGAGAGCATTCAAGAAAGGAGGATGCCTTGGTTTGCAGATATAGTGAACTATCTTGCATGTGGGGTGGAGCCCCCTGAATTGGATGCTTACAAGAGAAAAAAATTCTTCAGAGATGTCCAGAGATACTATTGGGATGAGCCCTACCTCTATGTTCTGAACAAGGATCAGTTATACAGAAGATGTCTTGCTGAAGAGGAGATGCAACCTGTGTTGCAGGAATGTCATGGTTCTGCTTTTGGAGGTCACATGGGGGCATTCAAAACTGTAGCAAAGGTTCTTCAAAGTGGGTTCTGGTGGCCTACAATGTTCAAAGATGCCCAATTGGTGGTTTCAGCTTGTGATGCCTGTCAGAGGCATGGAAATATATCTAAAAGAAGTGAGATGCCTCAGAACCCCATTCTAGAAGTGGAGATCTTTGATTGTTGGGGGATTGACTTTATGGGACCTTTTATTTCATCCTTTGGAAATCAATACATACTTGTTGCTGTGGACTATGTGTCCAAATGGGTTGAGGCCATTGCTTCCCCTACCAATGACTCCAAGGTTGTAGTCAAGCTGTTTAAGAGCATCATATTTCCAAGGTTTGGAGTTCCAAGGGTTGTCATTTCTGATGGAGGATCCCACTTTTTGAACAAGACTCTGGAAGGTTTATTGAGAAAGCATGGAGTTAAACACAAGATAGCTACTCCATATCATCCCCAAACTAGTGGCCAAGTGGAGGTATCTAATAGACAAATCAAGGCCATTCTGGAAAGGACTGTCAGCTCAACCAGAAAAGATTGGAGCAAAAGGCTGGATGATGCATTATGGGCTTACAGGACTGCCTTTAAAACTCCAATTGGAACATCACCATTCAGTCTGCTATATGGGAAGAGCTGCCACCTTCCTGTGGAGTTGGAGTACAAAGCTATGTGGGCTGTGAAGTTTCTAAACTTTGATATCAAAACAGCTCAGGAGAAAAGAATCATGCAACTCCATGAGCTTGAGGAGATTAGGCTTGAGGCTTTTGAAAGCTCAAAGATCTATAAGGAGAAGACCAAAGTCCTGCATGACCAAAAGATTTTAAAGAGAGAGTTCAAGTGTGGTGATTTGGTCTTGCTTTTCAACTCCAGACTTAAGTTGTTTCCAGGAAAGCTTAAGTCTAGGTGGTCTGGACCTTTCAAAGTTCTTGAAGTGAGGCCTTATGGTGCCATTGTCTTGGAAGGAAAAAATGGTCAGGAATTTGTGGTGAATGGACAGAGAGTCAAGCATTACTTAGTTTCACAAGGGAAAGAGGAAGCTACATCAGTTCCTCTTCTTGATCCACCAGCCTGTTAACCAGGTTCTCAAAGTCAAACTTAGAGACTTTAAACAAAGTGCTCTTGGGAGACACCCCAAGCTTATCTTTGTACATAGTTCTTCTGATTTCTTCTCTTTTCTTTTATGTTTTAGAACTTTCTGATGGGTTTTGTGAGTTGGTCTCAGGTACTAAGTGATCTTTGGAGGACATAGCTCAGTGATGAATGGAAAGAAGCATGTGAGAGAGCTGAGAGAAGTGTTTAAGGCCAGAAAAACGTTTAAGTCCCAAAAGCTGCGGCCTAGGAGTGCGGGTCAGAAGAGAAGAGCCCAGGCCGCAGCAAGGTTCGGAATTTACTCCGGCCTGGGCGTGCGACCTGGAAAGAGGAAGGCCGAGCCGCACAGAAAGAAGAAGGCCCGAAACGTTTAAGTCCCATTTACTGCGGGATGGTTGCGCGGGTCAGAAGAGAGGGAGCTAGGCCGCACGACTATTCGGAATTTACTCCGGCCTGGGCGTGCGACCTAGGAGCGTAGACGCTGAGCCGCACCAAAAAGAAGAAGGCCGAGGGTTCTAAGTGTTAAACCGTGCGACCTGGTGCTGCGGCCTGAAACCCAAGGAGTCTAAGTCGCACGATCGTTCGGAATTTACTGCGGGATGGTTATGCGGCTCAGAAGAACGATGGCCAGGCCGCACAGAAAGAAGGGAAACCCAAAATGCCTAAGTCCCAGAAGCTGCGGGATAGGAGCGCGGGTCAGAAGAAAGATGGCCAGGCCGCAGAAAGACTCGGAATTTACTCCGAGATGGTTGCGCGGGTCAGAGCAGAGGATGACCAGGCCGCAGCATGAAGAGAACGGCCAGAATGCCTAAGTAACAAAAGCTGCGGGATGGTTGCGCGGGTCAGAGCAGAGGATGACCAGGCCGCAGCATGAAGAGAACGGCCAGAATGCCTAAGTAACAAAAGCTGCGGGATGGTTGTGCGGGTCAGAGCAGAGGATGACCAGGCCGCACGAAATTTCTTCCGGTTCTACACCGAGACGGTCACACAGCTCGATCCCGACAGTTCCCGGACGCACAAAAGAGAGAAAGGAGGCCGGTCAATGAGAAAAGGATGGGTCAAAGCCTTGACTGGTCAAAATAGATCTATTGACCACCAGTCCAGAGGCTTGACCCTACCCCACACTCTCTCTTCCTCACTACAAACCCGAGTTTGCAACTATCTCTCACTTTTCTCTCCATTGTTTTCACCATATCTCTCTCATTTCTCCACCAAAATTGTTGATTCAAAGTGCTCTGAGCTCGTTTTTGAGTTGTTAACATCATCCTGATTGCATTTCGAACTTGTTGCATCTTAATCCCAAGGTATTTCGCCCTGTTGAAACTCATCTCTTTCCATGTTCTTCAATGGTGAGGGGTG
>NW_006256877.1:216203-421974 GCF_000478725.1 Eutrema salsugineum | reverse complement strand
ATGCAAGCTGACCCATGGATGGGTGGTAACAAAGATCTTGAAAGCCATGGGTATAGATTCAAGGAGAACAAGGCAAAGTTTGATCTGATTAATGAAGCACATTTGTGTAGGATTGGCTTTCTCCAAGGAAGAGTGGGTACCAAGGCAGTCTACAACTTCAAGACACTCATCAGTGAGCCAGCCCAAGTTCTCCTACCCAATCCCTCCATCACCACAGTCCAAGTTAAAAGGAACATTCACTTCTTCTTGCTGAAGGAAGAGCTGTACAATGTCCAAACTGATCCACCAATCCTCACATACAGGCAAGCTTGCAGAGAAGAAGCCTCCAAGGGAAAGAAAGCAACCGCTGAAGACGCTACCACAAGTGCAGCTGGTGCTCACGATGCTGATCTGCCTCCACCTCAAAAACGTTTTGGTGGAAACAGATATCACTTTGATGATTACAACTGGGAGGAACCAGGCACTTCAGGGTTCAGAGCTCAACAGAAGATTGGTATTCTCCAACAATGGTGCAAGTACCAAGACAAAACCATCCACAAGATGGCCAAGTGCATCAAGGAGATGAAGAAGAGGATCAAGAAGCTTGAAAACCCTTGCAAAGGTGGGGCTCCAGCACCAGTTTCACCAAGAAACAGAGAGGAAGTTGGGGAGAGTTCCATGAACTGCACAGCCTTGGTCGCATATGGAACCACTTGGGTAGATCTTGACGACGGGAGTGATGAAGCCAGCCACCATTCTTGGGAAACACCGTCAGGCCACACATCGAACCCCTCCTACTCATTGGGGTCTGATTTCAACAGCCACTAGGTAACACTCAAAACCTTGTAAATAGCATGTAGACTTTTTTTTCCTTTTGCATTTTGCTTGTTTGCTTTGGTTTCACTTCTTTCTCATACTTTTATAACACAAGGGACTGTGTTATTTAAGTGTGGGGGAGGAGTTTCATCCTTTACTAACCATGTTTTCTATTTTCTCATTTTACACTTTGAGTCTTGAGTCACATTCTAGTTGCATAGTCATCTAAGTGCATATAAAAACCAAAAAAAAAATGGAAAAATCTGAAAAATTTTCACAAAAAAATGATCATGTAGTTGCATTCTCATTTTTAGGATTGAGTCTAGATTGCATTTGCATATAGGTTGCATCTTGCAAGGAGTAATGATAGGTTTTCTAGAGAGTACATCACTTTGAGAACTTGAATTGAATATGCTTGTGAATCTTTTTCTATGCTTGCAAAGTCTGAAATGATTTGAATCTGAGAAGCAAGTTTGAATTAAACTCAACTCTAATTAAGTGGAAACCTTGAACTTGACCTGAAAATATCTTGTGATGCATTGTTTGAAAAAGCTTGTGGATACCAATATACATACTTGAGCTAGAACCACTGTTTTTACCACTCTTTTCCTTAGCTCAAGTAGCTGAATCCACATCATGGATCAGTTCCCACACCTTGAACCCATCCTTCTTTTAAGCCAATGTTTGTGTGTGAATTGAAAGGCCACCTTGGATCAAACTTAGCAGAAAGTGTTAGGTTTAGAGCGACAAGGGCAGGTCTCATTGAGTGCTGTGTTCCAACATCAAGGAACTGAGAGTTTTGGCGAGGAATAAGTGTGGGGGAAAAGACCTTTTGGTGAGTGGAAAAAGGTGAGATGAGTGGAAAGAGAGAGTGAAAATAACTAGGGGAATGAAAGAAAAAGAAGTCAGTCTTGGTGTTTTGAGAAAGTGAGCTCTGGTTTGTTGAAAAGAAAAATCTAGCCTCTAAGTGAAAAAGAAAGAAAAGAAGCCAAAAGCTCAAATGTTTTGATAAGAAAGAAAGAAGAGGCTAGAAGTTGTAAAAGAAAAAGAGCTGTGTAAAGTTTGAGTTCCAAGACTTGAGAGTGAAAGTGAAGAACAAATCCCCTAGTGAGAGAAAAATGAGTGTGAAAAGTGAGGTCTTTGAGCAAGAGAGGAAGCTTTGAGTAGAGGGTGGGGAGTGATGAGTCTTTGCCCTTGTATGCATAGGTTGCTTTTTACCTTTAGCATTCTGCCAAAGTTTGATCATTCATAGAGAGATCCCTTTGCTGCATTTAACCCACTTGAACACTGATGAGATCATTTTAATCTCATAGCCTCTCCCTAGCCAAGCCAGCTTGTTTAAACCTTGCATCATGAGATCCACCTGATAAAATCTTAATGAATGTGAAAGAGTTGAGAGAGAGAAGAACTTGTGGAGATTCCTTGCTGAGTTGACATATATCTGAGTATGGCTTTGCATTGCATAATTGAGCATGAACTTGAATTCTCATTGTGATCACTTCTCTCAAAAAGAAAATGTGAACTCCCATTGCATACAACCTCTTTCTCTCATTTGCTCTTTTTGCTTGAGGACAAGCAAAGGACAAGTGTGGGGGAGTTGATATGTTCATAATTTGCATCATTTAGGTTGCATAAATCATTCCAAATCATGTTTTATTTCATGTATTTTAGGTCCTTAGGGTTTGTTTTAGAACTTAGGAGATGCATTAGGTCCCAATGAGTCTTTGCATGTTTTGAGTGTCTATCAGGTGATTATGGAGCTGAAAAGATGAATCCAGGAGGTGGAATGGTGAGCAGAGCTTGAAAAAGTGGAAAACTTGAGTCTATGGAGGTTATCGGCCATTCTCGCTGGCCAGGAAGGTTTTACCGGCCATTTTCATGTACCGCGGGAAGCTTTACCGGCCATTTTCACGTACCGCGAATTAAGTATATCGGCCAAAATCTCCGGGTGCGAACGAGTCTCAGAAATCACCTGTCCGGGGAGCCTTCCGGTCCGATTCAGATGGCGGGTCCTTCATAGAAGTTGGAGAGCATTGAAGCACGGTCTCATAGCAATTGGAATCGTAGAATTCGGACGCGTGAGCAGAGAGATAAGCTCGTCGGAAGAAACCCCTGTCTCGCAGGTATTCCGGACCGAGCAGATCAGTTCTGAAGGATGCGAAGGACGGTGCACTTCCAGGCCGATTCAGCTTCCGGGTCCTTCATGAGAATCAGAGACATTTGAGTCTTCTTTCCAGAACGTCCAAGAGCATTCAATTCGGATCTATGAGCAGGAAGATACGGCCTCCGGAATGGACACATGTCTAGACGCCTCTCTCTGGTCGTATACATGCACTGCAAAGATGTGCCCTCCAGGAAGCCTTCCACCTCCCAAGCACTGAAACTTCCTTCACAAAAGTTGGAGATAAATGAGTCCTCTGTCTTCTGCAACCGAAATCATTCAATTCGGACAAGTATCACAGGAGTTACACTCTCCGGAATGCGAAGTGATCTAAGCTGCTCTGGATGCTGCGAGATGGTCTTGCGACTTGGTTAACCCGCAGGCCTGAAGATGAACGCCTGAATGCTGATGCTGCGAGTTGAAATGTGCGGGTAAACTATCACTGGAAGAGGTCTGGAGCTCCCGAGCAAGAGAAATGCTAAGTCCACAATCGTGCGACTTAGGCATGCGAGTCATCCGCGCCTGGATCTATGCCGCACGATCACTCGGAATTCACTCCGACTTGAGCCTGCGACCTAAGTGCAATAGAGACCAACCCGCACAGTTTCTACATCCCCCAGAAACCGGCTCAGCCCTGCGAGTTGGAGAGGAAGGAGACCATGCCGCAGAAACACTCGGAATTTACTCCAAGATGGTTGTGCGGCTCCGACAAGGCGATTCAAGCCTCACAAGACAAGTCTTCATCTACTGCGACTTAGGTGTGCGGCCTGGGACATACTGAACCGACCCGCAGCTTTTCCCACTTTATCCATTAAAGCCGGGTCAGGACCCGGTTTGTTCCGGGCTGACCCGGTTCGTTTTTAAGAAGGTATAAATACTTTTTAGGGTTTTTTGGGGGAGAACTAAGTTTTATTCCCTTTGTCTCTTGCCTTTTTGGTGAAAAGACTCCATTAAGAAGAGAAATATCTTTATTTGAGTGTTTAATCAAGAGAGTTTAAGGAGATCTGGGTGTTTAAAGCTGTTTTCTTTTGAATCTATCATCTCCATCTCCATTTCTCATCATTAATCATGCTAATCTACTCAACTTGCAAAAGTTTAAGAGAGATTAGTATGATTAGTGAGTAGTCACCTTAATGAGGTTCTAGATGTGTAGGTTAGGGTGCTAAAGTGTTAGATTAGGAGTGCTTAGGGCTAGATTCATTGATTCATCTCTCTAAACAGCTGTTCTCTATGCTAAATCCTTGATAATCACTTGAGATCTAGATTCTGGGAATTTCATGCACCAAAAGTGTTTGATGAAATTCCTGAAAGAGTTGTGTTAGAGGTTTAAGTAATTTTTCATCATGGGAATGATTTGTTAAATGCTTGAATGATCATTAAGAGCTGTTTGTTAATGCATATTGATTCATGTTTCACAAATGGGAATTTGGTTTGAAAATGGATTAGTATAGGGGTTAATACCTTCATGAGAGGATTAACCTAGATTAGAGTTCTTAACCATTTGAATCATGTCTCATCATTGTCATTAGCATTTCTAGTTTAACACCAAGGCACCCTAACCAACTATCATGTCTAGAATCTCATGCCTCCATCATATCATATTCACATCATTTGTCATTGTCATTTGTCTTTAAACCTGTTTATGTTTATAGTTGTCTCTAGATTAATCAAAACCTATTCTTGTTTGCTTGAATTAAGAACTTGATCATATAGCTTAGTGTCTAACACCACATCTGGATTGATAAACCTCTTTGTACTACATTGACAAGGGGATTGATAGCCCTGAGACCCTTAAAAGTCTTATCTATCAAAAATGCGCTTGGAATCGGTCTTAATGATGATTTGTGTGTTTGAGCTGAAATGTCTAGATAACTTGTCCCTAATCGGTTGTTCTGGCTTGTTCTTACTTTCCTTGATGTTTGAAAAAGCTATGAATATCAATTCTGCTAGAGAAAGAGTTTTGTACTTGCCAATCTTGAGATACATGTGCTTAACGATATACTTGGCTCTGGCGGTTTCTTTGAGAATCTCCCTTGCAGATGACCGGAGACCGAACCGTTCCTACCCACGAGACAAACAGAAGTGCGGGCCAGAAGAGAGTTTTGAAGGGTAAAGCCGTTGCCGTGCCACGTAGTGGAGAGACCAGCAAGAAACCCTCGATGCGACCCGATGACGAGCCAACCCCCAAACGAGCAAGAAATACTGAGCTCACTCTGGCACCAGCTCTCGAGTCAAAGAGGAACGGGAAGAAGGCAGCTGTGGGATCTGATGACAACGAGCCCGGAGCCTTAGTCCCTTATGTAAACAACGGTGACAAAAATTCCAAGAAAGAACCAAAGGCCGAGCCCGAGGATGAGCACTTCCCAACCACTGAGGAATACTTGGACCACTTTAACTCAATCAGAGTGGCTCAAGGCCGATTCCCTGACTTGGAGCTGCTGAAGAAACTCGAGATACTTGATGACGTGACCCTCATTTTTGAGAATATGGGCTTGGCAAAGTTCTTTGAGATGAGCGATGTTGCATATGAAGGGATTACACAGCAGTTTCTTGCAACCTTGGAGGTCATCATCTACCCCAAGAGAGATCCAAAGCGTTTACATGGCAAAGGATTCGGCCACATTGAGTTTGAAATGGATAACGTGCACTACAAGGTCAGTTTCAAGGAGCTTGATGAAATCTTTGGGTTTGAAAGGAATGGAAGCTCGCTTGACAAGTTTGTGTACCCTCGTGATGAGTTGGCCGCCTTGTGGGAAACGATATCTTTTGGACCCTACCTCGGAGGCAAGAGCAAGACAAGCTGCATAAGGAACCCTGCGATCAGATACACAAACCGCGTCCTAGCATCAACATTCTTCTCGACCTTTAACCCTGGTGTTATTCACACGGCCGAGCTTGAACTATTGGGACTCGGACTGAAGCCGTTCATCACTTAAATGAAGAACAAGAAAGAGTTCCAAGGGCCGCTGCATGTACCATCATTGGGTGCATTCTTTGCCATTCAAATGCTCACTTATCGGCACAATGTATGGTGCGACCGCAAGAAGCGAGGAGCAAGAAGACTTCAGAACGGTTGGATAGTCACCAAGATCCTGAGGGCTCAAGGGTTTATATTCCCTGATTCACCGAAGAAGCCGAATCTCATTGATGAGTTATACCTAAGCAAAAGTGGTTTCTTCGGAGGCAAGTCAGGGGACAAATGGGTTTACAACTTCACCCTACTGCATAGAGACGGCACGCAGGTTCTACTGCATAACCGAAGCCTCACCATGCTCGACAAGCAGTGTAACGTCTCATTCTACGTTCTCAAAGACCAGTTGTATAACCCAGCTTTCGACCCACCAACACGCAAATGCACCAAGGCAGCACCTAGCAAACCCGAGAACACTAGTGGCCAGGAAGATTGTGATAACGGGGAGCAGAGACAATATGAGAGAAGGATCGGAGCAGGCCGCTATCACTTCGATCCGCAAGTTTGGGGTGAGCCTGAATACCACACCAAGAAGCTGTATTCGTGAGTGAACACCCTCCAAAAGTGGTGTAAGTGGCAAGACAAAACCATCCACGCATTGGTGGATTGTGTGAGGCATTTGAAGAAGAAGGTAAAGCAGCTCACGAGGCCATCCTCGCCGGATAAGAACTCAGCGACCTCAACCGCACCGATTACAGAAGAAGGAGTTGGAGAAAGCTCAAACGCGAGGAACCCGGAGTTTCCACCAGGCAAAGAAGACTGGATCGATCCAGCCACGGCTTTCCTGCCTGAACCCTCAGAAAGCAGCCCACCACGTCAGCCCACTCCATCCTGCTCAACATCGAATCCCTCGCATTACTTGGGATCCGACCTCTCCGACTATGGTATCAACTTCAAACCTTGTACATATGCATCTTGTATATATCATCTTGCATTCGTTCAGTTTGTCTTTTCACTTCTCTCACACGCTTTTATAACACAAGGGACTGTGTTATCTAAGTGTGGGGGAGGAGCTTTGTGTTTTCTGATCTTGTTTTCTTTGTTCTTATTTGACTTTTGCATTCTTGAGTCTCATTTAGCTTAATACATGTGATAAATTACATCATTCTAGTTGCATCTCGCATTTTAAGATCGAGTCTAGTTGCATCATGTAGGATTGCATCAGTGCAAGGAGCAATGATAGATTTTTTCCTAGAGAGTAAATCACTTGAGAACTTGAACTAAATATGCTTGTGAAACTCATTCTGTGCTTGTAAAGCTTGAAACGATTTGAATCTGAGAAGCAAGTCTGAATTACACTCAACTCTAGCTAAGTGATAACCCTGAACTTGAAATGAAAATATCCTTTGATGCATTGCTTAAATAGGCTTGTGGATACCGATATACATACTTGAGCTAGAATCATTGTTTTTACCACCCTCCTTCCTTAGCTCAAGTAGCTGAATCCGCATCATGGATCAGTTCCCTCACCTTGAACCCATCTTTCTTTCGAGCCAATGTTTGCGTGTGAATTGTAAGGCCACCTTGGACTGAACTTGGCAGAAAGTGTTAGGTTTAGAGCGACAAGGGCATGGCTCATTGAGTGATATGTTCCAACATCATGGAACCTAGAGTATTGGTGAGAAATAAGTGTGGGGGAAAAGACTTGTTGGTGAGTGGAAAAAGGTGAGCTGAGTGGAAAAGTGAGAGTGGAAATAGCTAGGGGAAAGAATGAAAATGAATGAAGTCTTGGTTGTGAAAAGATAAGCTCTGAAATGAAAAGAAGCCAAAGGCTCAAGTGTTCTGAAATAAAAATGAAAGAGGCTATACGCTATGAAAGAAAAGGGCTGTGTGAATAAGCAAAAACCAAGGCTTGAAAATAAAAGAAAAAGGCGAATCCCCTAGTGAAAAGAAAATGATTGTGAAGAGTGAGGATTCTGAGAGGGTGAGCAAGTGAGAAACGCTTTGAGTGGAGTGTGGGGTGTGATGAGTCTTGCCCTTGTATGCATCAGTTGCTTTTTACCTTTAGCCTTCTGCCGAAGTTTGGTCGTTCATAGAGAGATCCCTGTTGCATTGCACCCGCTTGAATATTGATGAGATCATTTTTATCTCATGACCTTACCCTAGCCAAGCCAGCCTATTTGAACATTGCATCATTTGATTCACCGGTTACGAACTTAATAAATGTGAAAGAGTTGAATGTGATAATGACCTGTGGAGATTCCGTGTTTTAGTTGGAAAATATCCGAGTATAGCTTTGCATTGCATATTTGAGCATGAATCCGAGTTCTCTTGTGGTCACTTCTCTCTAAAAAAGGAAATATGAGCTCCATCTGCATTACAACCTCTCTCTCTCATTTGTTCTTTTTGCTTGAGGACAAGCAAAGGACAAGTGTGGGGGAGTTGATATGTCTATACTTTACATCATTTAGATTGCATTATAGAGTCCTCATCATGTGTTTTCTCATGTAAATTGAGTCTTTAGGCGTCAAAATAGGACTTAGGGCTTGCATTAGGTCCCAAAGAGTTTTGCATGTTTTGAAGTCCTTATCAGGAGCCTTGGAGACCAATTGGAGCCTAAGAAGAGGAACAGGAAAGAAAACGGTGAAGAAAAGGGTCAAAAATGGTGAAAACCGCTTGGAGGAATTTCTCGGCCAAATCTCGTACCGGCTGGTCGGAAACCTCGACCAAAATGTTTACCGGATGCTCATTACCGGCCAAAAACCTTACCGATCGGCCAGAATCGAGTATCGTGTGCAAAAATACCACGGGACAAATTTTTGACCGAGGCAAGGATTTTTACGACCAAAAAGCTTACCGCGGTACACAGCCCTCGGTTATTTTCCTTA
This sequence comes from Eutrema salsugineum, assembly GCF_000478725.1. Classification (NCBI taxonomy): domain Eukaryota; kingdom Viridiplantae; phylum Streptophyta; class Magnoliopsida; order Brassicales; family Brassicaceae; genus Eutrema; species Eutrema salsugineum. Next base: position 413,219 of record NW_006256877.1, on the reverse strand, counting down.
CGACCAAAAGTTGCCCTTGCCCGCACAATTCAGAAATCACCAAACCGGGGAACCTTCCGGTCCGAATCAGTTAGCGGGGTCTTCACCAAAGTTGGAGATAATCAAGCAAAGATTCCAGAACAGTTGGAATAATCCAATTCGGACCAGTGGAGAGAAAGATATGGCTTCCGGAGCGTTCACCAGCCTTGCGCGTACCCGAGAACTGAACGGCGAATTTCAAAGATCATGGCGGACGAAGCCTTTCCTGTCCGAACCAGCTTACCCGGTCTTCATCAAAGTTCGAAATCCATGGAAGATCTTCTCAGAGCATTTGGAATCTCTCAATTCGGATCAAAGGTTTGGAAGATAGGGTCTCCGGAGTTCACATCGGTCTAAAAGTCTATTTTCCGGTAATTTCAATGCGGCGCAAAGATGTGAAATCCAGGAAGCCTTCCACTCCCCAAGCTCCGATGGTTTCTTCACCAAAGTTCGAGCTTATTGAGTCATCTTGACTGTGGAACTGGTCAAAGTTACTGCTTCCGGAAGGTGACATGGTCGATACAAGCCTAAAAGAGTTGTGATACGCGCTAAGTATTTTCACAAGCCTCGGTATCTTTACCTTGGCGTCACTCAAGTCGAGGCTCATATCTTGGAAGTATTCTGGACTAGACCTCCTGCCAAAGCCTTGGCATGGTTAGATCGAGGCATGCATGCGTCAGGACTGAAGCTGGAAACGACTAAGTGTTGAAAGTACACCTCGGTGTAATGACCTCGGCGTGCATGCCGGACTGTGTTCTCCCAAGCACCTCGACATCATGACCCCTCGACATTTTATCCCGAGGTCCCTTGTCACAAACCCAGAATCAAGAACAGAATGGCTCAAGAACATACACGTGAGGATATATCAAAGACTAGGGTTCATGCATGTTCTTGACGTGTTCTTAATGTGATCTTCATCTGGATCCTGACTCACGTGCACGCCTCGGCATGAAGACCTCGGCTTCACTTTCCGACACACCGTGGCACTCACCCATCAACCCAAGAGGGCGGTTCAGTACCCGGTTTGTTCTGGGCTGACCCGTGACACTTTCCCTTTGCTATAAATACATTTTGAGACTAAAAACCTAGTGATCTTATCTCTTATCTGTTTTTAGCTCTAAGAACTTGCCTCTTTCGTGAAACTTGATTAATCTAATCCGATATCTCGTTTTTGCATTAGAATCTTGTTCTTTCTTTATTTCTTTTATCATCCAACATCAAACTCCTTATCATGACTAGCTACACGTCTTGCAAAAGACTTAATGAGCTCGTTATGCTCAGTGAGTAGTCGTTTAAGCGGCTTTAGATAGGTAGATTAGGGTGCTTTCAAGGTGGATTAATGGGTTTAGGTGTCTAGTCTTGCATGTTTCATTCCTTAACCGACGAGATCTCTAAGCTGGATCCAAGCACATCACTTGAGGTTCAGATCTGAGACATATCTCGCATCAGAAGTGTTTGTAGAAATGTCTGAACCACTCGGTTAAGGGTTTAAGAGTCTTTCATCGCGAGAGTGATAGTTTGTTCCCTTAAATGACGTTTTTGAACCGATTCTTATTGCTGACTGATTCGTGCTTCTCAAAAGAGATTTTGGTATGAAAGAGGATCAGTTTAGACGTTTAATACTTTCATGAGAAGATTAACGTGCCTTGAGTTCAAAGTCAAATGAAATCGCTTGATAAAATGATTCAGTAGCCCCTTAGTCTAACTTGGAAGCACCCGAGTCAAATATCCTGTCTAAAGCTTCTGCCTTTATCATTCATTACCATCATCTGAATCACCTGTTTGTTGTTTGCATCTTGCTTAGTTTAAATCTCTACTTTTTATTTACTTTTATTGCTTATTTGCCTGATTATCATCGTCACCAAACTTTTACCTTCTTGTCTTGACTTAAGTGAACAAATGACATAGGCTAGTGTCTCGTTTACAAGCTTGGTTTGACACCCCTTATACTACTTTGACAAGGGGATTGATAACCCTTCTAAGAGCTTGAAAACTCTTAGTTATCACGTGTCAGGAACAAGATTGGCGAGCCGTTATGGAGGCAAGGTGACTGACATGAGGGACAATGCCGAGCTGTTTTGGCAAAGGTTATGCCGAGGCGTTCTAGCGTATGTAACGCCGAGCCATGTTCCAAGGCGTTGGCGAGGCGTTTTCGTTAGTAACGCCGAGCTGTGTTTTAAGGTTCGACGTGGCGTTTATGTTAATAACGCCGAGCCGTGTTTCAAGGTAATGACGAGGCATTTATGTTAATAATGCCGAGCCGTGTTTCAAGGTAACGACGAGGCGTTTATGTTAATAATGCCGAGCCGTGTTTCAAGGTAACGACGAGGCGTTTATGTTAATAATGCCGACTCGTGTTTCAAGGTAACGACGAGGCGTTTATGTTAATAATGCCAAGCCGTGTTTCAAGGTAACGACAAGGCGTTTCTGTTAATAGTGCCGAGCCGTGTTTCAAGGTAACGACGAGGCTTTTATGTTAATAATGCCGAGCCGTGTTTCAAGGTAACGACGAGGCGTTTATGCTAAAAACGCCGAGCCGTGTTTCAAGGTAACGACGAGGCGTTCTATTAAAACTGTGCCGAGGCGTCAACTAAAGATTTAGACTTACCGACCGTTGGTCTTCCGAAAGAGGATTCTTGGATACTGGCGCGTGCAACCGACGTGGCCAGGGTTTGTTTATATGCCGCGGATTCCACGAGCTATTGATGGCTTCCTGAGGTTTACGCGGAACTCACGCGCCTCGGATTGTTGTATAAGAAGATGAATCCCCTTCTCCTCTCCTCATAACTTCAGATCTTCGATTTCACTAAAGGTAGCTCTCCCTTCGCTTTTCTTTCTCTCTCTAGTTTATTGATTTTCCGGCTAGGGTTCCGAGGCTTCCGCCGCTTCAGATCTTTTTCCGACGAAAATTCGCCGCGTAGTGTTGTAATTCCTGTTCGAGTTTGTAAAGCATGTCGAACCGCTCTGATGATTCGATAGATCCCTTTTTTCATTACGAGCCAAGCCGCGCAGATGCTGTAGCGAGGGGTGCGATGGGATCTTCCGAGGCGTCTGTCTCGCCGAGCCCTTCTATAATTTGATATGTTCGCCGAGCCCTTCTATAATGCGATGGGATCTTCCGAGGCGTCTGTCTCGCCAAGCCACGCAGTTGATATATTCATAATTTGCATCATTCAGGTTGTATATTTCATTCCAAATAATATCTTATTTCATGCATTTTAGGTCTTTAGGGTTTGTTTTAGGACTTAGGAGTTGCATTAGGTCCCAATGAGTCTTTGCATGTTTTGAGTATTTATCAGGTGTATTTAGAGCTATTTGGAGTTGAAAAGGTGAATCCAAGAAGAGAAATGGTGATCAGGATTTTTGGAGGTTCTCGGCCATTCTCACGTACCGCAGGAAGGTTTTTCTCGGCAATTTGCATGAACCGCGGGTGGATTCCTCGGTCAAAACGCGTACCGGCTGGTTAAGTTCCTCGGCCAAAATTCCCGGGTGCAGACACATATACGAAATTGCCTGTCCGGGGAACCTTCCGGTCCGATTCAGCTGTCGGGTGCTTCTTCAAAGTTGGAGAAGATTGAATCATGGTTCCAGAGCAGGTGGAATAATAGATTTTGGAGGCGTGAGCAGAGAGTTAAGCTCGTTGGAAGGAACTCCTGTCTCGCTGCCGTTTTGGACCGACCCGATGAGCTCCAAAGAATGGAAAGGACGGTGCACTTCCAGACCGATTAAGTTTACAGGGCCTTCATCAGTATCCGAGATATTTGAGTCCTCTTTCCAGAACGTCTGAGATCATTCAATTCGGAGCCATGAGCAAGAAGATAACGTTTCCGGAATGGACGCATGTCTAGAAGCCTCTTTCTGATCGTGTCAATGCACTGCGAAGATGAACCCTCCAGGAAACCTTCCACTTCCCAAGCACCGAAGGTTCCTTCACCAAAGTTGAAGATGTCTGAGTCTTCTATCCACTGAAACTGGAATCACACCATTCGGACCAGTACCCTAGAAGGTACGCTTCCCTGAATGTGAAGTGGTCCGAGGAGCCCTGAATGCTGCGAGATAGTCTTGCGACTTGGTTAACTCGCAACCCTTGAAGATAAATGCCTGGAGGTTGAGCTGCGATTTGAGAAGTGCGGGTAAGCTATCACTGGATAAGGTCTGAGGCTTCCGAGCAAGAAAAATGCTAAGTCCACAACTGTGCGACTTAGGCATGCGAGTTGGCCGCGTTTGGAACTACACCGCACGAAGACTCGCAATCTACACCGACTTGAGCCTGCGACCTGGGAGTAATGGAGACCAAGACACACACATCCCTGAAGGCCCCTGCTACATGGTCGTGCGAGTTAAGGATCAGAGAAGACTTAACCGCACAAACACTCGCAATTCACATCTAGATGGGCATGCGGCTGAGCTTACAGGGTTTTATCTCGTTCAAGCTCTTCCCCTTGGTTGTGCGATTTGGGCATGCGGCTTAAGACTAAGGGATGACCAAGTCGTACACATACCTTCCCCAGATTTCGCCTTGATCATGCGAGTTGAAGAAGAAAAAGATTAATCCGCACAAAAACTCGTAAAACATATCTACATGGGCGTGCGGCTAAGACTAATGGATTTTAGTCTCACAAGTCAGTTTCTTCACCTGTGCGACTTGGGCATGCGACCTAGGAGACTCTTCACCAACTCGCACATTCATCACTTTATCCACTAAAGCCGGGTCAGGACCCGGTTTGTTCCGGGCTGACCCGGTTCGTTTTTAGAGACATATAAATAGTGTTTAGGGTTTTTTTTCCCAAAACCTAAGCTTTATTCCCTTTGTCTCTTGCCTCTTTTGTGAAAAAGACTCCACTTAAGAAGAGAAATATCAATTTTTAAGTGTTTAATCAAGAGAGTTTGAGAGATCTTTGTGTTTAAAGCTGTTTTCTTCTGAATCTATCATCTATCTCTTCATTTACACACTTCTAATCATGATTAACAACACATCTTGCAAAATATCTAGTGTGTTGATCATGATTAGTGAGTAATTGTGTGAGCCAAAACTCGCACAACCAAAGATTTGTAAGGAAAAACTAAGGGATCCGAAATTTCTAAGGTAATCGCGAGAACAGTAAGATCGAAAGAAGGTTTTTTTGCTTGAAAAGTGTTTAAGTTTTATTGCTCTCGAGGTGTCAAAATTTGCAGAATGAATTGCATACATTGTCTATTTATACTAACTTTCTAAACTGCCTAGCCGAGAATCTCGGGAGAGATTTTTGGAATATTTCCTTATCGCTTCGTGCGGCCACCGTCACAATGCCTCGCCTAGGGTTTTTATGGGCTTTCACCTTTCGAGGCTTCGGCTCGGCCCGTCTGGAAAAACCGGCTCGGCCCAACACAAAGGAAAGCGGCTCGACCCATGCTTCCTCTCGCGCAGCTCGGCCCACTCTTTGTTTTTCTCACGGCTCGGCCCATCTATCCTCCTCCATGGCTCGGTCCACTTGTCTTGGTGAGCAACAGCTCGGCCATTTTGCGGGACAGCTCGGCCCATATTTGATGGGCAGCTCGGCCAAATCGGTTTTCTCCAATACTTAGTCATTTTTGAGATGGTTTTATCCGCTTGGGGTGAAACCGACCCCCACAGTTAGCCCCCCAGCTCGTCAGTTTCGGAGACGAGAGTGACGAGGTTCATTGCTCCTGGACATGGGATAAACCATCGAATTAGGCCGTTGCGAAACAATTCCAGATGAGGCGTCTTGGGAATAAAAATGCCGAGCCGTTCTTCGACGAAGCATAATAACGAGCTGTTTTTTGACAAGACTGCTTGAAGGAAAATGCCGAGCCGTTCAAAAGATGAGGCTACTTTGACAAAGATAGCGCCAAGCTGTGCTTAGCGACGAGGCATTTCAAGATAAAGATAATGCCAAGCCGTTTTGTTGACGACGAGGCGTGGTGCAACTGTGCTGTTTGGTGAGATATCCTTAGGAAAAGGATTGTACGCGAGGAGACTTGTGAAAGTTATGCTGAGCCGAATAAACGACGAGGCGTTTTGTGAAAGTTATGCCGAGCCGAATAAACGACGAGGCGTTTTGTGAAAGTTATGCCGAGCAGAATAAACGACGAGGCGTTTTGTGAAAGTTATGCCGAGCCGAATAAACGACAAGGCGTTTTGTGAAAGTTATGCCGAGCCGAATAAACGACGAGGCGTTTTGTGAAAGTTATGCCGAGCCGAATAAACAACGAGGCGTTTTTGTGAAAGTTACGCCGAGCCGTATCGACAAAGCATGGTTCGGTTCACACAGCTTGATGTGATATTCTCAGATAACCATAGCTATGTAATGGGCTCGGTTTATCTGGACAGAGCGGCTGTTAGTTCTTTCCAAGGTATCTTGAGTGTTGGCGTGCGTGACGGACGTGCCAAGAGGTTATGCATTCGCCGCGGACTTCACGCGCCCCCATCGAACACCTTTGCGCCATCCCGAGGTCCACATGGAATTCACGCACTTCGGTTTTCCTATAAATAGGTGAGCTCCTTCGTTCCTTCTCACAATCTTCAGATCCATTTGTTTTCACCAAAAAGTAGCTCTCCCTTCTCTCTTTTTTCTCTCTCTAGTTTTATTTATTTTCCGGCTAGGGTTCCGAGGTCTCCGCCGCTTCAGATCTTTTTCCGACGAAAGTTTGCCGCGTAATATTGTAATTCCCGTATAAGCTGTAAATCATGTCGAACCGTTCCGACAATTCGTTGGATTCGCTTTTTAACTACGAGCCGAGCCGTGTAGACGCCGAGGCGAGAGGTGCAACAGGATCCTCCGAGGCGTCTATCTTGCCGAGCCCTTCCAACCGTTCATCCGAAAGCAACGAGGCATCGAATCGTTCAAATCCGTCAGGCGCTCGCTCTCCAGATGCGAGCCGTCGGTTTCGACGAGCCGACAAACCTCCCGAGAATCACTTTACTCTGTACGAGGCGTTCTTTGAGCTTTGTTTTCTCTGGTTCCTGATCCCCGGAGTTATCCTTGAGTACCTCTGGAAACATGGGATCTCAATCGGGCAGATCATGCCGAGGGGTCTGAGGCACATGATCGGCATTCTGGTTCGAAGTTTTGAATGCGGGCTTGATATTGAGCTGAATCACCTGCTAAACTTGTTGGAGATCAGAAAAACTCTGAAGGGAGACAGATTTTATATCTCCAACAAGTCCAACCGCCGGATCATAGGTGGTTTTCCAAGCAAGGATCAGTTTTGGACCGAGCGCTTCTTCTATGTCTTGGTGAACGAGGCGTCAGTCGGCGAGGATGATATGTTCATAATTTGCATCATTTAGGTTTCATATTTCATTCCAAATCATGTCTTATTTCATGCATTTTAGGTCCTTAGGGTTTGTTTTAGGACTTAGGAGGTGCATTAGGTTCCAATGAGTCTTTGCATGTTTTGAGTGTTTATCAGGTGTATTTGGAGCTGAAAAGATGAATCCAGGAAGTGGAATGGTGACCAAAGCTTAAAAAAATGGTGAAATTGAGTTTTTGGAGGTTCTCGGCCGTTCTCGCGCACCAGGAAGGTTTTTCTTGGCCATTCTCACATACCGCGGGTGGATTTTATCGGCCAAAATGCGTACCGGCTAATGATTCCTCGGCCAAAATCTCCGGGTGCAGACACGTTTCCGAAATCGCCTGTCCGGGGAACCTTCCGGTCCGATTCAGCTGTTGGGTGCTTCATCAAAGTTAGAGAGGATTGAAGCACGGTTCCAGAGCAAGTGGAATCATGGAATTCGGACGCGTGAGCAGAAAGTTAAGCTCGTCGGAAGAAACTCCTGTCTCGCTGCCGTTTTAGACCAAGCCGATGAGCTCCGAAGAATGCGAAGTACGGTGCACTTCCAAACCGACTCAGTCTACGGGGCCTGAATGCGAATCAGAGATATTCGAGTCCGCTTTCCAGAACATCTGAGATCATTCAATTCGGAGCTATGAGCAAGAAGATACGGTCTCCGGAATGGACACATGTCTAGACGCCTTTCCCTGAACGTGTAAATGTACTGCGAAGATGAGCCCTCCGGGAAACCTTCCACTTCCCAAGCACCGAAGCTTCCTTCGCCAAAGTTGACGATATATGAGTCTTCTGTCCTCTGCAACCGGAATCACACAATTCGGACCAATATCCTGGAAGTTAAATCTCCCGGAATGCGAAGTGGTCCAAGCAGCCCTAAACGATGCGAGCTAAGGGAAAGATGCCACGATGGAATGCCACGGTCCACACCTGACCGTGGCACTTAATTGCAGTCCTTCGGCACTTGACACGATCTTCATGCCATGGTCTACACGAGACCGTGGCAAAGTAGCATTTGGCCGGGAAGGACTTTACTCATCTTCGGCGATTGGCACGGTCTCAATGCCACGGTCTAGGACTTGGCTGTGGCAACTTTTTACTCATCTTCGGCGATTGGCACGACCTCAATGCCACGGTCTAGGACTTGACCGTGGCAACTTTGTACACTTTCTCGGCGTTTGACATGGTCTTGAAGCACGGCCTTGGACCTGACCACGACAAGCAATGAAGATCTTTGACACGCCCATAATGTCATGGTCGGGATTTGACATGGTCTTGAAGCACGGCCTGATGTTTGGCCGTGGCAATCACCGAATCATCAACACCTTGCCACGCCCAACATGACACGGTCCAGATCAAGAACGTGGCAATCCAAGAAGTTCATCACCTAAACCCAGAAAAGAAGAGACACGGCCACTAGACATGGTGTAAACCAAGCCATGGCAACCTTGATCATGAGGAATCTATCCAAGAACTTTGAGGCTATCAGTTTCCCACGGTCTGGCCAAGCATCATCTGACAGTGGCAAACCTCATCTTTACCCACCAAAGCCGGGTCAGTACCCGGTGTGTTCCGGGCTGACCCGGTCCATAACACTTAGTATATATAGCTTTTTGGAGAAAACCCTAAACATCTCATTTTCTACTTAGTTTTCTCTCTAGTTTTCTTTCCTTTTTAGTGTAAAAACGTTTTTGATTAAGAGATATCTGAAGGATTACATCATACTAAATCTGTTTCTTATCAATTACTCATCTCATCTAAACTCCTAATCATGTTCAACATCACCTCTTGCAAAGGAAATGGTGTGTTCATCATGATTAGTGAGTAGTCACTTTTTAAACTTCTAGGTGTGTAGATTAGGGTGCTTAGATGTTTGATTTGTGATGTTTAGGGTCTAGATTCTCATTTCATTTCCTTAGTTAGCTGTTCCTAATGCTAGATCTTTGCACATCACTCTGGTCTAGAGCCTAGGCAAATCTCCACCCACAAGGTGTTTGATGAAATGCCTGAATGAAAGCTAACTAAGGGTTTATGCATTAATGCCATGGGAATGTTTGTTAATTGCATAAATGACATATTAGAAATGTTTCTTAATGCTCATTAGTTCATATTTCACAAATGGGAATTTGGTTTGAAAGTGGATTAGTGTAGAGATTAATGCCTTCATGAGAGGATTAGTCTAGATTAGAGTTCTAAGTTGAAATGTTTGAGATCATGTGATTGCTTGCTATGTCTTTCTGTGTAAGATTCAGTCTTCTTGGTTGAGAGATTGTTTGGTCACTTATTAGGCTTGATGCATTATGCTTGTTGGTTGCTTGATTATATCTAATGGTTGTTAGACTTGATTAAGTGATTAGCAAAGGGATTATTGTCATGGGAATGAATTAATCTGCTTTTGAAGTCTAGACTAAAGAGTAACTTGCATTGCATTATTGTTCTTAGCATCATGAATTGATATCTACAGCACCCTAATCAATGATCACATCTAGAGGTTTAGCTTATATCATTTGCTTAATCATCATCACTTTGTTTTGTTTGCTTGCTTTGTTTAGTTCATTCATCATAGCTTGCTTGTTTCTTGCTTTATGCTTTCTTGTTACTTTGTTCACACCAAAACTCATCTTTGACCACTTGACTTAAGAGCTTATCACATAAACTAGTGCCTAACTACCACACATATGGATTGACACCCCTTATACTACTTTGACAAGGGGATTGATAACCCTTCTTAAGGCCTTAAAAATCTTAGTTATCAATTGGCGTCGTTGCCATATTGTGTGGGGACTGTTAGCATTAGTTTCTGATATAATTTTTGAGTTCAAGTTTATTTTGTTTTACTGATCACTTTTCAAGCTCTGTCTTTGTTTTCAGGTTTATGATCACAAGAAGCCAAGCCAGAAGACAAAGATAAAGAGTTGTTCACTTGGAGAGGTTAGGAATGAATCAGCAAGTTGGGAATGAGCATCAGGCTCAAGAAGCTGATCACGGTCAAAGAGCTGGTAATGGGATTGGAATTCAAGTTCAACAGGCTCAGGTCCATCAGGTACACGCTAATGGTAACCAGCACCAAGACGTACCTCAAGTTAACCAGCCACAACCCTTACCCAACCCACCCATACGTCATCAGCCTCAACCAGTCTTTGTTGGTGAGAATGACCGAGCTTATGCACACCAGTATGGAACAGGAATCAGGCCACCTCCTGTCCAAAACAACAACTTTGAGGTGAAGGCATCTTTGATCAATATGGTTTAGAATCAGAAGTTCCAAGGCTTACCTATGGAGGATCCCTTGGAGCATCTGGATCAGTTTGACAGAGTTTGTGATCTCACTAAGATCAATGGGGTATCTGAAAACAGCTTCAAACTGAGATTCTTCCCATTCAGCCTTGGAGATAAAGAACATCAGTGGGAAAAAAACCTCCCAAGAGGATCCATCCACACATGGGAGCAATGCAAGATTGCATTTCTGTACAAGTTCTTCTCAAGCTCAAGGACTGCAAAGCTAAGGAACCAGATTTCCAGCTTCACACAACATTCTAATGAGACATTTGGAGAAGCTTTGGACAGGTTTAGAAGCTACATAAACAAGTGTCCACATCATGGCTTTTCAGAAACCTCTCTCCTTAGCACTTTGTATAGAGGAGCTGTTCCTAAGATCAGGATTCAGTTGGACACAGCATCAAATGGAAATTTCTTGGCAAAAGAAATCAATGCAGCTATGGAACTTGTTGAAAACTTAGCCATGAGCCAAGACACGTATGGGGAAGATTATGATATAAGCTATAGAGGAGAAGATTCTGGTAGACACCAAGGGCTGGAAGAGAAGATCAAAGTGCTGAATATCAAGCTTGACAAAGCCCTAGCTGCCACTCAAAAGCCTATAAACTATGTGAGTGAGGAGAAGCGATGCTTCACAAACACAAATGAAGAGGGTCTCACTCAAGAGGAGTTGCACTTCATTGGGAATCAAAACAAGTTCAATGGTTACAACAACTTCAAGAAACACCAGAACATTTCCTATAGAAGCAACAATGTGGCCAACCCCCAAGACCAAATATACACTCCTCAAAGCTTTGTCCAACAGAATCAGTACCAAGGTAACTCCCAAGGTCAACAGGGTTTTCAGCAACCAACGGTTCAGAATCAAGGGAATAGCTTCACAAATCAAGTCAGCCTACAGCAAAAAGCTCCTCCTCCTGGTTTTGCCCCACCACCTGTTCAACAAAGTCCTGATTTCAATGTTGTTCTCCAACAGCTCTTAATAGGACAACAAAAGATGGTATCCGACCTGGAGACACTAGGATCTGAAATAAAGGCTATTAAAAAGAACAAGGGCATCTGCACTTTTGAACCACAAGTATCTCTTCCAAGTAAAGCTCTTCAAAACTCAAAAGATTACTGCAATGCCATCTACTCCAATGATGACCACTCAGCTGCTGTGCAAGAGATAGAAGACCTTCTCTATGGTCAAGTCTCTAGTGAACCTGCACAAACTCATGTGGATGAGAATGCCATTATAGAGTATTTCATGGCCTTCTTACATGAACTCAATGAGGACATTGAGAATGAAAGTGTGGGGGCAGCCGGTTCAGTTTTTTCTGTTCAGCAAGGGAATGATTCAGTGTCTATTGAAACAAAGGAGCTGCCAACTGGTCAAGCAAAGCCAACAGATAGTGCCTCCACCTCTGAATCAACTCAGATGAAACCCACCTCCCTCCCAAAGCTAGGTAACCTAGGGAAGTTCACCATCTCTTGCACTCTTGGCAACTTTAAAATGGATAATGCTTTGTGTGATTCAGGCTCAAGTGTTAGTATAATGTCTAAGGAAATGATGGAGAAGCTAAAGGTCAAGTCTATAACTTCATACCCTTCTTCTATCACCTTTGGAGATTCCTACTCCAAGAAACCATATGGGTTTCTGGAAAACTATCCACTACAGGTTGGTGAATGCATAATTCCCACTGATTTTGTGATCATGAAGATGAAGAAGACCAAAGAGCTCCCCCTATTGCTTGGAACTTCATTTCTCAACACCACTGGTGCAATGATTGACTTTGATACTCAAAGAGTGGTGCTTTCAAAGGTGGATAAAGATGTATTTTACCCTGTTACACCTCCTTTGGCTGAATTTTGTGGATCAGTTGTTCAAGAGATAGAACCCCCTAAAGTACTTGAGATGAAGTATGTGGGCACTGCTGGAATTCTTGATGGATCCCAATCTGTTTCAGTTTTGGAAAAGGAGAGAGACTCTCACCCCAATAGTTACAAGTATGAGAATGGAGGGTCATTGATCAGAGAAGAAGACATCTTGCTCTCATGGTCTCCTACACCTAGTGATCTAAGGATGATTAACACCAAGAGTGATGGCTCATCATCAGAAGACAAGAGTATTGAACCTGCTCTTTCTTCCCAAGACTTTGATCTCACTCCTTGGGTTGATGATGATGGATCTCTGAAGTATAAGCTGGATTGCAATGGGAAACCAGGTCTGTTTGCTGAAGTGAGGGCATGTCTCACAAAGGCCATCTTTGATAAAGACCCAGATGGTATTCAAGAGCTGGTGGACAAAGGTCTCAAGATGGGATCTCAAGGACAAGGGTCTAATGGTTCCCAAAGGCAGCAAACCAACTCAGCTTTCTTGCTCAAGACCATTGAAGTGCTGAAAAGCATCAGTGCTCAACCTCACCCTAGCTAAAAACAGTTTTTTCAAAGTCAAACATAGTGACTTTAAACAAAGTGCTCTTGGGAGACACCCCAAGCTTATCCTTGTATATAATCTTTTTAATCTTTTCTCTCCTTTCTTTTTATGTTTTAGGATCTTTTGATGGGTTTTGTGAGCTGGTCTCAGGTCCCAGGTAACTTTTGGAGGCTATGGCTCAGGGACAAAGTGGAATGAAGCATGTGAGAAGGCTGAGAAAAGGGTTTACGGCATGGAAACTTGATGGACGCCTGTGTGCTACTTAAGTGTGCGAGTTGCTCCAAGACAACTCCATGCCGCACAAGGGAGTTCAGGCCAAGCCAAACCCATCTCCAGTGATGTCTGGCCTCATCTGGTGCAGATACTCACTTCCCTTTTTCATAAGAACCACACCAGGTATCACTCCAAACCTTTGTAAATATGCATCTAGCTTAGCTTATTTTTCTCTTTGCATTTTGTGATTTTGCTTTGCACTTCTCCTTCATGCTTTTATAACACAAGGGACTGTGTTATCTAAGTGTGGGGGAGGGGTTTTGTGTTTACTAATCATGTTTATTCTGCCCTTATTTTCCTTTTCACTTTGAGTCTCATTTTGCATTCATTTAAGTGCATATAAAAACCAAAAAATGGAAAAATCTAAAAAACTTCACAAAAAATGCTCATGTAGTTGCATTCACATTTTAGGTTGAGTCTAGTTTGCATTTTCATATAGGTTCCATCATATGCAAATGGGAGTAATGATAGATTTTTTCTTGAAGAGAGCATTATTTTAAGAGCTTGGTCCCTTAAGGCAATGCAAAACTGGTATAAAATCAAGTGTGAACCATGCTTTGAACTGGTGTCTCAATACTTTTGTGCTAGCTGAATCAAGTTGTGAATAGCCTAAACCTTGCTTAAGTGAGAACCCTTGAATTTGACATCTAATTATCATGTTTGTGCATATCATTGTGAATTCATGGGTACCACATACATATTTGAGCTTTCTTATCCCTTTTTATCACTCTTGCTAGCTCAAATAGCTGATCTCTCATCTTGAGACAGTTCCCTGCCTTTAGCCAAACCTTTCTTTGAAGCCTAAACACCCTTCTTGTGTGCATGATTTGTGAGGCCTTGTTTCTAGTAGACTTGGTAAAAAGTGTTGGGTTTAGAGCGACAAAGATAGTGCTGCATGTAGATACTAGTCCAACATCAAGGGCTAGTCTAGGTTTAGGTGAAAGTGAGAGCATTGATTTTGAGTGTGTGAGCTGAAAAGAAAAAAATCTGAGTGATGAAAGTGGAAAGAACCGGATTGGTTAGGGGAATGAATGCTTAAATGAAACAAAGTGAGTGTGTGCTGAAATGTAGAGCTCATGTGTTGAAATGAAAAGAGTCTCATAAAAAAAAAAAGAGAAAAGATTCAAAAAAAGGCTGAATTAAAGAAGAGCTTGTGTTTAAGAAAAGAAACTCACTAAGTGGGTGTTAAAGAAAGCATTCCCCTAAGAGATGAAATGAAGAGAGTGATGAGAGCTGATTGAGTGTCAAGGATAAAATGCCATTTGGGGTGAGTAGACTAGAGAAAGAATCTTGAGAGGGTTAAAGTTGAGTGTGAAAAGCATTTTGGGTGTGGGGTAGATGCAGTTCTATCTTTGTATGCATCCATTGCTTTTTACCCTTAGCATTTTACTAAAGTCTACTAATTTTTGAGTGATCCCCTTGCATGGAATACCAGTTACTTGATTGAGATCATTTTAATCTCAAAACCCAGTCCCAAGCCAAATGAATTCACTTGATTTGCATGAACATGATCGACTTGAAACTTTAAATGAATGTCAAAAGGTTGAGGTTAGGAATGCTTGTGATGGTTTGTGCTTGAGTTTGGTTCATTTGGTGACAAGTATGGCTAATTTTTATGAGTAAACCAGTTTGCATTGTAGTCTAGAATTGGTAACTTGAACAATGAGCTTTGAATTCTTTTAATGATGATCTCTCTTTAAAGAAATATGAACTCCCATGCATTCAACCTCTCTCTCATTTCTTCTTGTTTGCTTGAGGACAAACAAAGGACAAGTGTGGGGGAGTTGATATGTTCATAATTTGCATCATTTAGGTTTCATATTTCATTCCAAATCATGTCTTATTTCATGCATTTTAGGTCCTTAGGGTTTGTTTTAGGACTTAGGAGATGCATTAGGCCCCAATGAGTCTTTGCATGTTTTGAGTGTTTATCAGGTGTATTTAGAGCTATTTGGAGCTGAAAAGATGAATCCAGGAAGTGGAATGGTGACCAAGGCTTAAAAAAATGTTGAAATTGGGTTTTTGGAGGTTCTCGGCCATTCTCGCGCACCAGAAAGGTTTTTCTCGGCCATTCTCACGTACCGCGGGTGGATTTTATCGGCCAAAATGCGTACCGGCTAATGATTCCTCGGCCAAAATCTCCGGGTGCAGACACGTTTCCGAAATCGCCTGTCTGGGGAACCTTCCGGTCCGATTCAGCTGTCGGGTGCTTCATCAAAGTTAGAGAGGATTGGATCACGGTTTGGACCAAGCCGATTTGGACCAAGCCGATGAGCTCCAAAGAATGCGAAGGACGGTGCACTTCCAGACCGATTCAGTTTACGGAGCCTTCATGAGAATCAGAGATATTCGAGTCCTCTTTCCAGAACATCCGAGATCATTTAATTCGGAGATATGAAGAAGAAGATACGGTCTCCGAAATGGACACATGTCTAGACGCCTTTCCCTGAACGTGTAAATGCACTGCGAAGATGAGCCCTCCAGGAAACCGTACACTTCCCAAGCACCGAAGCTTCCTTCACCAAAGTTGAAGATATATGAGTCTTCTGTCCTCTGCAACCGGAATCACACAATTCGAACCAATATCCTGGAAGTTCAGCCTCCCGGAATGCGAATTGGTTCAAGCAGCCCTGAACGATGCGAGCTAAGGGAAAGATGCCACGATGGAACGCCACGATCCACACCTGACTGTGGCACTTAATTGCAGTCCTTCGGCACTTGACACGATCTTCATGCCACGGTCTAAACGAGACCGTGGCAAAGTAGCATTTGGCCGCGAAGGACTTTACTCATCTTCGGAGATTGGCACGGTCTCAATGCCACGGTCTAGGACTTGGCCGTGGCAACTTTTTACTCATCTTCGGCGATTGGCACGACCTCAATGCCACGGTCTAGGACTTGACCGTGGCAACTTTGTACACTTTCTCGGCGTTTGACATGGTCTTGAAGCACGACCTTGGACCTGACCACGACAAGCAATGAAGATCTTTGACACGCCCATAATGTCATGGTCGGGATTTGACATGGTCTTGAAGCACGGCCTGATGTTTGGCCGTGGCAATCACCGAATCATCAACACCTTGCCACGCCCAACATGACACGGTCCAGATCAAGAACGTTGCAATCCAAGAAGTTCATCACCCAAACCCAGAAAAGAAGAGACACGGCCACTAGACATGGTGTAAATCAAGCCATGGCAACCTTGATCATGAAGATTCTGTCCAAGAACTTTGACACTATCAGTTTGCCACGGTCTGGCCAAGCATCATCTGACCGTTGCAAACCTCATCTTTACCCACCAAAGCCGGGTCAGTACCCGGTTTGTTCCGGGCTGACCCGGTCCATAACACTTAGTATATATAGTTTTCTCTCTAGTTTTCTTTCCTTTTTAGTGTAAAACCGTTTTTGATTAAGAGATATCTGAAGAATTACATCATACTAAATATGTTTCTTATCAATTACTCATCATGCTCAACATCACCTCTTGCAAAGGAAATGGTGTGTTCATCATGATTAGTGAGTAGTCACTTTTTAAACTTCTAGGTGTGTAGATTAGGGTGCTTAGATGTTTGATTTGTGATGTTTAGGGTCTAGATTCTCATTTCATTTCCTTAGTTAGCTGTTCCTAATGCTAGATCTTTGCACATCACTCTGGTCTAGAGCCTAGGCAAATCTCCACCCACAAGGTGTTTGATGAAATGCCTGAATGAAAGCTAACTAAGGGTTTATGCATTAATGCCATGGGAATGTTTGTTAATTGCATAAATGACATATTAGAACTGTTTCTTAATGCTCATTAGTTCATATTTCACAAATAGGAATTTGGTTTGAAAGTGGATTAGTGTAGAGATTAATGCCTTCATGAGAGGATTAGTCTAGATTAGAGTTCTAAGTTGAAATGTTTGAGATCATGTGATTGCTTGCTATGTCTTTCTGTGTAAGATTCAGTCTTCTTGGTTGAGAGATTGTTTGGTCACTTATTAGGTTTGATGCATTATGCTTGTTGATTGCTTGATTTTATCTTATGGTTGTTAGACTTGATTAAGTGATTAGCAAAGGGATTGTTGTCATGGGAATGAATTAATCTGCTTTTGAAGTCTAGACTAAAGAGTAACTTGCATTGCATTATTGTTCTTAGCATCATGAATTGATATCTACAGCACCCTAATCAATGATCACATCTAGAGGTTTAGCTTTTATCATTTGCTTAATCATCTTCACTTTGTTTTGTTTGCTTGCTTTGTTTAGTTCATTCATCATAGCTTGCTTGTTTCTTGCTTTATGCTTTCTTGTTACTTTGTTCACACCAAAACTCATATTTGATCACTTGACTTAAGAGATTATCACATAAACTAGTGCCTAACTACCACACATATGGATTGACACCCCTTATACTACTTTGACAAGGGGATTGATAACCCTTCTTAAGGCCTTGAAAATCTTAGTTATCAGAGGATTACGTTTAAAAAACCAAGACCGCTTGGGGACCACTTGGTAGCCGATCCGAAGCTTTGCCTCGGCTCAGAACTGTTATCGTATAATCTTCCCTTACTGAATCTTTTTTGTGTTGTTTTTGCAGTTCGGAACATTCTTCCCTTGATTCCCGACGACCGCTTTGTTGTTCGAGATTCCCTTGCGGCTCGGAGAGTTAATTGGAGTTAGCATTTTTCATTCGAGAGAGTGGAAAGATCACGAGCCATTCTTGCCGGAGTTCCTGTTAGCTCTTCGTCTTCAAATTCCTCGCTAGACACAAGGGAGAAAATGGTGATCATTACTCTTAGAGATAAGAAAAGGCGCGAGGAAGAAGAAGCTGCGAGACGAGCCGCCGAGGCGGTTCAAACAGAGACCGAGGCTGTCCCTCAGACCGATCCGCCGAGCCGTGAAGGTGAAGGCATGGTCCGAGCCGCGGAGGCAAACGTTGCCGAGGCAAACGTTGCCGAGGCAACCGAGAAAGAAGCAGTGCCCGAGGTGGAACCGGGCGAAATTATTCCCGAGGCGCCCAAAGATGACTCTGCGGCGCGGAGTAAAACGCCTTCAAATTCGGCTATTCTGGCTCTTCCGAAGTCATCGAGGCCCCCGACTTCGGTTTTACAGAAGCATGATTCTAGCCGAAAACGTTCGGCTGCTGATAAGGGGAAGGGCGTAGCCATCTAAAAGGACGAGCCGGCCAAGAAGAAGCGCAAGCAGGCTCCCGGTGACCCCGCTGCACGCAAACTGGTCGTCGACGACCCTGACGCCTCGGCAATGATGTTTGCGCGTGTTAACAATACGAACACGCGTCTTCCTTTTCTTGAAAAGCTTAGGAGACCGAGGTCGTATGGCGCGATGGCACAGCGCGGTACCAAGGTATGTTCTGTTTGCTTTCATTATTTTATCAAATTCTCACTAAGTGTTTAACGCATATTATTCTTTTGTAGTTTGTAGCGGCCATCAACGAGCTGATGGCTGAATATGAGGCGGACCTGTCCAAGGTCGAACATCGCTTGGACGAGGCTCAGAACGAGACCGCGGTGGTGAAGGGGAAGCTGGACGAGGCGATGACCAGGGTGTCAAGGCAAGAAGAGGAAAAAATAGGTCTCCGTGCCGATGTCGACAAGGTTTCTGCCTCGGTCATTCGCCTCGAGGAAGCTAGGAGGGCCAAGAGTGCCGAGGTGGCGTTGCTCAAAAGGCGTATCGAGGCCAAGGATGCCTTGTTTAACGCCAAGGTCAAGCGTGCGAAGAAGGAAGCGAGGCGAGAGCTGACGGCTAAGTTTCAGGAGTGCCTTGCCAGGGTAGAGGAAGGTTTGGCCAAGCTCGAGAAGGCCAAAACCAATGAGAACGAGCTGGGGCAAATCAAGGGCAACCTTGCGATGATTGCCGATCTGAGGAAACCAGATGCCCCAACGCTCGACGACGAGGAGGCGAAACTAAAGAGGTGGGAGAGCGAGTACGCCGACGACGAGGCGTATTGCCTCCGAGATCCGAGGTGAGCTGGTATTCTCGCCCGTGTCGCCGGACTCTGTAGACACCAGTCTTGGTAACGAGCCGCTCCAAGAGACAGCGGCCAATTTGGGTGTCGTAGATCCGACCGGATCGAATGCGGGTACGCCAGCCCTCTCGAACCTCCTTGCCGAGCGTGGAACGCAGTCCGCAGCTTGATTCTCTCCTCTTTCCCTTATATCTTCCGTCTTATATGTTTTTGTACTTAAGGTTTGGATGACATTATCCGTTTCTCAAACTTTTTATGTAACCGATGCCTGGATGGCTTTATCCACCTGACTTATTGATTTGGCTATGGTTATATTCATCTTTTCCTTAGGCGTTTTTTTGTTGGATTTGATGCGTTTGTTCTTGATTGAATTTTTTTTGACGAAAACTGTTTGTTTGGAACGAGTTATCGTTATCGAGTTGTGTTGGGAATGCTTTCGATTGCTTCCCTGGCCGAACTGCTTACGAAAGATCGATAGAAAAAAGGGCTAAGGGACAAGTTGTTAAGGATTCTGTTTTAAGTATATATCCCGAGCTGGGAGTTGATTCGTTGAGCGTCTTCGTTGTAGGTAGCTTCTTAAAAGAAACTAAAGTTCCTTTGTGCCTTCCACCGTTAGTGCCAAGGCGTTTGAGTTAGGAAAGAGAGAAAAAGTGCGACGCATTTCAGTCCGGATTTGGTTTTTGGCCGTTTGAAGTGCTAAGTTTGGATCTCTTGTTGCCGAGGTCTACGTCCTGAGACGATATCAAAGTTTGATTATAGACCGGCGTTCCCGAGGGGGTGAATGTGTTTAGCCGGGTTTTAAGGGTTCGTTCCGGTTTTAGAGAAAGCGATGTAGTCTCGACTTATAATCTCGTGTACGATGACGAGCCGTGGTGACCGATACGTTTTTGGTCTTAAATTTGTATAGCGCGCTTGATTTTAATCCATAGAGGATGTATAACTTGCACCCTTGTCCTAGGAAAGGTGGTTAAAAGTCCGTTTAGAGAACTTTGTGACTGTTGCCTTGCTGTGGCCAGCAACGAGGCGAGGTGTTTGGAGACTTAGTTTGCCGACGTGTATACAAGGACAAGTAAAAGTCTGAGGCGATCAAGTCACGATAACTTGTCGAAGTGATAATATCTTGCCGAAGTGATGATCGAATTAAAAAATCCAAGGCGAACATGAAATAAGTAGTTGATTTATAACGAATGAGAAAACTAGCCAAAGCGACAATGAATGAATTAGAATTCCGAGGTGAGCATTTAAAACGAACAGAAATTGGCCGAAGTGGCACTGTTACTAGAGACGGTAGTCGAGCTAAAATTGTAGAGTTAAATGAAGGTATGTGTATACGTACTCACTCCCCCCCCCCCTTTTTAGGAGGGGGGACAGCTGAACTCGTCCGAGGACGGGCTGCCTACGTACCCTTTGCAGGGATCAAGCCGTCCCGTAGTTCATGTTGACCGTGTTGTCGCCTTAGTGATAATACTTCTTCAGATGCATTGAATTCCACGATCTTGGAATTGCTTCGTCAGCTATCGTCGCAAGTTCGTAGACTCCTGGGCGAACTACTTTTGCAATCTTGTAAGGACCTTTCCAATTTGCTCTGAGCTTTACTGCATTCTTCTCGGCAGTGTTTTGGAAAACTTTTCGAAGGACGAGCTCTCCTTCTTTAAATCTTCGACTGCGGACATTTTTGTTGTAGTATCTCGCCGTTGCTTGTTGGTAGTTCTGAATTCGGATTAGAGCCTGGTCGCGCCTTTCGTTGACCAAATCGAGTTCGTCCAGCATCATTAAGTGATTCAAGCCTTCTTGTCCCGGCAGAAGTCTTCGTCGAATACCTGGGAAATCCACCTCGGGGGGGATTACGCATTCCGCTCTATAGACTAGAGCGAATGGAGTTTCTCCGGTGGCTCGGCGCGGAGTTGTCCGATGAGACCAAAGGACTCCTTCGAGCTCATCTGACCATCGTCCTTTCTTGGCGTCGAGCCTCTTTTTCAGACCGTCTAGGATCGTCTTGTTGGGTTCTTCGGCTTGTCCGTTCCCTTGAGGATATCTTGGCATAGATTTGCTCAAATGGATTTTCCATTTCTCGCAGAAGGCTTCAAAACGTGTTGAGATGAACTGGGATCCGCTATCGGTGACTATCTCGTAGGGGACCCCGTGTCTGAAGATGATGTTTTTCCAGATGAAGTGTTCGACTTGAGCATCCTATATGCTCGCGTAAGAATCGGCCTCGACCCACTTAGATAAATACTCTGTGAGGACGAGCAGGAAGCGCTTCTGCTTCGATCGATGTAGAGGTCCGACTATATCAATCGACCATCTCATGAAAGGATAAGGTGACGAGATCAATGACAGCAGCTCGGTAGTTTGGTGAATTGTTGGCGCCTGCCGTTGACACTTCTCGCACTTCGCCGTAAACTTCTCGCAGTCCTTGACCATTGTAGGCCAGAAGTAGCCGTGCCGTTTTATCTTGATCGCGAGCGACCTTCCGCTGGAATGGTTTCCGAACGCGCCACTGTGCACTTCGTGCATGATCTTTCTTGTCTCTGGTCCTTCGACGCATGTCATGAGCGGTCTTGAAAATCTCCATTTAAACACCTCGCCGTCGACGAGGACATATCGCACGGCCTGAGCCTTTAATTTGCGGGTTTCCCACTTGTTGGTTGGTACTTCTCCATCGGCGATATACACTCGGATGGCTCCGAGCCATTCTTTGTTGCAGCCGTACTCCAGCTCGGCTGGTGAGGCGTCTTTATCCATAGCGACTGCTTCGTCGTTTTCTGGTTCCTGCTCGGGAGGATTTATCAGCCGAACTCTTTCTACCTCTTCGATGCTAGGACGTTCGATGAATTCGACTGGGATTGTCCGTCGGAGATCCGGGTCTGATGTTGAAGCAAGTGCTGCCAAGGCGTCAGCCGAGGTGTTTTTGCCTCGGGGTATTCGTGTGAGTTCGAACTCGTCAAACTTTTGCACCAACACTCTAACCACCTTGAGGTAAGCTCCCATTCGTCCGTCCTTCGTCTCGTATTCGCCGTTGAATTGACACGCTACGAGCTGTGAATCGCAAAAGGTCCTTATTTTTCGAACTCCGATTCCCTGTGCTAGTCGTACGCCGGCGATCAGTGCTTCGTATTCTGCTTCGTTGTTCGAGGCATGGAAGTTCAGGCGAACAGACTGCTCCAATATTTCTATGGTGAAGAGGTGAGACGGATTCCTATTCCTGAGCCGTGTTTAGACGACGAGCCGTCGACGTGCAGCGTCCATACTTCGTCTGGGGTTGGCTCGTTCGTCGCTTTGGCTGGAAGTTCGATGAGAAAATCTGCGAGCACCTGTGACTTTGCAGAAGACCTGTTCCGATACTCGATGTCGTACTCGCTCAACTCTATGGCCCACTTGGCGAGCCGACCGGATTGGCTCGGGCTGTGTAGGATCGAGCGCAGCGGAAGTGTAGCGAGCACAACAATCGAATGTGATTGAAAATACGGATGCAGCTTGCGAGCCGAGACTACGACGGCTAGGGTGACTTTCTCGATCTGGGGGTAGCGGGTCTCGGCGTCGGTCAGTGTCTGGCTGATGTAGAAAATGGGTTTTTGCTCGGACCGTTCTTCTTTGTTAAGCACCCCATTCACAGCTGTAGCAGATACGGCGATGTAGAGGAAGAAAGTCTCTCCTTCAACTGGTTTTGCCAAGATCGGCGGGCTTGCCAGATAACTCTTCAATTCGTGGAAAGCTGCTTCGCATCGCTCGTCCCACTCGAATTTTTTATTTCCACGAAGGGTGTCGTAGAAAGGCAGGCACTTGTCGGTGGAATGGGAAATAAACCTGTTTAGCGCAGCGACCCTTTCTGTAAGCCTTTGCACTTCTCGCTTCGTCCTTGGAGAGGGCATCTCGATTAATGTCTTGATCTGTTTGGGATTCGCTTCAATACCTCGGTGAGTTACCAGATAGCCGAGAAACTCCCCTGAGGTGACCGCAAATCTGCACTTCGCCGGGTTCAGTTTCATGTTGTGTGTTCAACTGCTCGAAGCATTCCCGTAGATGCGCGATATGGTCTTCCTCCTTTAGTGATGTGACAATCATATCGTCGATGTATACCTCCATGGTTTTTCCGAGCTGATCTGCGAACATTTTATTGACGAGCCGTTGATATGTTGCTCCTGCGTTCTTGAGCCCGAACGGCATGACTTTAGAGCAGTATATCCTGCGATCAGTTATGAATGCCGTTTTTTCCCGATCATCAGAATGCATCAGAATTTGGTTATAGCCGGAGAATGCGTCCATAAATGTTAACAGCCTATTTCCCGCAGTGGCTTCGACGAGCCGGTCGATGTCCGGCAGGGGGAAACTGTCTTTTGGGCACGCCTTGTTGAGATCAGTGAAATCTACACAGACCCGCCACTTGCCGTTCTTCTTCTTCACCACCACTGGATTCGCGAGCCAGTCTGGATATTTGGCCTCAGCGATTGATCCTACTTTGAGCAATCTCTCCACTTTGTCGTTAACTGCTTTAGCTCGTTCAGGTCCGAGCTTCCTTATTTTCTGCTTGATTAGTTTGAAGGTTGGGTCCACGTTCAGCTCGTGACAGGTCACGTCGATACTTATGCCCCGCATATCTTCTGCTGTCCACATCAGACGCAAAAGTGTTGATGTTCTCTTTGAGGAGAGAAAGAAGTTTGCTTTTCAGAGGTTCTTCAAGTTTTGCTCCGATTTCGACGCATCGTTCTGGATGCGCTTCATCTATGCACACCGAGTCCACTGCATCACATACCGGCTCGGCGCGCGTTTCACGGCTCTCCGCGATCTGTAATTGCTATAAGAGTTTCGAGAGCTCGTTCGCAGGCTCTCGGTCCGTCTTCATCTTTTTGCGATCTATGTCTGCTCGTGCGTCGGTGACGGGATTCCTCAGCTTGTGCTTCGCTAAGCAGCACATTCGCGACTCCTTCTGATTTCCCCAGATCGTTTTGATGCCTGCTGGAGTCGGGAATTTGAGGCAGAGATGATAGGTGGAAGGGACCGCCCTCATCCCGTTGATCCATGGAGTTCCCATAATCACATTGTAGATTGCTGGGTGATCGGTGACGCAGAATTCGACGATCTTAGTGATTCCGCCAGCTACCACAGGGAGCCTAATTGTTCCCATAGTCATCGTTTTTTCTCCTGAAAATCCGGTTAGGGGTTTGGGGATCGCCGTCACCTCGGAGAGATCGATTCCCATCCTTCTGAGCGTTTCCCTGAAAATGACGTTTACCGAGCTCCCAGTATCGATGAGCACCCTCGCTACATCGTGATCCCTGATCGTCAATTCGATTACCAGTCATTCCCTTTGATCGGAGCAAAACGCCGTCCAATTCGGCTATTTTGGCTCTCCCAAAGCCGTCAAGGCCCCCTTCTTTGCACCTACAGAAACACGATGCTGGTCGAAAACGATCAGCCACTGAAAAAGGGAAAGGCGTGGCTGTTCAGAAGGCCAAGCCGCCCAAGAAGAAACGCAAGCCGGCGTCTAGTGATCCCCCTGCGCGCAAGCTGGTTGTTGACGACCCGGATGCCTCGGCAGTGATGTTTTCGCGTGTTAACAATGCCTACACGCATCTTCCCCCTCCCGAGCAGCTGAGGAGACCAAGGTCCTATGGCGCGATGGCACAGCGCGGCACTAAGGTCTATTCTGTTTACTATTTTTTGTATCGAATTCTGGCTAAGTGTTTAACACACATTATTCTTTACAGTTTATAGCGGCTATCAACGAGCTGATGGCTGAGTACGAGTCGGATCTGTCTAAGGTCGAACGTCGTCTGGATGAGGCTCGGAATGAGATCGCGGCGGCAAAGGGGAAGCTAGACGAGGTAATGACCAGAGTGAAGAGGCTATAAGAGGAGAAGATTGCTCTTCGTTCCGACGTCGACAAGGTGTTCGCCATGGTTGTTCGCCTCAAGGAGGCCAGGAGAGCCAAAAGCGCCAAGGTGGCGTTTCTCAAGAGGCGCATCGAGGCCAAGGATGCCTTGTTCGATGCTAAGGTCAAGCGTGCAAAGAAAGAGGCGAGACGAGAATTGACAGCCAAGTTTTAGGAACGCCTTGCCAAGGTGGAGGAAGGTCTTTCCAAGCTTGAGAAAGCCAAAAGTGACGAGAATGAGCTAGGGCAGATCAAGGGCAACCTTGCTATGATCGACGACCTGAGGAAGCCGGATGGCCCGACTCTTGATGACGAAGAGGCGAAGCTAAAGGGTTGGGAGAGCGAATACGTCGACGATGAGGCATATCAGCGCATCGCTTCCGAGATCCGCGGTGAGCTTGTCTTCTCGCCCGTGTCGCCGGACTCTATGGATACCTATTTAGGTAACGAGCCGATCGAGGAGACAGCGGCTAATCTGGGCGTTGGAGATCCGACCGGATTGAACGAGGGTACGCCGACTCTTTCGAACCTCCTTGCCGAGCGAGAGACGCGACCTGGACGGTTTTATCCATTTTTCGAACTCGTACGTATTTTTTGCAATTGTTGCCTAGATGGCTTTATCCACTCGACTGCTGATCTTACTGGTTGAGTAATTATATCTGGATGGCTTTTTTTAGAAACGTTGGTTTTGCCTTAGTGGTTTTATTCATTCTGATCTTTCAAGGAAAATTTCTCGTTGGACCGAGCCGCTCCTGATTGGTTTGTTGAGCCGGACCAATAGTGCTTTCGTTTTCTTTCCTGGCCAGACTGTTGCGAGAGATTGATAGAACACCGGATTAAGGATTAGGCTGTTTCAAGTTAAAGATTCTGTTTAAGTTAAAATCCCGAGCTGGGGGTTGCTTTGTGATGTGTCCTTGCTTAGGTAACTTTTAAAAGAGATTAACGTTCTTTTATGCTTTCGATCTTTAGTGCCGAGGCGTTTGAGTTAGGAAAGAGAGTGCAAGGCATTTTAAGTTGGATTTAGTTTTGGCCGTCTGAGGCGCTAAGTTTGGAACTCTCGTTGCCGAGGTCCATGTCCTGAGATGATATCAGAGTTCGATTATAGACCGGCGTTCCCGAGAGGGTGAATGCGTTTGCCGGGTTTTAAGAGTTCGTTTCGGTTTTAGAGAAAGCGATGTAGTTGATAGACAAGACTTTATGGGTCTCAGGGCTATCAATCCCCTTGTCAAAGTAGCACAAATAGGTTATCAATCCAAGAATGTGGTGATAGACACTAAGCTATGTGATCAGTTTCTTAATTCAAGCAAGCAAGAGTGGTTTTGGTTGATTAATGACAACTAATTACTTAAACAAGATTAATGACTAAAGAAGTGATCAAATAAAGAACTAAGCAAATGACAAGTGATGAGAATGTATGTATGATGATGAGAAAGGTCTTAGACATGATAGTGGATTAGGGTGCCTTCAGTGATAAACTAATGAGCTAATGAATCATATGATCAAGCAAACCATTCAACTTAAACATCATTAATTAAGTTAATCCTCTCATGAAGGTATCAACTTCTATGCCAAAACAGTTTCTAACCTAATCATCATTAGTGAAACATGAATTAACAAGCATTAAAAATCAGTTTAATCTGTCATTTAAGCATATAAACAATCATTCCCATGATGAATAACACTTAAACCTCTAACAACCTTGGTTCAGGCATTTCATCAAACACTTTTGGTGCATGAAATGCCCAGAATCTAGATCACATATGATTTGTATGGATCTAGCCTTAAGAACATTAATATGGAGATTACTCACTAATCATGATCAACACACTAGATCCTTTGCAAGATGTGTTGTTAATCATGATTAGAAGTGTGTAAATGAAGAGATAGATGATAGATTCAGAAGAAAACAGCTTTAAACACCAAGATCTCTCAAACTCTCTTGATTAAACACCTAAAAATCGATATTTCTCTTCTTAAGTGGAGTCTTTCACAAAAGAAGCAAGAGACAAAGGGAATAAAACTTAGTCATTTGGGAAAAAACCCTAAAAACTATTTATATGTCTCTAAAAACAAACCGGGTCAGCCCGGAACAAACCGGGTCCTGAACCGGCTTTAGTGGATAAGGTGAAGAATGTGCGAGTTGGTCAAGGGTCTCCCAGGTCGCATGCCCAAGTCGCACAGGTGAAGAAACGGTCTTGTGAGCCTTAAGTCACTTAGTCCCAGCCGCACGCCCCAGTAGATGTGTTTTGCGAGTCTTTGTACGGCTTAATCTTTTTCTTCTTCAACTCGCATGATCAAGGCAAAATATGGGGAAGGTATGTGTGCGACTTGGTCATTCCTTAGTCCCAAGTCGCACGCCCAAGTCGCACAACCAAGGAGAGGAACTTGAACGAGATAAAACCTTGTAAACTCAGCCGCATCACTCTCTCGGTGTGAATTGCGGATCTTCGTGTGGCTTGGTCTCCATTACTCCTTAACTCGCACGACCATGCAGTAAGGACCTTCAGGGATGTGTGCGGTTTGGTCTCCATTACTGCCAGGTCGCAGGCTCAAGTCGGTGTAGATTGCGAGTCTTCGCGGGGCTTAGTTCCAAGCGCGGCCAACTCGCATGCCTAAGTCGCACGGTTGTGGACTTAGCATTTTTCTTGCTCGGAAGCCTCAGACCTTATCCAGTGATAGCTTACCCGCACTTCTCAACTCGCAGCTCAACCTCCAGGCATTCATCTTCAGGCGTTCGAGTTAACCAAGTCGCAAGACTATCTCGCAGCATTCAGGGCTCCTTGGACCACTTCACATTCAGGGAAGCGTAACTTCCAGGATACTGGTCCGAATTGTGTGATTCCAGTTTCAGTGGACAGAAGACTCATATATCTTCAACTTTGGTGAAGGAACCTTCGGCGCTTGGGAAGTGGAAGGTTTCCTGGAGGGTTCATCTTTGCAGTGCATTGACACGATCAGAAAGAGGCTTCTAGACATGTGTCAATTCCGGAAAAGTTATCTTCTTGCTCATAGCTCCGAATTGGATGATCTTAGACGTTCTGGAAAGAGGACTCAAATATCTCGGATTCTGATGAAGGCCGTGTAAACTGATTCGTTCTGGAAGTTCATCGTCCTTCGCATTCATCGGGGCTCATCGGGTCGGTCCAAAACGGCAGCGAGACAAGAGTTCTTTCCGACGAGTTTAACTCTCTGCTCACGCCTCCAAATCCTATGATTCTACCTGCTCTGGAACCATGATCCAATCTTCTCCAACTTTGATGAAGCACCCGACAGCTGAATCGGGCCGGAAGGTTCCCCGGACAGGCGATTTCGGAAATGTGTCTGCACCCGGGAATTTTGGTCGAGAAACTTAACCAGCCGGTACGCGTTTTGGCCGAGGAATCCACCCGCAGTACGTGCAAATTGCCGAGAAAAACCTTCCTGCGGTACATGAGAATGGCCGAGAACCTCCAAAAACCCATTTTCACCATCTTTCAAGCCCTGATCAAGTAAAATGCAAAAGAGAAAAGAAAATCTACATGCATATGTACAAGGTGTGGAGTGTTACCTAAAAGCTGTGGAAGTCTGACCCCAATGAGTAAGAGGGGTTTGAAGTGTGACCGGATGGTGTCTCCCAGGAGTGATGGCTTGCCTCATCAGAACCGTCGTCAAGATCCACCCATGTTGTGCCATATGTGACCAGGGCTGTGCAGTTCATGGAACTCTCTCCAACTTCCTCTCTATTCTTTGGTGAAACCGGTGTTGGAGATCCACCTTTGCAAGGGCTTTCAAGCTTCTTGATCCTCTTCTTCATCTCCTTGATGCACTTTGCCATCTTGTGGATGGTTTTGTCTTGGTACTTGCACCATAGTTGGAGAACACCAATCTTTTGTTGAGCTCTAAACCCTGAAGTGACTGGCTCCTCCCAGTTGTAATCATCAAAGTGATACCTGTTTCCACCAAAACGTTTTTGAGGTGGAGATGATAGATTCAACACTTTAGCACCCTAACCTACACATCTAGAACCTCATTAAGGTGACTACTCACTAATCATACTAATCTCTCTTAAACCTTTGCAAGTTGAGAAGATTAGCATGATTAATGATGAGAAATGGAGATGGAGATGATAGATTCAAAGGAAAACAGCTTTAAACACCCAGATCTCCTTAAACTCTCTTGATTAAACACTCAAATATAGATATTTCTCTTCTTAATGGAGTCTTTTTCACCAAAGAGGCAAGAGACAAAGGGAATAAAACTTAGTTCTCCCCCAAAAAACCCTAAAAAGTATTTATACCTTCTTAAAAACGAACCGGGTCAGCCCGGAACAAACCGGGTCCTGACCCGGCTTTAATGGATAAAGTGGGAAAAGCTGCGGGTCGGTTCAGTATGTCCCAGGCCGCACACCTAAGTCGCAGTAGATGAAGACTTGTCTTGTGAGGCTTGAATCGCCTTGTCGGAGCCGCACGCCTATCTAGGAGTAAATTGCGAGTGTTTCTGCGGCATGGTCTCCTTCCTCTCCAACTCGCAGGGCTGAGCCGGTTTCTGGGGGATGTAGAAACTGTGCGGGTTGGTCTCTATTGCACTTAGGTCGCAGGCTCAAGTCGGAGTGAATTCCGAGTGATCGTGCGGCATAGATCCAGGCGCGGATGACTCGCATGCCTAAGTCGCACGATTGTGGACTTAGCATTTCTCTTGCTCGGGAGCTCCAGACCTCTTCCAGTGATAGTTTACCCGCACATTTCAACTCGCAGCATCAGCATTCAGGCGTTCATCTTCAGGCCTGCGGGTAAACCAAGTCGCAAGACCATCTCGCAGCATCCAGAGCAGCTTAGAACACTTCGCATTCCGGAGAGTGTAACTCCTGTGATACTTGTCCGAATTGAATGATTTCGGTTGCAGAAGACAGAGGACTCATTTATCTCCAACTTTTGTGAAGGAAGTTTCAGTGCTTGGGAGGTGGAAGGCTTCCTGGAGGGCACATCTTTGCAGTGCATGTATACGACCAGAGAGAGGCGTCTAGACATGCGTCCATTCCGGAGGCCGTATCTTCCTGCTCATAGATCCGAATTGAATGCTCTTGGACGTTCTGGAAAGAAGACTCAAATGTCTCTGATTCTCATGAAGGACCCGGAAGCTGAATCGGCCTGGAAGTGCACCGTCCTTCGCATCCTTCAGAACTGATCTGCTCGGTCCGGAATACCTGCGAGACAGGGGTTTCTTCCGACGAGCTTATCTCTCTGCTCACGCGTCCGAATTCTACGATTCCAATTGCTATGAGACCGTGCTTCAATGCTCTCCAACTTCTATGAAGGACCCGCCATCTGAATCGGACCGGAAGGCTCCCCGGACAGGTGATTTCTGAGACTCGTTCGCACCCGGAGATTTTGGCCGATATACTTAATTCGCGGTACGTGAAAATGGCCGGTAAAGCTTCCCGCGGTACATGAAAATGGCCGGTAAAACCTTCCTGGCCAGCGAGAATGGCCGATAACCTCCATAGACTCAAGTTTTCCACTTTTTCAAGCTCTGCTCACCATTCCACCTCCTGGATTCATCTTTTCAGCTCCATAATCACCTGATAGACACTCAAAACATGCAAAGACTCATTGGGACCTAATGCATCTCCTAAGTTCTAAAACAAACCCTAAGGACCTAAAATACATGAAATAAAACATGATTTGGAATGATTTATGCAACCTAAATGATGCAAATTATGAACATATCATCCAACATCAATCTTGAAGTAGAAGCTGTGAGAGAGAATCTTGTGTACATATCTCAGCACTGGATTCCTTATCCAAGAGGACTTAGCTGCACCAGCTCTGTACTTCCAAGAAGAAATTGATCTCCATAGAGCCTGAACATCGTCTTTTCTGAGATTGACCTGGTTGGAGAGAGGAACGTTTCTAGGTGCAGAAAACCCAAATATCTCAGCCAATTCCCTGAATAAGACTGTGTAGTCCCTTCCTTTCACAGTAAACTCCATGTGTCCAAGACCATCCCCTTGAAGAATCCTTGAATCCCTTGGGTAGTAAATAAAGGCTTCAAAAGAAGCCAAGAACTCTTGAGACTCCTCTTAATAAGTGATCTCTCTCATCTCCAAAAGTGACTCAATGCCCATGTTCCCAAGCAAAGTTTTGACATCTTCATAGATGCCAATCTTCTTCTGAAAGTCCACATCAGGGAATCTCCCTTGCTGGATCTCCATCTGCTGAAACTTAGCCAGATAATCAGTTTCTTAATTCAAGCAAGCAAGAGTGGTTTTGGTTGATTAATGACAACTAATTACTTAAACAAGATTAATGACTAAAGAAGTGATCAAATAAAGAACTAGGACGTCTTTTACCCTCACTTTTACCACTCTTCGTCGTCCTAGATGACCAGTTTATCTTTATCTTGTACTATACCCTAAACCCAAACCCTTGTTTTCAATCCTCATGCATTCTCTTTTTAGTTTATATCAGCAGATATGTGCAAAAACGTCGGAGAGAAGAGGAGCGACGCAGTTTTCAGTCACTCACAGAGGAGACTGAATGGAATTGGGAAGGAAGAGCATCAGAAACCTCATAAAGCTTTACAAGACAGATATTAACTGGTAATTTCGTGCTCTCTAAGACTCTATATCTAAAGGTGTTCCCTCTCTCTTCAAAAAAAAAAAAAAATGGAATGAGAAGAGAGAGGGAAACAAAAAGCCTAATGAGTCTTAGATTGTCGAAATTTGTGGAGCAAGAAGCATCTACTAAGCGTTTATAGAGCTATGTTTTTGAAAGATTTACAAAAATCTAAGTCAGGGGGAGTTAGGAGAGAACCTGAGGAAGAAGACGAGGAATCTATGGCAAGAAGAAACTGACTGAAAACTGTGGATACCAACAGCTTCACTCTCTCTTGCGGTTTTGCATAATATCCTGCATCCTCCAGAATCTTTGTCACTAGCCATCCATTGTGCAACTTAGTGAGCTTCTTTCTCTTACCCTCACTCCAAGCAATGTCCTTGTATATCAGCATAGGGTGTGCCAAGAATGCACCACCAGTAGGGATGTAGTGTGGGAGATGAAATTTCTCTTGCTCTTCAAATGACTGATGAGAGGATGTAAGCCCATACCCAAAAGTTCCATGTCAGCAAGATGCACCACACCATCATTGTGCTTGGTAAAGAACATTTGGCAAAGCACTTTGTGAGCATAGCGGATGGCTGGGTTTCTTATCCATGAACTCTTGCACCTTCCTCCTCTGAAGCTCACAAAAGCAATTGTATCCCACAGGTCAGTAATCATGTGATCATGGTATGTGAAATTCAATGACTCATCCTGTCTAGGTCTTGAGAATGCAAAGATCTCATCTAATTCCTTGAAGCTCACTTGGTATTGTGTACCATTGATTGTGAACTCTATATGCCCAAGACCATTTCCCTCCATGATCCTCTGATCTCTTGGGCCATATCCACAAACTTCAAGGGAAGCAAGGAACTCTTGTGTTACACCATCATGAGCCACATCTTTCATCTCAAAGAATCCACCAAATCCCATGTTGTTAAAAATGAGCTGAACCTCTTCATGAATCCCCATCTTTTTCAGTAGCTCCATGTCAGGGAACTTGGTTTGCAGCACCTTTACATTCTTGAACACAGCAAAGTAGTCATCAAAAGTCGGTTCTTTGTCCTCAGGTTCTGACTTTCTTTTTGCTTTCTTAACCGGCTGCAATGGGATTCCAGAATCACTCTCTGTTTCTTCTCCATCCTCAGCCACAGCCACCTCTTTTCCTGCCCTCTGAACAACCTCGACCAGTGCCAGTTCTTTACCAGAAGTCTTTGAAGTAGAGGCCTTTGTTTTCTTTGGTGCAGCCACAGTCTTTGCTTTCTTCTCAGCTGGATCCTTTGGCTTCCTCTGTTTCTTCTGTTTCTTGAAAACTTTATGCCCAAAAGGCATAATCTGATCCTCTGAAGCTCCAGCTTTCTCTTTTTTTGCTTTCTCTATGGCTGCTGTTCTTTTTGTTCCTCCCATCCTGCATTTTCTCAAATAGCTGTGAGCACCAAAACAAGAGAATAACAAAATATTTCCAAAAAATTCACCAAGTTCATTTTCACTAGAAAAGAATGTTTCTTAGGCTGATTAAAAACTCAATAAACTCAAAGCAATAGCAAGAAGCAATGCACACAAAGAGTTCAGCTTAAAACACAATTTCTAAAATAAAAAAATCGAGATACTTGGTTATTCTCAAACAAGATCCATGCATTTCCTATCCATTCTACTTGCACAATACTCACAAAATGATTCCAAGGTATCAAGAGGCCTATTAAAATCGATTCCATTTGTTTTCCTGTTCATGAACAGTACACTAAGACATGGAAAAGGTGAGTTTTAACAGACTAAATACCTTGGAATCTTCAGGTTTCGAGTGAAAAACGAATGTGTAGCAAGAAACCAGACAGGATTAGGAGTTCAATGCAGTTGGAATTTCTCAATTTGGTGCAAGAATGAGAGAGATATGAGTGTTTAAAGCTCAAGAAATGGTGAGAAAGGAAACAAACTCGTGAAGAAGAAGAAGACTCGGTGGGACACAGCTGTCTTGGCGTCTTCTTTGACTGGTCAACGTCCGTACGGTCAACATTTTTCAAAATTTGGTCGCGCCATCGTTGACCGTGGCACGTGACCGTGTCAAAGAACGTGTGTGTTCTTTCTTTTTGCCGCGGCCTGGGTCGTCTCGTG
Source organism: Eutrema salsugineum (assembly GCF_000478725.1). Taxonomy (NCBI): domain Eukaryota; kingdom Viridiplantae; phylum Streptophyta; class Magnoliopsida; order Brassicales; family Brassicaceae; genus Eutrema; species Eutrema salsugineum. Next base: position 379,413 of record NW_006256877.1, on the reverse strand, counting down.
TCTCTTGACCGTGGCAAACCCCGAACATATGTTTCTTTTCCATCCTATGCCATGGTCAAGTGTTCTTCCCGTGTCATCTAGCCGTGCCAAAGTTCAAACCTCGGTCAATTCCTTTCTTTCCTTGCCACGGCCGAAACTTTAGCCCCTGTCCTCCAATCCGTGTCAAAGTCCGAACGTTGGACCATTTCACCTTGCATTGCCACGGCCTGGCTTCTTCCCGTGTCCTTTAGCCGTGTCAATCTCCGAACCATGCTCATTCCACTTTTGCTTTGCCACGGCCAAGTCCCAAACCCGTGCCTCGTAGCCGTGTCAAAACCCGAGCCCAAGGTTCATTCTTCTTGCCTTTTGCCACGGCCTAATCTTTAACCGTGTCTTCTAACCGTGGCAAACCCCAAAGGTTTGCATCTTTTTGCCACGGCCGCCTGCGTTCCCTGTCTCCTGGCCATGTCAAAGCACGAACCAGGTCCATTCCTCATTTCTTTTTGCCACGGTCACCTGTGATCCGTGTCTTCCCACCGTGGCAATCACCGAACTCTTGCTTCTTTTGCCACGGCAAGGCCTTGAGACCGTGATTCATTCCCCGTGGCTTAGCTAAGAAGCTTGCCACGCCTTGGTATCTGACCGTGGCTGGTGACCATGCTCAGGGCCGAGCCTAAGTTTGTGCCCACTCATTCATTTCTTTTCATCTTTTGTTCACTTTCCAAGGGTCCAAACTCAAACCTGTACCCTGTAGACACTAAACAAACCCATCAAAACATCCTAAAACATAAAAAAGAAAGAAATCAAAAGATCAAAAGCATATTTACAAAAGGATAAGCTTGGGGTGTCTCCCAAGAGCACTTTGTTTAAAGTCTCTAAGTTTGACTTTGGAAACCTGTTTAACAGGCTGGTGGTCGATCAAGAAGGGGAACTGATGTAGCTTCCTCCTTCTTTTGTGAAACCAGATAATGCTTGATCCTCTGGCCATTTACCACAAACTGTTGACCATTCTTTCCTTCTAAGACAATAGCACCATATGGTCTCACTTCAAGAACTTTAAAAGGTCCAGACCATCTAGACTTAAGTTTTCCAGGAAACAGCTTAAGTCTAGAGTTGAACAGCAACACCAAATCACCATCCTTGAACTCCCTTTTCAGAATCTTTTGATCATGCAGAGCCTTGGTCTTCTCCTTATAGATCTTTGAGCTTTCAAAAGCCCCAAGCCTGATCTCTTCAAGTTCATGGAGTTGCATGACCCTTTTCTCTTGAGCTGTCTTGATATCAAAGTTCAGCAACTTTACAGCCCACAAAGCCTTGTACTCCAGCTCAACAGGAAGGTGGCAGCTCTTCCCATATAGCAGATTGAAAGGTGATGTCCCAATAGGAGTTTTAAAGGCAGTCCTATAGGCCCACAATGCATCATCTAGCCTTTTGCTCCAATCTTTTCTGCTTGAGCTAACAGTCCTCTCAAGAATGGCCTTGATCTGTCTATTAGATACTTCAACCTGTCCACTAGTTTGAGGATGATAAGGAGTAGCTACCTTGTGTTTCACTCCATGCTTTATCAGCAATCCCTCCAAAGTCTTGTTCACAAAATGAGATCCTCCATCAGAGATGACAACCCTGGGTACTCCAAATCTTGGGAAGATAATGCTCTTAAACAGCTTCACTACAACCTTGGAATCATTGGTAGGGGAAGCAATGGCCTCAACCCATTTGGACACATAGTCCACAGCCACAAGAATGTACTGATTCCCATAAGATGAAATGAAGGGCCCCATAAAGTCAATCCCCCAGCAATTAAAGATCTCAACTTCTAGAATTGGGTTTTGAGGCATCTCACTCCTCTTTGATATGTTCCCATGCCTCTGACAGGCATCACATGCTGAAACAACCAACTGAGCATCTTTGAACATTGTGGGCCACCAAAACCCACTCTGAAGAACCTTGGCCACAGTCTTGAATGCTCCCATGTGACCCCCAGAAGCTGAACCATGACACTCTTGCAACACAGGTTGCATCTCCTCCTCAGCAAGACACCTTCTATACAGCTGATCTTTGTTCAGGACATAGAGGTAGGGCTCATCCCAATGGTATCTTTGAACTTCTCTGAAGAACTTCTTCCTGTGGTAAGCATCTAATTCAGGTGGTTCCACTCCACAAGCAAGATAGTTCACAATGTCTGCAAACCAAGGCATCCTCCTCTCTTGAATGCTGTCCACTTCTTCAAACTCCAAATAAGAATGGAGCACCATCAGTGATTCCTCAGGAAGACTGTCATTAAGAGGGACTTCAGAGTCTATTCTCAACCTAGAGAGATGGTCTGCAGCTCCATTCTCTATACCCTTTTTATCTTGTACTTCCATATTAAACTCCTGAAGTAGAAGAACCCATCTCAATAGTCTTGGCTTAGCATCTTTCTTGGTCATCAGATACCTGAGGGCTGCATGATCAGTATATACAATGACTCTTGGGGAACCAGGTAGCTTCTGAATTTGTCAAAGGCAAAGACTATTGCCAGCATTTCTTTCTCAGTAGTAGCATAGTTTTCTTGTGCAGAGTTAAGTGTTCTACTGGAATAGTAGATAACATGTAGCTTCTTGTCTTTCCTTTGCCCAAGAACTGCTCCAACAGCAAAATCAGATGCATCTGTCATAACCTCAAAAGGAAAGGACCAGTCTGGTGCTTGGACAATTGGTGCATCGACTAATGCATCCTTGATCATCTTGAAGGCCTCTTCACATTCATCATCAAAGATGAAATCAACTTCTTTAAACAACAGCCTTGTCAAGGGTCTGGCTATTCTTGAGAAGTCTTTGATAAATCTTCTGTAGAACCCTGCATGCCCAAGGAAACTTCTTATCCCTTTGACTGAAGTGGGGGTTTGCAGATTCACCATCACTTCCATTCCACCTTTGCTCTGTCAACCTCTATGCCCTTCTCAGATATCTTGTGCCCAAGAACTATTCCTTCCTGCACCATGAAGTGGCATTTCTCCCAGTTCAACACCAAGTTATGCTGCTCACATCTCTCCAAGACCTGTGACAAATTAGAGAGACAATCCGAGAAGGAGGAGCCATAGACACTGAAATCATCCATGAACACCTCCACCTTCTCTTCAATTATGTCAGAGAATATATGCATCATGCAATGTTGAAATGTGGCAGGGGCATTACAGAGACCAAAAGGCATTCGCCTGTATGCAAATGCGCCATAAGGGTATGTGAATGTTGTTTTCTCTTGATCTCGGGGATCTATGGGAATTTGGAAGAACCCCGAGTACCCATCTAGAAAACAAAAGAAGGGGTGGTTTGCAAGCCTCTCTAACATCTGATCAATGAAAGGTAAAGGAAAATGATCCTTCCTAGAGGCTGCATTGAGCTTTCTATAGCCTATACACATTCTGTGTCCTGTGACAGACCTAGTAGCTATCAGCTCATCCTTCTCGTTTTTGACCACTGTGATCCCACCCTTCTTGGGCACAACATGAACAGGAGACACCCATCTTGAGTCAGAGATTGGGTAAATTATCCCTGCCTCAAGAAGTTTTAGTATCTCCTTCTTAACCACTTCCTTAAGGTTGGGGTTAAGACGTCGTTGATGTTCAATAGAGGACATAGATTGGTCCTCTAGGTGGATCCTGTGGGTGCAAATGTCAGGAGAGATCCCTCTAATATCAGCCAAAGAATATCCTATGGCTCTCCTGAACTTTCTTATCTCACTAAGCAATGCACTCTCTTGATGCTCTAATAAGCTATCATTGATGATTACTGGATATGTGGAGTTTAAGCCCAAGAAAGCATACCTGAGCCTTGTTGGTAGAGGCTTGAGCTCAACAGGGGGTGCATCAGCCTCATTCCAATCCTGGTCCAAGCTGCTTTGGCTGGTGTCTGATCCTTTGATAGCAAAAACCTCCGAGCCACTTTGTTCCTGTTCCAAAAACCTTGTCTCAGGACCCAGCTCTCTAGCATTGTCCAAATACAACTTGTACCCTTCACTTGCTTCTGCTAAAAGCCCATTGTCTCCTTGTTCTTGAGTTAGAGCAGCTTGAAGAGGATCCTCAGGGTTCAGCTCCTCAAGCAACTCATCAGCCAACTAATCCATTGTCTCCACATAGAAACATTGACCTTCAATGGTGGGTTTCTTCATCATGTCATTCACATCAAACTTGAGCTTTTCAGACCCAAGTTGAAGCTCTATTATCCCACCTCTCACATCAATAATAGCTCCTGCAGTTGCCAAGAATGGCCTGCCCAAGATAAGAGGATCAACTGGTTCTTCATCCATTTCCAGCACAACAAAATCTGTTGGAACCTCAAAACCACCTATCTTAACAGGTAGATTTTCCAACATACCAACAGGCAATCTAACAGATCTATCTGCAAGGATAAGAGAAATCCTTGCAGGTTTGAAGACTCTAAAGCCCAGCTTCTTTGCTATGGAGAATGGCATCAAGCTGACTGATGCTCCTAGATCACAAAGACATCCAGAGAATAGAAGAGGTCCAATGGCACAAGGCAGTGTGAAACTCCCTGGATCAGTTAACTTTCTTGGTATGGACTTCTTCTGAATGATAGCACTGCATTCATGACTTAGTACCACCATGCCTTGAAGTTCTTTAGTCTTGTTCAAAATGGCATCCTTCAAGAACTTCCCCATCTTTGGCATCATTAAGAATGCATCAATGAGAGGCATAGTGAGTGGTGTCTAATTTAGTGCCTTCTCAAATACAGCTCTTGCCTTGTCCACAAGCTGCTTCTTAAATCTCCCTGGAAATGGGAGCTTGGGTTGGTATGGAGGTGGTGGCACATATACCTTTTCTGGTTCAGGTTCCTTTGCTACCTCTTTACCCTTTTCTTGCCTTGGTTTCTCAGCAACTTGATCATCTTTTAAGGCTGCCTCCCCCTCAGTTTGATCATTGTCCTCAATGATCACATTGTTGTTCTCAAAACCAGGTAATTCCTTTCCACTCGTCAGTGTAATGGCCTTAGCATATTCTTTGGGGTTGGGTTCTGGTTTTCCAGGTAGGTTACCTTGGTTCCTTGAGCTTGAGGCCTGGTTCTGCTTTAGTTCCTTGATTTCCTGCTGCATGGCTGCATTCTGGCTTGCAAAGATCTGTTGACCCTGAAGTAGTTGTTGCAGAATACCAACCATATCTGAACCCATCTGTGGCTGCTGAACCTGTGGTGGTTGAAACTGTTGTTGAACCGGCGCCTGCTGTTGGAACTGTGGTGGACCAAACCCTGGTGGTGCCTTTTGCTGTTGTTGTGAACTGAAACCAGTACCCTGAAATGGTTGTTGTTGCTGACCAAAACCTTGATTCTGAGCAAACTGATTCTTGGGTTGAAATGACCCTTGAAAGTTGTTCTTGGGAACAAAGTTCTGTGGAGCTTGAGAATTGGGATAGACTTGATCTTGTGGGTTAGCTACATTGGTGTTCCTGTAAGAAAGGTTTGGATTGGCATTACCATACTGATATCTCTGGAACCTGTGATTCCCAATGTAGTTAAGCTCCTCCAGGGTGAGACCTTCTTCACTTATGTTCTCAAATATTTGAGAAGGTTCCTCATACTCTCCAACAAAATGCATTGGCTTCTGAGTGGTGAATTTCAGCTTGTCCAATTCACTTCTCAACTCCTTAACTTCCCTAGTGAGCCTCTGTTCTGAGCTTGAACCTTCAGATCTATTTGATCTGTCATAGTCTTCTCCATAAGTGTCATTCGTCATTGCTAAGTTCTCCACTAGCTCTAAAGCAGCATGAATCTCTTTACCCAGAAAGTTCCCATTGGAAGCAGTATCCAGCTGGTTTCTAATCTTGGGAAGAGCTCCTCTATAAAGTGTGCTGAGAAGAGAAGCCTCACTAAACCCATGGTGTGGGCATTGGTTTGTGTAGCTCCTGAATCTCTCATATGCTTCACCAAAACTCTCATTGCTGTGCTGAGTGAAGCTAGATATTTGATTCCTTAGTTTAGCAGTTCTTGAGGTGGAGAAGAACTTAGACAGGAAGGCTTGCTTGCAATGCTCCCAGGTTTGAATGGAGCCTCTTGGAAGATTCTTCTCCCATTGGTGAGCTTTGTCACCAAGACTGAAGGGGAATAATCTTAGCTTGAAGTTGTCTTCTGAAACTCCATGAATCTTAGTCAGGTCACACACCTTATCAAATTGATCCAAGTGTTCCAAGGGATCTTCCATTGCTAATCCATGGAACTTTGAGTTCTGGACCATATTCAACAAGGATGCCTTCACTTCAAAGTTGTTGTTTTGCACAGGTGGTGCCTGAATTCCAGCTCCATACTGATGAGCATTGGCCCTGTCATTCTCTCCAACATAGACTTGTGGTTGCTCATATCTTCTTTGCTGGTGTTGGAAAGGTTGGTGTTGGTGGTGCACCTGTTGTCTTTGCTGTGCATTGGCCTGATGCCTCTGCTGATGAGCTGGAGCTTGTCCTTGGTGGACATAAGCTTGCTGTTGATGCACCTGTTCCTGATGAACATTACCCTGATTTAACCCTTGACCAACTCCATTACCAGCTCCATTACCCTGAGCCTGTTGCTCCTGAACCGGTTGTTCTATGTCTACCACGTGCTCTCTTTGTTCTTCCATATCAGCTTGATCAATCTGTCTTCCACGTCTGTCCCTTCTCCTCCTTGGTACCAAAAGATTGATATTGTCGTTGAGAGGGAAAGGTGGACCACAGCTTCTTGATCTGGACCTGGTGTTCATACACCTGAAATCACAAACAGAACTTGAAAGTAATCAGTAAAAACAAGAAAGTAAGCACTTGATCTCAAGAACAGATCAGAGCTTAATGCTAAACAATCCACAATTTGGCAACGGCGCCAATTGATAACTATGAGTTTTCAAGGCTCTTTGTAGAGGTTTATCAATCCATATGTGGTGTTAGACACTAAACTATGTGATCAGATTCTTAATTCAAGCAAACAAGAGTGGTTTTGATTGACTAATGATAATTACAAACTTAAAACAGGATTAATGACTAAAGAAGAACTAAGCAAATGACAAGTGATGAGAATGTATGTATGATGATGAGAAAGGTCTTAGACATGATAGTGGATTAGGCTGCCTTCAGTGATAAACTAATGAGCTAATGAACCATATGATCAAGCAAACCATTCAACTTAAACATCATTAATTAAGTTAATCCTCTCATGAAGGTATCAACTTCTATGCCAAAACAGTTTCTAACCTAATCATCATTAGTGAAACATGAATTAACAAGCATTAAAAATCAGTTTAATCTGTCATTTAAGCATATAAACAATCATTCCCATGATGAATAACACTTAAACCTCTAACAACCTTGGTTCAGGCATTTCATCAAACACATTTGGTGCATGAAATGCCCAGAATCTAGACCACATATGATTTGTATGGATCTAGCATTAAGAAAGGGTTGTAGAGAATGGAATATGCAAGATCTAACCCCTAAGCTCACTAATCTACCACTTAAGCACCCTAATCTACATATCTAAGACCTTAATATGGAGATTACTCACTAATCATGATCAACACACTAGATCCTTTGCAAGATATGTTGTTAATCATGATTAGAAGTGTGATTTGATGAATAGAACAAGATGGTAAACACTCTTCAAATCGATATTAAACTCAAAAGCAAGGTATAACAAGTGGTTTTTCACCAAAAAGGAAAAGAGACTAAAAATGGGATAAAAGTTCTCTCCAAATTAGGTCTAAAATGTATTTATAGATGCCTTAGACGAACCGGGTCAACCCGGAACAAACCGGGTACTGACCCAACCTTGGTGGGTGAAAGATGAGTTTGCCACGGTCCAGCATGTTCTTGGTCAGACCGTGGCAAGTGACCGTGTCAAAGTCTTGTTCGCGTGTTCTTGGATGAATCTTGGTGCCACGGTCTAGCAAGTCTTGGTTCAATACCCGTGGCAAGTGGTTGTGTCAAGCACCGAAAGTTTGTGCAAGGTTGCCACGGCCAAGTCCTAGACCGTGGCATTCAGACCGTGTCAATCGCCGGAGTGTGTAAAGAGTTGCCACGGTCAAGTCCTAGACCGTGGCATTCAGACCGTGTCAATCGCCGAAAGTGTGTAAAAAGTTGACATGGTCAAGTCCTAGACCATGGCATTGAGGTCGTGTCAAGAGCCGAATGTTTGCACAAAGTTGCCACGGTCAAGTCCTAGACCGTGGCATTGAGACCGTGTCAAGTGCCGAGTGCTTGTAAAATCCTCCCCGGTCAAATGTTACTTTGCCACGGTCAAGTGTAGACCATGGCATGAAGATCGTGTCAAACGCCGAAGGATTGCAATTAAGTGCCACGGTCAAGTGTGGACCGTGGCACTCCATCGTGGCATCTTTCACTTAGCTCGCATCGTTCAGGGCTTCTTATACCACTTCGCATTCCGGAAGGCTTAACCTCCAGGATATTGGTCCGAATTGTGTGATTCCGGTTGCAGAGGACAGAAGACTCATATATCTCCAACTTTGGTGAAGGAAGCTTCGGTGCTTGGGAAGTGGAAGGCTTCCTGGAGGGCTCATCTTCGCAGTGCATTTACACGATCAGAGAGAGGTGTCTAGACATGTGTCCATTCCGGAAACGTTATCTTCCTTCTCATAGCTCCGAATTGAATGATCTCAGACGTTCTGGAAAGAGGACTCAAATATCTCTGATTCTCATGAAGGCCCCGGAAACTGAATCGGCCTGGAAGTGCACCATCCTTTGCATTCTTCAGAGCTCATTGGGTCGGTCCAAAACGGCAGCGAGACCGGAGTTTCTTCTGACGAGCTTAACTTCGAGCTCACACGTCCGAATTCCATGATTCTACTTGATCTGGGACCATGATCCAATCCTCTTCAACTTTGATGAAGCACCCGACAACTGAATCGGACCGTAAGGTTCCCCGGATAGGCGATTTTGGAAACGTGTCTGCACCCGGAGACTTTGGCCGAGAAATCCTTTAGCCGGTACACGTTTTGGCCGATAAAATCCACCTGCGGTACGTGAGGATGGCCGAGAAAAATCTTCCTGGTGCGCGAGAATGGCCGAGAACCTCCAAAAACCCAGTTTTGCCATTTTTCAACCCTTGATCACCATTTCTCTTCCTGGATCCATCTCTTCAACTCCAAATAGCTCCAATAGCACCTGATAAACACTCAAAACATGCAAAGACTCATTGGGACATAATGCATCTCCTAAGTCCTAAAACAAACCCTAAGGACCTAAAATGCATGGAATAAGATATGCTTTGGAATGGAATATACAACCTAAATGATGCAAATTATGAACATATCACTTTAAATGTGAATTCATGATGCTAAGCAAACAATGCAACACTTGCAATTCTTTAGTCTAGACTTCCAACATAGATTAATTCATTCCCATGACAGAAATCCCTTTGCAAATTACTTAATCAAGACTAATTCCTATTAGTGAATAAGCAATCAACAAGCATAAGGTTTCAAGTCTAATATGACTAGACAGCCTCTTTGTGCATCAAAATAAGAGCTAAGAAAGACTGAATCTTATACAGAAAGATAAAGCAAGCAATCACATGATCTCAAAACATTTCAACTTAGAACTCTAATCTAGACTAATCCTCTTATGAACGCATTAACCTCTACACTAATCCATTTTCAAACCAAATCATTATTTGTGAAATATGAATCAGTGAGCATTAAGAAACAGTTCTAATATGTCATTCATGCATTTAACAATCATTCCCATGATGAAAAAGGCATAAACCCTTAAGTTAGCTCATTCAGGCATTTCATCAAACACTTTTGGTGCATGAAATGCTTATGATCTAGACCCAAGTGATTCTCAAGGATCTAGCTTTAAGAGCAGCTAACTAAGGAAATGAAATGAGAATCTAGACCCTAAACATCACAAATCAAACATCTAAGCACCCTAATCTACACACCTAGAAGCTCAAAAGATGACTACTCACTAATCATGATGAACACACCATTTCCTTTGCAAGAGGTGATGTTAATCATGATTAGAAGCAAAGATGAGATGATGGAATGACAAGAAAAAGCCTTAAGATGATTAAATCAGCAAGATATCTCTTAATCAAAAACGTTTTTACACTAAAAAGGAAAAGAAAATTAGAGAGAAACTAAGATAGAAGATAAGATGTTTAGGATTTTCTCCAAAAAGCTATATATACTAAGTGCTAATGGACCGGGTCAGCCCAGGAAAAACTGGGTATTGACCCGGCTCAGTTGGATAGTGGTATGGTTTGCCACGGTCAGATGATGCTTGGCCAGACCGTGGCAAACTGATAGTGTTAAAGTTCTTGGACAGATTCTTCATGATCAAGGTTGCCATGGCTTGATTTACACCATGTCTAGTGGCCGTGTCTCTTCTTTTCTGGGTTTGGGTGATGAACTTCTTGGATTTCCACGTTCTTGATCTGGACCGTGTCATGTTGGGCGTGGCAAGGTGTTGATGATTCGGTGATTGCCACGGCCAAACATCAGGCCGTGCTTCAAAACCATGTCAAATCCCGACCATGACATTATGGGCGTGTCAAAGATTTTCATTGCTTGTCGTGGTCAGGTCCAAGGCCGTGCTTCAAGACCATGTCAAATCCCGAGAGTTTTCATATTATGCCACGGCCAAGCTCAGGCCATGGCATTATCACCGTGTCAAATCATGACACTTAGCACCTTATCCACTCTTAGACGTCTGGCTGATATGTCTGTCTCTCCCCTTCCGTAACTCACAGCTCACAACTCCAAATCCAGTGATTCGACCTGTTATGGGACCGTGACTCTATCATCTCCAACGTTTCTGAAGAGTTCGGGTTCAGATGACGTCGGCAAGGGCTCCGTTCCACCGGTTCTTTGACCTGATCGGGCTGCGACACATGTGTTCCTTCCGATGGCGATATCTCCCAGTTCACGATTCCAAATCGTCTGATTCCAAGTGTTCCGGAAACTAGACTCATTCTTCTTGATTCTTGATTAAGACACCGGAGATTGAATCGCATTGCAAGTCCTTCGTCCCACGCGATCAAAGTGAGGGTTTTATCTGCACCAAACCATCTGTCCGAGTTGCTGTACACAGGTGAGGGTTCCTCCATGATCCCAGCTCCAAGTTGCTCCCAAAAGTCTCCAAATGACCTGAGAACACTCCAAAAATGCAGGACCCTGTAGGACCTAATGCAATTCCTAACTAAAGACAAAAGCAAAGACAAATATATGTAAAACTACCTAAATGTATGCATGAGACTCAATATTTGGACAAAAATGCAATCCTAAACATGACAAAATATGAGTATATCAACTCTCCCACACTTGTCCTTTGCTTGTCCTCAAGCAAACAAGAACAAATGAGAGAGAGAGGTTGAATGCATGGGAGTTCATATTTCTTTAAAGATAGATCATCATTAAAAGAATTCAAAGCTCATTGTTCAAGTTACCAATTCTAGACTGCAATGCAAACTGGTTTACTCATAAAAATTAGCCTTACTTGTCACCAAATGAACCAAACTCAAGCACAAACCTTCACAAGCATTCCTAACCTCAACCTTTTGACATTCATTTAAAGTTTTAAGTGGATCATGTTCATGCAAATCAAGTGAATTCATTTGGCTTGGGACTGGGTTTTGAGATTAAAATGATCTCAATCAAATAACTGGTATTCCATGCAAGGGGATCACTCAAAAATTAGTAGACTTTAGTAAAATGCTAAGGGTAAAAAGCAATGGATGCATACAAAGATAGAACTGCATCTACCCCACACCCAAAATGCTTTTCACACTCAACTTTAAACCTCTCAAGATTCTTTCTCTAGTCTACTCACCCCAAATGGCATTTTATCCTTGACACTCAATCAGCTCTCATCACTCTCTTCATTTCATCTCTTAGGGGAATGCTTTCTTTAACAACCACTTAGTGAGTTTCTTTTCTTTAACACACAAGCTCTTCTTTAATTCAGCCTCTTTTTGAATCTTTTCTCTTTTTTTTTTATGAGACTCTTTTCATTTCAACACATGAGCTCTACATTTCAGCAAACACTCACTTTCTTTCATTTAAGCATGCATTCCCCTAACCAATCCGGTTCTTTCCACATTCATCACTCAGATTTTTTTTTTCTTTTCAGCTCACACACTCAAAATCAATGCTCTCACTTTCACCTAAACCTAGACTAGCCCTTGATGTTGGACTAGTATCTACATGCAGCACTATCTTTGTCGCTCTAAACCCAACACTTTTTACCAAGTCTACTAGAAACAAGGCCTCACAAATCATGCACACAAGAAGGGTGCTTAGGCTTCAAAGAAAGGTTTGGCTAAAGGCAGGGAACTGTCTCAAGATGAGAGATCAGCTATTTGAGCTAGCAAGAGTGATAAAATGGGATACGAAAGCTCAAATATGTATGTGGTACCCATGAATTCACAATGATATGCACAAACATGATAATTAGATGTCAAATTCAAGGGTTCTCACTTAAGCAAGGTTGAGGCTATTCACAACTTGATTCAGCTAGCACAAAAGTATTGAGACACCAGTTCAAAGCATGGTTCACACTTGATTTCATACCAGTTTTGCAATGCCTTAAGGGACCAAGCTCTTAAAATGATGCTCTCTTCAAGAAAAAATCTATCATTACTCCCATTTGCATATGATGCAACCTATATGAAAATGCAAACTAGACTCAACCTAAAATGTGAATGCAACTACATGAGCATTTTTTGTGAAAATTTTTCAGATTTTTCCTTTTTTTGTTTTTATATGCACTTAGATGAATGCAAAATGAGACTCAAAGTGAAAAGGAAAATAAGAGCAGAATAAACATGATTCGTAAACACAAAACCCCTCCCCCACACTTAGATAACACAGTCCCTTGTGTTATAAAAGCATGAAGGAGAAGTGCAAAGCAAAATCACAAAATGCAAAGAGAAAAACAAGCTAAGCTAGATGCATATTTACAAAGGTTTGGAGTGATACCTTGTGTGGTTCTTATGCAAAATGGAAGTGAGTATCTGCACCAGATGAGGCCAGACATCACTGGAGATGTCCTAGTTTTGATGCTGCTCCTTGCACTGATATGAACGTGCTTGTAGTGTGGGCTGGAGCTCGTTTTTGTGCATTGTTCCTCTTGCCACCCCCTGTTGCCACGGTCTGGAAGCTCCTCTGGACAGCCCGCGGCATTCTTTTGTTCTTCCGCTAACATGTTGCCACGCCTTGAATCTACCCGTGGCATTCCTCCCGTGGCAAAAGCCGAATGGCGGTCTATTCAAAATTCAACTTGCCACGGTTCAATTCTGGGCGTGGCAATCTCCCCATGGCAATCACCGAAGGTTGGTATCCAAGAAAAAGCCTCATGCCACGCCTGGGTCAAGCAGTGATTCATGGTCGTGGCAAACTGTGAACTTAGCCAAATTTTGCATTTCCTTGCATCTTGTCCACCATTCCTTGAGGCCAAAGAACACCAGGTCATCTGTAACCTGAACACACTCCACAAAACACATCAAACATCCTAATAACAGCAAAAGTAAGCATTAAAAAGAATATTTACAAATGATAAGTTTGGGGTGTTTCCCAAGAGCACTTTGTTTTAAGTCTCTAAGTTTGACTTTTCATACTCTTTTCTTAGTGAGTGAGAGGAGGAGCTTCGATGCTCCTTGTCTTCTCCATGAATTCAAGCAGTAGGTCCCTGTTCATCAGCTCTTGAACACCTGATGACCCTTTGTCTATGAGCTCTTGTGTGAGGATTGCCCTGACTTTTGCAAAAGGTTTTGATCCTCCAATGCCTTTAACCTTGTATTCCACAGCTCCACCATCAAACTTCCATGGAGTGAGAGTTAAGACTTGAAAAGAGGACCCAAGAGTGAATGATTTGGTGCTTGTTGGGTTCTTGTCTTGAGACCCTGAACCATTGCTTTTGTCGCTGCTGACCTCCTTCTCACTTAGTGTAGGAGAAAAAGATTCCAAGCAAGCTTCATCATCACTAAAGAAATCTCCTTCAAACTCAACATCAGGTCTTACTAAGGAATCTTTCTTCTTCTCAACAGATGCCAGGGGTTGAGCTTCTTCTATAGCTCCAATACTCCCCACATACTTCATCTTATAGTGTTTCAACTCATCAGAATCATCAGATATAACCCCACAAAATCCATCAAGAGGAGGTTTAAGGGGATAAGATACTTCATCATCTACCTTAGTAAGCACCACTCTTTGAGTATCAAAGTCCATCCTTGCTCCTGTGGTGTTCAGAAAGGGAGTTCCAAGCAGAAGAGGTAGCTCTTTGGTCTTTTTCATCTTCATGACTACAAAATCAGTTGGAACTGTGCATTCTCCAATCTTTAATGGGTAGTCTTCAAGGATTCCATATGGCTTCTTTGAGGATGAATCTCCAAAGGTAATTGACATGGGGTGATGCTTAAGACTCTTGATGCCTAGTCTCTCCACCATGTCTAAAGACATCACACTGATGCTTGATCCAGAATCACACAAAGCATTGTCCACTTTCAAATTTCCAAGATAGCATGAGATGGAGAACTTTCCTGGGTTGCCTAGCTTGGGAATAGATTTGGGTTTCATCCTTGTTGAGCCAGTGCTACAGACTCCATTAGATGTCCTTCCTTGAACCATTCTCTGATCCTTTCCTTCAGCAATCTCAGAATCATTCTTTTTCATATCAAAACAAGCTGCCTCCCCACCTTCTTTCTCAATGTCCTCATTGAGATCACAGAACAGGAACTCAAACTCATCCATAATGGCGTTCTCATCATCTTTTTTCAGGCATTTTTCACTTGAGACATTGCCATGGAGAAGGTCCTCAATTTCTTGGACAGCAGCATGATTCTCATCATTTGAGAGGATTGCATTGCAGTATTCTATTTGATGTGCAATTGATGTCCCTGGTAAAGATCTTTGAGCTTGAGAACTGCAGTGGCCCTTGTTGTTCTCTAGAGTCTTGAATTTGGAAGCCACGGTTGAAAGTTGAGTTAGAAGATCAGAATAAGTGCAATCCACCTTGTTGTTAATCTCTGCCATTTTCTTGTTGAAGTCTATGGCACCACTTGCTTGACCTTTGAGGATTTGTTGGAGCAGGTTCTGCACTTCTTGATCCTTATTCTCTGAGTTCTGTTGGAGACTTTGTTGTTGGGGAGAGACAAAACCTTGTTGTTGAGTGTTTTGAGGATAGAAGTTCTGGTTTGGGGGATTCTTGTAGTAGGTAAAGCCCTTTTGGTAACCTTGTTGGCCACCTACAAAGTTCACCTCAGCTGTGATGTCTTCCCTTTGAAATGTGTCTTGAAACACATGATTCACATCTCTAACAAAGTTGGCTGACTGATGAGAAGCTAAGAGAAGTGTGTCTAGCTTCTCATTGAGAGACTTGATGTCTTTCCTTGTCCTTTCCTCTTCAGAACTCACAGCTCCTCTTGAATTCCTTTCAAAGTCTGATCCATAAAGCTCATCACTCTGAGCTACATTCTCCACTAGGGTCATGGCATCATTGACTTCCTTGGTCATGAAATTACCATTTGAAGCTGTGTCCAAGAGAAGTCTGACCTTTGGTAAAGCACCTCTGTAGAAGGTACTTAGCAGCTGACAATCTGAGAATCCATGGTGAGGGCATTGCATGGTATACCCTCTAAATCTTTCCCAAGCCTCACAAAATGATTCATGGTTCTTCTGAATGAAACTTGAGATTTCATTTCTTAACCTTGCTGTTCTTGATGAAGAGAAGAACTTGGTTAGAAATGCTCTTTTGCATTGCTCCCAAGTTGTGACTGATCCTTGAGGTAGAGACTTTTCCCACTGATGAGCTCTGTCTCCTAGAGAAAAAGGGAATAGCCTCAACTTGAAACTGTCCTCACTCACTCCATTCATCTTAGTTAGATCACAAACTCTATCAAAGTTGTCAATGTGATCTAATGGGACTTCTAATGCCAAGCCATGGAACCTGTTTGATTGCACCATGTTGATCAAGCCAGATTTGATCTCAAAATCGTTTTCAGGTGTAGGAGCTTGAATCCCATATCTCTGACCCTAAGTATTGGCCTCATCACCAGCTCCCACAACTATTCTTGGACGTGGTGCTGGACCCTCTTGCTGAGCTTGGTGGTTTCCATTACCACCATGAGCCTGTTGCCCTTGATCCATACCCAACCTCTCAATGTGCTCAGCTCTTTCTCTTTGTCTCCTTGCTTGACTTCTGGTGTTCATACACCTGAAAACAAAGACAGCACTTGAAAGGTAATCAGTAAAACAAAAGAAAATGACTTGATCTCAAGAAGATCCAAAGTCTTAATGCTAGAATGAATCTCCAATTGGCAACGGCGCCAAATTGATAGTAGGAATTTTTCAATCCTTGATCAATTCGTCAACTACTCATGTCATTGTAGCACTTGAGGTATCAATCCAAATGGAGAGATTCTAGACACTAAGATTATGAGGATCAATTCTTAATCCAAGTCTAACTAAACAGATGAGTTGGTAACCAAGATTATCTAAAAGCATATAATAAAACAAGCAAGAACAGACAAGCAGTAATTAAGAACTAAACAAGCAAGAGAAACTAAACAAACACTCAAATTCAAATAAAGAGAAAGCTAAACCTCTAGATGTGATCATTGATCAGGGTGCTTTAAATGTGAAATCATGATGCTAAGCAAACAATGCAACACTTGCAATTCTTTAGTCTAGACTTCCAACATAGATTAATTCATTCCCATGACAGAAATCCCTTTGCAAATTACTTAATCAATACTAATTCCTATTAGTGAATAAGCAATCAACAAGCATAAGGTTCTAAGTCTAATATGACTAGACAGCTTCTTTGTGCATCAAAATAAGAGCTAAGAAAGACTGAATCTTATACAGAAAAATAAAGCAAGCAATCACATGATCTCAAATCATTTCAACTTAGAACTCTAATCTAGACTAATCCTCTTATGAACGCATTAACCTCTACACTAATCCATTTTCAAACGAAATCATCATTTGTTAATCATGATTAGAAGCAAAGATGAGATGATGCAATGACAAGAAACAGCCTTAAGATGATTAAATCAGCAAGATATCTCTTAATCAAAAACGTTTTTACACTAAAAAGGAAAGAAAGTTAGAGAGAAACTAAGATAGAAGATAAGATGTTTAGGGTTTTCTCCAAAAAGCTATATATACTAAGTGCTAATGGACCGGGTCAGCCCAGGACAAACTGGGTATTGACCCGGCTCAGTTGGATAGTGGTATGGTTTGCCACGGTCAGATGATGCTTGGCCAGACCGTGGCAAACTGATAGTGTCAAAGTTCTTGGACAGATTCTTCATGATCAAGGTTGCCATGGCTTGATTTACACCATGTCTAGTGGCCGTGTCTCTTCTTTTCTGGGTTTGGGTGATGAACTTCTTGGATTGCCACGTTCTTGATCTGGACCGTGTCATGTTGGGCGTGGCAAGGTGTTGATTATTCGGTGATTGCCACGGCCAAACATCAGGTCGTGCTTCAAGACCATGTCAAATCCCGACCATGACATTATGGGCGTGTCAAAGATCTTCATTGCTTGTCAGGGTCAGGTCCAAGGCCGTGCTTCAAGACAATGTCAAATCCCGAGAGTTTTCATATTATGCCACGGCCAAGCTAAGGCCGTGCCATTATCACCGTGTCAAATCATGACACTTAGCACCTTATCCACTCTTAGATATGTGGCTGATATGTCTGTCTCTCCCCTTCCGTAACTCACAGCTCACAACTCCAAATCCAATGATTCGACCTGTTCTGGGACCGTGACTCTATTATCTCCAACTTTGATGAAGAGTTTGGGTTCAGATGACGTCGGCAAGGGCTCCGTTCCACCGGTTCTTTGAGGCGCATCGCGTAAGACCTGATCGGGCCGCGAGACATGTGTTCCTTCTGATGGCGATATCTCCCAGGTCACGGTTCCAAATCGTCTGATTACAAGTGTTCCGGAAACTAGACTCATTGTTCTTGATGCTTGATGAAGACACCGGAGGTTGACTCGCATTGCAAGTCCTTCGTCCCACGCGATCAAAGTGATGGTTTTGTCTGCACCAAACCATCTGTCCGAGTTGCTGTACACAGGTGAGGGTTCCTCCATGATCCCAGCTCCAAGTTGCTCCCAAAAGTCTCCAAATGACCTGAGAATACTCCAAAAATGCAGGACCGTCTAGGACCTAATGCAATTCCTAACTAAAGACAAAAGCAAAGACAAATATATGTAAAACTACCTAAATGTATGCATGAGACTCAATATTTGGACAAAAATGCAATCCTAAACATGAAAAAATATGAGTATATCATTAGGTCGTTTTTAGAGAGAACCCTTCATACTTTACAGAAACCCTTTTTCCTTTAGCCGTGTTTATGCGATTTTTGTAGAAGATTGTTCAAGTCCGAGTTCTTCAATAGAGAAGCTTTCTTCATCTCTTTTCTTTACTGTTTTTGATTACTTTTATTAAAACCAATGATGATGTCGACCTCAGCCATGTCTGAGTAGATCCCGAGTTGGGCTTAGGGTTCCCGAAAGGGGCTCTCATAATCGATTAAGACATCTAGGTTTATAGATCTGGGATTTCAACTTTGTTCTCTGTTTATTCTTGTTCTTATTGCATTTATGCTTGAATGATCACCTAGAATGAAACAGGCGATTTTTCCGTAGGAGTGGAAACCTACCTGCAGCGAGATCGTGAGTATTGACGAGTCTTGCGCAGCTTGTTGGGTTCTTGTCGTGAGACCCTGAACATTTGCTTTTGTCGCTGCTGACCTCCTTCTCACTTAGTGTAGGAGAAAAAGTTTCCAAGCAAGCTTCATCATCACTAAAGAAATCTCCTTCAAACTCAAGATCAGGTCTTACTAAGGATTCTTTCTTCTTTTCAACAGATGCCAGGGGTTGAGTTTCTTCTATAGTTCCAATACTCCCCACATACTTCATCTCATAGTGTTTCAACTCATCAGAATCATCAGATATAACCCCACAAAATCCAGCAAGAGGAGGTTTAAGGGGATAAGATACTTCATCATCTACCTTAGTAAGCACCACTCTTTGAGTATCAAAGTCCATCCTTGCTCCTGTGGTGTTCAGAAAGGGAGTTCCAAGCAGAAGAGGTAGCTCTTTGGTCTTTTTCATCTTCATGACTACAAAATCAGTTGGAACTGTGCATTCTCCAATCTTTAATGGGTAGTCTTCAAGGATTCCATATGGCTTCTTTGAGGATGAATCTCCAAAGGTAATTGACATGGGGTGATGCTTAAGACTCTTGATGCCTAGTCTCTCCACCATGTCTAAAGACATTACACTGATGCTTGATCGAGAATCACACAAAGCATTGTCCACTTTCAAATTTCCAAGATAGCATGAGATGGAGAACTTTCCTGGGTTGCCTAGCTTGGGAATAGATTTGGGTTTCACCCTTGTTGAGCCAGTGCTAGAGACTCCATCAGATGTCCTTCCTTGAACCATTCTCTGATCCTTTCCTTCAGCAATCTCAGAATCATTCTTTTTCATATCAAAACAAGCTGCCTCCCCACCTTCTTTCTCAATGTCCTCATTGCGATCACAGAACAGGAACTCAAACTCATCCATGATGGCGTTCTCATCATCTTTTGTCAGGCATTTTTCACTTGAGACATTGCCATGGAGAAGGTCCTCAATTTCTTGGACAGCAGCATGATTCTCATCATTTGAGAGGATTGCATTGCAGTATTCTGTTTGATGTGCAATTAATGTCCCTGGTAAAGATCTTTGAGCTTGAGAACTGCAGTGGCCCTTGTTGTTCTCTAGAGTCTTGACTTTGGAAGCCATGGTTGAAAGTTGAGTTAGAAGATCAGAATAAGTGCAATCCACCTTGTTGTTAATCTCTACCATTTTCTTGTTGAAGTCTATGGCACCACTTGCTTGACGTTTGAGTATTTGCTGGAGCAGGTTCTGCACTTCTTGATCCTTATTCTCTGAGTTCTGTTGGAGACTTTGTTGTTGGGGAGAGACAAAACCTTGTTGTTGAGTGTTTTGAGGATAGAAGTTCTGGTTTGGGGGATTCTTGTAGTTGGTAAAGCCCTTTTGGTAACCTTGTTGGCCACCTACAAAGTTCACCTCAGCTGTGATGTATTCCCGGTGAAATGTGTCTTGAAACACATGATTCACATCTCTAACAAAATTGGCTGACTGATGAGAAGCTAAGAGAAGTGTGTCTAGCTTCTCATTGAGAGACTTGATGTCTTTCCTTGTCCTTTCCTCTTCAGTACTCACAGCTCCTCTTGAATTCCTTTCAAAGTCTTATCCATAAAGCTCATCACTCTGAGCTACATTCTCCACTAGGGTCATGGCATCATTGACTTCCTTGGTCATGAAATTACCATTTGAAGCTGTGTCCAAGAGAAGTCTGACCTTTGGTAAAGCACCTCTGTAGAAGGTATTTAGCAGCTAACAATCTGAGAATCCATGGTGAGGGCATTGCATGGTATACCCTCTAAATCTTTCCCAAGCCTCACAATATGATTCATGGTTCTTCTGAATGAAACTTGAGATTTCATTTCTTAACCTTGCTGTTCTTGATGAAGAGAAGAACTTGGTTAGAAATGCTCTTTTGCATTGCTCCCAAGTTGTGACTGATCCTTGAGGTAGAGACTTTTCCCACTGATGAGCTTTGTCTCCTAGAGAAAAAGGTAATAGCCTCAACTTGAAACTGTCCTCACTCACTCCATTCATCTTAGTTAGATCACAAACTCCATCAAAGTTGTCAATGTGATCTAATGGGTCTTCTAATGCCAAGCCATGAAACCTGTTTGATTGCACCATGTTGATCAAGCCAGATTTGATCTCAAAATCGTTTTCAGGTGTAGGAGCTTGAATCCCATATCTCTGACCCTGAGTATTGGCCTCATCACCAGGTCCCACAACTATTCTTGGACGTGGTGCTGGACCCTCTTGCTGAGCCTGGTGGTTTCCATTACCACCATGAGCCTGTTGCCCTTGATCCATACCCAACCTCTCAATGTGCTTAGCTCTTTCTCTTTGTCTCCTTGCTTGACTTCTGATGTTCATACACCTGAAAACAAAGACAGCACTTGAAATGTAATCAGTAAAACAAAAGAAAATGACTTGATCTCAAGAAGATCCAAAGTCCTAATGCTAGAATGAATCTCCAATTGGCAACGGCGCCAAATTGATAGTAGGAATTTTTCAATCCTTGATCATTTCGTCAACTACTCATGTCATTGTAGCACTTGAGGTATCAATCCAAATGGAGAGATTCTAGACACTAAGATTATGAGGATCAATTCTCAATCAAAGTCTAACTAAACAGATGAGTTGGTAACCAAGATTATATAAAAGCATATAATAAAACAAGCAAGAACAGACAAGCAGTAATTAAGAACTAAACAAGCAAGAGAAACTAAACAAACACTCAAATTCAAATAAAGAGAAAGCTAAACCTCTAGATGTGATCATTGATCAGGGTGCTTTAAATGTGAATTCATGATGCTAAGCAAACAATGCAACACTTGCAATTCTTTAGTCTAGACTTCCAACATAGATTAATTCATTCCCATGACAGAAATCCCTTTGCAAATTACTTAATCAAGACTAATTCCTATTAGTGAATAAGCAATCAACAAGCATAAGGTTCCAAGTCTAATATGACCAGACAGCCTCTTTGTGCATCAAAATAAGAGCTAAGACAGACTGAATCTTATACAGAAAGATAAAGCAAGCAATCACATGATCTCAAAACATTTCAACTTAGAACTCTAATCTAGACTAATCCTCTTATGAACGCATTAACCTCTACACTAATCCATTTTCAAACCAAATCATCATTTGTGAAATATGAATCAGTGAGCATTAAGAAACAGTTCTAATTTGTCATTCATGCATTTAACAATCATTCCCATGATGAAAAAGGCATAAACCCTTAAGTTAGCTCATTCAGGCATTTCATCAAACACTTTGGGTGCATGAAATGCCTATGATCTAGACCCAAGTGATTCTCAAGGATCTAGCTTTAAGAGCAGCTAACTAAGGAAATGAAATGAAAATCTAGACCCTAAACATCACAAATCAAACATCTAAGCACCCTAATCTACACACCTAGAAGCTCAAAAGATGACTATTCACTAATCATGATGAACACACCATTTCCTTTGCAAGAGGGGATGTTAATCATGATTAGAAGCAAAGATGAGATGATGCAATGACAAGAAACAGCCTTAAGATGATTAAATCAGCAAGATATCTCTTAATCAAAACGTTTTTACACTAAAAAGGAAAGAAAATTAGAGAGAAACTAAGATAGAAGATCAGATGTTTAGGGTTTTCTCAAAAAAACTATATATACTAAGTGCTAATGGACCGGGTCAGCCCAGGAAAAACTGGGTATTGACCCGGCTCAGTTGGATAGTGGTATGGTTTGCCACGGTCAGATGTGGCTTGGCCAGACCGTGGCAAACTGATAGTGTCAAAGTTCTTGGACAGATTCTTCATGATCAAGGTTGCCATGGCTTGATTTACACCATGTCTAGTGGCCGTGTCTCTTCTTTTCTGGGTTTGGGTGATGAACTTCTTGGATTGCCACGTTCTTGATCTGGACCGTGTCATGTTGGGCGTGGCAAGGTGTTGATGATTCGGTGATTGCCACGGCCAAACATCAGGCCGTGCTTCAAGACCATGTCAAATCCCGACCATGACATTATGGGTGTGTCAAAGATCTTCATTGCTTGTCGTGGTCAGGTCCAAGGCCGTGCTTCAAGACCATGTCAAATCCCGAGAGTTGTCATATTATGCCACGGCCAAGCTCAGGCCGTAGCATTATCACCGTGTCAAATCATGACACTTAGCACCTTATCCACTCTTAGACGTCTGGCTGATATGTCTGTCTCTCCCCTTCCGTAACTCACAGCTCACAAATCCAAATCCAATGATTAGACCTGTTCTGGGACCGTGACTCTATCATCTCCAACTTTGATGAAGAGTTCGGGTTCAGATGACGTCGGCAAGGGCTCCGTTCCACTGGTTCTTTGAGGCGCATCGCGTAAGACCTGATCGGGCCGCGAGACATGTGTTCCTTCTGATGGCCATATCTTCCAGTTCACGGTTCCAAATCGTCTGATTCCAAGTGTTCCGGAAACTATACTCATTCTTATTGATTATTGATGAAGACACCGGAGGTTGAATCGCATTGCAAGTCCTTCGTCCCACGCGATCAAAGTGAGGGTTTTGTCTGCACCAAACCATCTGTCCGAGTTGCTGTACACAGGTGAGGGTTCCTCCATGATCCCAGCTCCAAGTTGCTCCCAAAAGTCTCCAAATCACCTGAGAACACTCCAAAAATGCAGGACCCTCTAGGACCTAATGCAATTCCTAACTAAAGACAAAAGCAAAGACAAATATATGTAAAACTACCTAAATGTATGCATGAGACTCAATATTTGGACAAAAATGCAATCCTAAACATGACAAAATATGAGTATATCATTAGGTCGTTTTTAGAGAGAACCCTTCATACATTACAGAAACCATTTTTCCTTTAGCCGTTTTTATGCGATTTTTGTAGAAGATTGTTCAAGTCCGAGTTCTTCAATAGAGAAGCTTTCTTCATCTCTTTTTTTTACTGTTTTTGATTACTTTTATTAAAACCAATGATGATGTCGACCTCAGCCATGTCTGAGTAGATCCCGAGTTGGGCTTAGGGTTCCCGAAAGGGACTCTCATAATCGATTAAGACATCTAAGTTTATAGATCTGGGATTTCAACTTTGTTCTCTGTTTATTCTTGTTCTTATTGCATGTATGCTTGATTGATCACCTAGAATGAAACAGGCGATTTTTCCGTAGGAGTGGAAACCTACCTGCAGCGAGATCGTGAGTATTGACGAGTCTTGTGCAGCTCTTGCGTTCTCTCCCTTCCAGGGCCAGAGTGGAAACCTACTGGTCAGGGTTGCGAGAAACAGTTATGATCACGACAGTGACGTAGTCATACCGCCGTACTCTAGCTCTAGAACCCTATATATCGATATCCGTCAATCCCAATCTATCTACCCTAGTGTCAAAACCGATTATGATCCCTTAGAGTTCCCCAAAGCTCAGCGTTTTTAGCCATAGTTTACAAACCAATCGATTTTTTACTTGTTTATTTAGATCTGCATTTCAATTTCCTTAGTCCGATATTTTACTTGCTTAACTTGCTTTCCATTCGATTTTTCTACTTGCTTTCTAGGATAGATTTATTTGCTTTCTTTAAGTTTTAGTTTAATTCGTGATAAGCAACCAACCTTTCAAACAAATCTAGTCTAGACATAAAGTTAAAAACCGTAGAAGAATACCAGGCACACAAATCTCTGTAGATTCGATCCCTAAATACTACAACTGATTAGCTGTGCACTTGCGGCTTTCATTTGTTTTTGTTAAGGGTAAAACTTGTTCCCTCACGCAGTTGACACGACATCAAAAGGATGGGCAACATAAGCAAAAGGAATGAGATGCCTCAAAATTTTATTCTCGAATTCGAAATCTTCGATGTCTGGGGAATAGATTTTATGGGACCATTTCCTACTTCTTTTGGAAACCAATACATCTTAGTAGCAGTAGACTACGTCTCTAAGTGGGTAGAAGCAGTCGCTAGTCCCACCAATGATGCAAAGGTCGTCATGAAGATGTTTAAATCTGTTATATTCCCGCGTTTTGGAGTTCCTAGAATTGTGATAAGCGACGGAGGATCGCATTTCATCAACAGAGTCTTCGAGAATCTTCTTAGAAAGAATGGAGTCACGCATAAAGTTGCTTCTCCATAGCATCCCCAAACTAGTGGTCAAGTGGAAATATCAAATAGGGAAATCAAATCGATTTTTCAGAAAACAACTGCAGTACATCGTAAGGATTGGTCTACCAAGCTTGACGATGCATTATGGGCTTATCGAACAGCTTTCAAGACGCCATTAGGAACAACACCATTCAATCTAGTTTATGGAAAAGCATGTCACCTTCCAGTAGAACTCGAGTATAAAGCGCAATGGACTATCAAGGAGATGAACATGAATCTGAAAACAGCTGGGGAAAGAAGACTACTTCAACTTCACGAGTTATAAGAAATCTGACACAATGCTTACAAAAACTCGAAGATCTACAAGGAGAAGAATAAAGCATATCATGATAAGAAGATTATTTATAGAACTTTTGCTCCTAACGATAAAGTTCTTATTTTCAATTCTCGTCTTAAGCTTTTTCCAGGAAAATTACGATCAAGATGGTCAGGACCCTTCACGATAAAGGAAGTCAAGCCATATGGAGCCATTGTCCTGTGGGACAAAACCGGAAACTCTTTTACAGTGAATGGACAGTGTGTAAAGCCATATCTGGCTGAAGAAAGAGAAGACGAAAGAGAAGTGATGTTTTTTATTGATCCATCATCGGCCACTGATGAGATCAAGGAGTGTCACGACTCCGGTTAAGTCTAATCGAGCAAAAATGTCAAGCTAACGACTTGAAACAAGCGCTTAGTGGGAGGCAACCCACTTGGTATTTTATTTATTTCCCTTTGACCTTTATTTTCTATTTCCATTGCTTTTTTCTGTTTCATTTAATTTCAGGTTTTCAATAAGGAAGAACAAATACAAAAGACGAGCAGCACTCTCCAGCATGATAAGTACTCTTAAACATTTCAACTTTTCTATTTTCTTTACCATTCTTTCCAAGATTTATCACATTAGGGACAGTGTGAAATAAGTCTGGGGGAGGATGTTCATCCGTTACGAGTGAAATTTGATTTGTTTTGAGTTTGTTTTAGATCTAAGTGTGTAGATTTCCGCATGACGGAGTAACAGACTAGTTTTACTTGTATTTTGGTGATAATTTTCTAGACTAGATCCAAATAGATGTTTCACGATAAGTTATGGTTTAGAAGGACGGTCAGTGAGATAGTTTTTAATTCCTGCGATTTTTAAAATTTCTTTCCTGACTTGATCTGAGTTTGTTTGAGGACAAACAAAAAGGTAAGTCTGGGGGAGTTGATAACACCGTATTTTGGCCACTTTTATGGATCATAATTTTATCTTATGCAGGTGTTTTAACTCTGTTTTCAATACTTTTTAAAGTGTTTTCAATGTTTTAGAGTTTCAAAAGACTTTTCAGGAAACTTGGGCAAAAGATATGCAATTTGGAACAAATGAGCAATTTTGGATAAATGCAGACCGTCAGAAGTATGACAAGCGATGAAGACCTTCTCACCGGCTGATCACGTCCAACATTTGTGACAACATAGAGGATACAACCAGCTTTCTAATGCTTTTGGTTTGGAGACAATCCAACGGTTAGATCTTCAGATACTCCCGATGCAAGAATGACAGAAATGAAGTTTCGAAAGAGAGCCATGAGCCGG
Source organism: Eutrema salsugineum (assembly GCF_000478725.1). Classification (NCBI taxonomy): domain Eukaryota; kingdom Viridiplantae; phylum Streptophyta; class Magnoliopsida; order Brassicales; family Brassicaceae; genus Eutrema; species Eutrema salsugineum. Next base: position 353,093 of record NW_006256877.1, on the reverse strand, counting down.
GACCACGGCCAACACCTATTCCCCCGCGGGTAGAAGCACCGCGACCGTGGACATTAGTCGTTCACTTTCCAGACGACTTAATTAAAGCCCAAATCAATTCCTTTCATTATTTTTGAAGCCCTAAGTGTCCAGAACCACCCCATAAGCTATAAATACCCCCTTTAGGTCATTCCTAAAGGGGGGGTAGACGACATAAGATAGAAAGAGAGAGAGATTTCGTGTAACCCTAGAGAGAAGGAGCCGCCGTCTTCGAAGAGGAGCCGCCGCAGGAGTGACCATCACGCCTGCATCTGCGATTCCGTTCTTCGTTTTTCTTCCCTCTTTTCTTTAATTTCCTGCAACTTTCAATACTCTGTGATGATTGTTTACACTATGTTTGAGTAGTTACCTAGTTGGGTTTAAAGGGATTTTTCAAAGGGAATTTAGTGTGTCTTTGCTTATGAATTGATAGATTTAGGATTATTAATCTTCTAGATGTTCTTCGCTTGCCTTTAATCTTACTGTGTGATTCTTTGCTGATCACTTAGAAGCCAATCTGATATGATATGTTGAGAAAGTTTTCATTGATTGTCTGAACTAGGGTGAAACGAGCAATTCTTCTATAGGAGTGGAAACCTACCTGTAGTTGAGTTGTGAATGTTGATGAGTCTTGTTCTGCTATTGCATCTTCTCCCTTCCAGGATCAGAGTGGAAACCTACTGATCAGGATTGCGAGAGAGTTGTTTAGTGCTGCAAAGTAGGCTATTCATACTTCTGTGCCTCGAGTTCTAACATACGTAGTTGATTACCTTTATCACTTGTTTAAAATCGACATAGTTTAGTCCATGATTCCCTGCGAAACCCCTTGAGCCCCAACATTTGTTTTTCATTGCTTACAACCTTCGATTTTCATTCTACTTTTATTCGCTTATTACCTGCTTCCATTTGCTTTTGTTCAATCGATTTTTACCTGCTTTCATTCGCTTTCGTTTTTCAATTGCTTTTATTTGCTTGCTTTCTTGTTTAGATTTAGTGACAACCAAAACCCAAAACCAAAACCCAAATTGTTTAGTTGTAATCTGATTTAAGCATTGTCGTGAATTCGTACTGAAACAACTAAGTCTCTGTGGATCGATACCCTAAGTACTACAGTGCAAATCTGTCCACTTGCAGACATTTATAGGTTATAAATTTAAAACCTGAAGCTTAGTAAAACGAAAACAACAAACCCCGCTTTTGCCAGCATCAGGTCAACCGCTGGAGTCTTTGAGGAAGGGGGGACCAGTGCCACAACAGTCCAAACGCCAGCTGGAAAAGAGACTCCAACCCATACCTGCCTCCATACCGAACCAAAACGCAGAGTTTGCCTTCTTCACCCTTTCTCTGCATTAACACGAGCACATCTCTCTCATTTCTCATTCATTTCACGCTATTTCAATTTCTCTGAACTCATTAGAGTGTTGTCTATCCTGCATACACATATCACTGAGCTTGAATCCTTTGTTCCCAAAGGTAATGCATTCTAAAGAACTCACCTTTTCCATTGTAACTTGCGAGCTTTATTGTTTGTAAACTGTGGAATCGATTCTTTTAGGCTGTTAAAAACTTTGAGAATAATTTTAGAAATTCCATTAGGATAGACAACACATGAAAAACCGGTTCTTGCACTGAAAATCGATTGCTCTTGAGTTTTTCAAATTCATGAGAAATTGTGCTTTAAATCGGCTTTAATGGTGATTTGGTTTCTCGGCTGAGTTGCTTGCTTTTCTCTGTGTTCAGCAATTCTATTAACTCGTTTCTTAATCACTTTGAGCCTGAGAAACCATTGAACCATTCGTTTCAAGAGACAGCTCTGTTCTTGCCTGTTCTCTTGCACATGAGCTTAGCGATATACTTGGTGCTTACTCTTTCTTTGAGGAATGGTCTGGCAGATGACTGAGAGGACAGCCACTTTAGCCCAAGGAAAAGAAGCCCAGAGGAAGACCAACAAAGGAAAAGCTGTGGCCTCAGCAAGACCTGAGGGAACCAGTAAGAAATCCACCAAATGCACCAAAGGAGCCGATGGCGAGCCAGCTGCAAAGCGTGCAAAGAACAGCGGGCTTGCGCTTGTACCGGTGCCTGAGTCAAAAAGGAAGGGAAAACAGGTAGCTTTGGAACCTGATGAAGAGAGAGCTGAGGCCACGTTTGATAAAGAAACTGCACCTGAAATTGATGCCGAGTATCCTAAAAAGGCAAAGAAGGAACCGAAAGCCGAGCCTCAGGGGATCATTTTCCAACTACTGGGGAATACTTGGACCAGTTTAACATGGTGCGAGTGGCTCAAGGTCGATTCCCTGATGTTGAGCAGTTGAGCAAGCTGGAGATTCTCGATGATGTTAGGCTTATCTTTCAAAATATGGGCTTAGCATCATTCTTTGAGATGAGAGATGTGGCTTATGAAGGGATAACTCAGCAGTTCTTGGCCACTCTAGACATGTTCATTTACCCCAAGAGAGATCCCAAGCAATTACATGAAAGAGGCTTCGGTCACATTGAGTTTGAAATGGATGGGGTCGGTTACAAAGTGAGTTTCAAAGAGATATATGAGATCTTTGGCATTGTGAGGAATGAAAGTTCTATGGAGAAGTTCATGTACCCCAAAGGAGAGATCGCTGCAGTTTGGAAGACCATTGCCTTTGGACCGTATGTTGGAGGGAAGAGCAAGACAAGCTGCATAAGAAACCCGGCGATCCGATACGCCAACAGATTCTTAGCATGCATGTTTTTCTCAACCTACAATCTCGGGGTCATTCACTTGAACGAGCTAGAAATGCTAGGTCTTGGCCTGAAGCCACTCATCTCTCACACGAAGAACAAGAAGAAGTTTGAAGAACCGATTCATGAGCCTTCTCTAGGCATGTTCTTTGCCATCCAAATGGTCACTTGCGAGCACGAGGCTTTGTATTCCCTGATACCAAGGCTAAACCGAGTCTCATTGATGAATAATACTTAAGCAAGAGTGGTTTCTTCGAAGGCAAGGTAGGGAACTGATGGGCCTATAACTTTAAGCTGTTGCACAGAGATTACACACAGGTCCTCTTGCCCAACCGAGCCCTCACAACACTACAAGAGAGACGCAATGTCTCATTCTACATGCTCAAAGATCAGCTGTACAACCCATATGTAGACCCACCACTGCGCAAGGGAATGAAAGAAGAGAAGGCCGAGTCTAGTCGGCCTCCGAATGATGCAAGATCCGACGGGTGTGAGAATCAGGAGTCAAGAGCTTTTGAAAGAACAATGGGAGTTGGCCAATACCACTTTGATCGTTATGTTTTGGGGTGAGCCTGAGTATCACAGGAAGAAGATGTACTCGCAAGTCAATGGTCTTCAAAAATGGTGCAAATGGCAGGAAATGACAATTCACAAGCTTGTCGCTAGTGTGAGGCAGCTAAAGAAGAAAGTGAAACAGCTTACAGCGCCTGCATCACCTGATAAAGACTCGGCCACCTCAACTGCACTGGTTACAAGAGAAGAAGTTGGTGAGAGCTTCAATGCACGTGACCCTGCGTTTCCACCGGGCAATGAAGACTGGATCAACACAGCCACAGCATTTCAACCTGACTCACCTGAGAGCAGTCCACCAAGGGAACCAACACCGTCTTGCTCCACCTCCAATCCCTCGTATTACGTGGGATCCGACCTCAGTGATTGAGGTAAGGACTTCAAACCCTTGTACATATGCATCTTGTTTATATAATTTAGCATTTTTCTTGTTTTGCTTTTACTTCTCTCTCACGTTTTTATAACACATGGGACTGTGTTATTTAAGTGTGGGGTGGAGCTTTGTGTCTACTTATCATGTTTTCTGTGTTCTTATTTTATCTTCTGCATTTTGAGTCTCATATAGTCTAGTGCATATGAAAAATCAGAAAATCTTCACAAAAAAATGTCCATTCTAGTAGCATTTCACATTTTAGGATCGAGTCTAATTGCATCATGTAGGTTGCATCAATGCATGGGAGTAATGATAGGTTTTTCCTTGAGAGATCATCGCTTTAAGTACTTGATTTCCATTTTTGTTGGTTCCTTGTTGCATGCTAGACTTGAAACGATTTGAATCTGAGAAGCAAGCTTGAATTTGAGCTCGGCTCTAATAAGTGAAAACCTTTGAACCCGACTTGTAAATATCTTTTGATGCACTGTTTGAGTGAGTATTGTGGATACACTTACACATATTTGAGCTAGAACCTGTTTTTGCCACTCTTTTCCTTAGCTCAAGTAGCTGAATCCGCATCTGGATCAGTTCTCCTCACCCTGAACCCATCCTTCTTTCAAGCCTAATGCGTTTCGCGTGAGAATCGTGAGGCCACCTTGGATCAAAGCTTAACAGAAAGTGTTAGGTTTAGAGCGACAAGGGCAAGTCTCATGAGAGTCTAGTTCCAGCATCAAGGAACTATTAGGTCTAGGCTGTGAATAAGTGTGGGGGAAAGGAGCCCTTGAGTGTGAATTTTTGAGAGAACACGTCTTTGAGGGAAAAAAGAGTGTGTAAAGATGAGAGTGGTGAGAAGAGAGGTTTGAAAAGAAAAGAAATCGGTCTTGGATCCTGTGTTTTGAAAAAGAAAAGAGAGCTCTGAGTGTTCAAAGGCCGGTATCTAACCTCTAAGTTGAAAAGAAAAGAAATTAAAGAAAAGAAAAGAAAGCTAAAACGGCTTGTGTGCTTAAAAAGAGAAAATGAGAGGTTAGATAACCAAAATTGTGAGAAAAAAGAGCGAAGTGTGAAAATAAGATCCCAAGCCAAGAGTCTAAAAGAAAAGAAAAACCCTTTTGAGAGATGAAAGTGAGTGAAAAGAGAGTTGTGAGGTTCATTTTGAGAGTGTGTGAGCTAGAGTGTCTTTGGGTAAGGGAAGTGAGCTGAGACTTGCTTTTGTATGCGCCCATTGCTCTTTACCTCTAGCATTCTGCCGAAGCTTTGATCATTCATAGAGAGATCCTTAATTGCTTTGAACCTTGCTTGTCCATTTGCATTTGAATGAGATCATTTTCATCTTATAGCCTCACCCTTAGCCAAGGCTTTCTCACTTGAACTTGCATCACTAGATTCACTTGGTAAACACTTAATGAATGTCAAAGAGCCGTGTGATAAAGAAGAGTTTGTGGAGACCGCTTGTTGAATTTTGAGAATTGAAGTATAGTCTTGCATTGCACATTAAATTGGCAGCTTGGAATCTGAGTTTCCTTGTGATTGTATCTCTGTCCCATAAGGAATATGAACTCCCTTTGCATCCAACCTCTTTCTCTCATTTGATATTTTTGCTTGAGGACAAGCAAAGGACAAGTGTGGGGGAGTTGATATCTCTATAATTTGCATCATATAGGCTGCATTTTAGAGTCCAAATCATGTGTTTTGTCATTCATTTTAGGTCCTTAGGCATTGATTTAGACCTTAGGGTGTGCATTATACAGTGCTTTGGAGGTCATTTGGAGTTCAAGAGGTGTGATTAGAAGTTGAAACGGTGAAGAAAAGGGTTAAAAATGGTGAAAACCAATTAAAAGAATTTCTCGGCAAAAACATGTATCGGCTGGATCAATTTATTGGCTAAAAATGCTATTTGGTGGTTTCTATCGGCCAAAAATCAGTACCCGGTGAAAACGCTGTCGGGAGAAGTTTTATGCCGAGACGGGGAATTTTTATCGGCTAAAAATCTTACTACGGTACACGTTTCTCGGATATTTTCCTTACCGCAGGAAGCATTTCTCGGCTAAAATCTGTTTTCACCCGCGTGTGTCAAAGATTGCAAATCCGGGGAAGCTTCTAGTCCGAATCAGTTAACGGGTATTCATCAAAATTGGAGATAATCAAGTCAAGATCCCAGAACAGTTGTAGTTACTGAGTTCGGAGCAGTGAACAGATAGATATCGCCATCGGTAGACACACCTGTCTCGCATGCATTCAAAAGCCGATCCGATGGGTTTTAAAGATCACGTGGGCCGATGCCTTTACAGCTCGAATCAGTTTACAGGGCCTTCATCAATATTTTACATCTTTGAGTGCTATTTCTAGAACACCTGAGATTACCCAATTTGGAGCTGTGGCCTGAAAGGTATTGTCTCCGGAGTAAACGCTGGTCTAAGAGCTGTTTTTCTGTCGTTCTGATGCGATGCAAAGATGAGCAATCCAGGGAGCCTTCCACTTCCCAATCTCTGACAGTTTCTTCACCAACGTTTGAGCTAAATGAGTAATCGTGAACGTGGAGTTGGTTTCAAGTCATTTGGAGTCGTGTGCTGAAAGTTATTGCAACCGGGAGACAAGCAAGTCGGTATAGGCTTCAAGAGTTGCAATACGCGCTAAGTGTTTCTACAAGCCTCAGTGTCATTACCTTGATATTGCCTATGAAGAGGCCTGTTCCCTGAAGCTTTTTGGTCCAAAACTCGTGCTAACTCCTCGGTATATCAAGACCGAGGCATGCGTGCTGAAGAACCAAAGCTGGAAACGACTAAGTGTTGGACCTAAACCTCGGCCTCAAGACCCCGGCATTGCATGTAAGAACTCATCTGCCTTGACACCTCGACTACCAAGACCCCGGCTTCACTCTCTCACACACCGAGGTGCTCACCCAACGGCCCAAGAAGAGCGGTTCAGTATCCGGTTTGTTCTGGGCTAACCCGCAACACTTAACTTCCCTATATATAGTTTTTGGGACTAAAACCCTATGGATCTTATCTTTATCCGCTTTTAGCTTTGAGAACTTGCCTCTTTTGTGAAATTTGCTTCTTTAATCAGATATCTCGTTTTCACGTAAAGATCGTGTTCTCTTTCATTTCTTTTTCATCATCATCAAAACTGCTAATCATGTCTAGTTTCACATCTTGCAATGGATCTAGTGAGCTCTTCATGATTAGTGAGTAGTCCGCTTATGAGGTTTTAGATAGGTAGATTAGGGTGCTTTCATGGTAGATTAGCGAGTTTAGGTTATAGTCTTGCATGTTTCATTCTCTAACGGAACAGATCTCTAAGCTGGATCCATGAACATCACATGTGGTCCAGATCTAAGACATGTTCTCGCACCAAAAGTGTTTGTAGAAATGTTTGAACCAGTCGGTTAGAGGTTTAAGAGACTTTCATTATGATAATGATAGTTTTGCATCTCTTAAACGACTTATTGAGCTGATTCTTAATGCTTGCTGATTCATGCTTCTCAAAAGGGATTTTGGTATTAAAGAGGATCAGTTTAGAAGCTCAATACCTTCATGAGAGGATTAACTTGTCTTTGAGTTCATGTTAAATGGAAATGCTTGATCATATCGGTTCATTAACTCGCTAGTTTGACATGGAAGCACCCGAGTCCTTTATCATGTCTAAGACCTCCATTTAATCATTTCATATCATCATCCGATCATTTGTCTTGTTTGTTTGCTTGTTACTTGCATCTTTACCTAGTTTAAATCCTTTGACTTGTTTCATTTCTGTTCCTGCTTGCATCTTAAGTAGTTTAGATATCAACACCCTTTCTTGATTGCATTTGACTTAAGTGATGAGCATCATAGACTAGTGTCTACCACAGGCTTGGATTTGATTACCCTTGTACTACAACTACAGGGGATTGATACCTCTTTTAAGACCCAAAAGTCTTAGCTATCAGATATCGGTTTGTTTGTAATCGGTTTAAATTAATGTAGTTCTTTTGGTTTGTCGGGTCACAGGAGTTGGCTTCCCACATATACCACCACTATCTTTAACCGACATTTTGGATGTTGAAAGCCAGGAAGATGTAATATTCTAAACTTTTTACAATTTCGTTTTCAGTTTTACCTATCCATTCAGGATTTTGTTAATGTAGTTCTTGCAGCTACACATCATTCCATGTATGGAAATCGCGAGTGGGAAGACGAGGTCAAGGATAAGAAAGTTGCTTATTTGGAGGAGCTTATCAGAAATGGTCATCCATTTTCCCAAGACTGTTGGCCAGGTGGAGATGTGTCTCTACCCTTAAATGTTCTAAAACCATCCAAACAAAAGGTGGTTCACAAAAAACACATTGTCGACCGAAAGAACCCCAAAAATAATTCTGGCACACCGAAGTCTTTGTCTGTTAAGAAATGTGAATCCTCTTCTAAGATGTCTCTCCCATGTCGGAGAAGGTCATCCCACAACGTCAATGCTCCAGCAGATTCTCAAGAACAAAACCAATGATCAGGTTAAGGATCTTCTGAAAAGAATCACCAAACTTGAAGCCAAGATTAAAACGAAGAAAACTCCTATTAATGGAAACCGATCTAGCCAACGACGTCTGAGATGTTCTTAAAGAAAGCAAAATTCCCGCAAACGTGTCAAATCAGCCACTCCCGCGGAGCTTTCTCCCTCACCATCGTGCTCCCAAGAACCAGTTATTTGCATATCCGAAGGATTCATTATTCCACCTCAGTTGTTTACACCGGAAAAGAATGTCTCCAATACCTCTCCTAGCGACGACTTCTAATTTAAAACTTATTTTAAACTTTTATTCTACTACATTAAAAGTTGACCCCCCTTCATTTATAGGATGAGGTCAATAATCATCAGACAGAGAAGAACCGATCTGATTAAACGGACTAAGAGGTTAGTTTACCCGTTAATGATCAATCTCTTTCAAGGCTGATGGGCCTCAGGGTCTCAGGTCTTTTGCAAGCCCGTTGGTCTGGAGTTTTACATTTATAAAACCCTAATGCCTGAAAGTACACAGATGTACGTTGTAGGACTTAAGGTGTCGATCCACAGGGAATATGTCTAATCTGCAAGGAAACACCAAACTAGGAGAGTAAGTGAAGTCATAAAATCATGGGGGTTTGGGATTTTTGGTCACGGGATCCTAAACTAAACCTAATCTAATATTTACAGGAAACTAAATGCAATGCAAATGAGTTGCTAAAGGATAATTGAAAGGTGTTCGACTCAAACTAAGGATTCAAGACTCATAGGGGGCGATTTAGACTTCTCCGGTTCATTCTAATCGATGTCTAAGCATTTTCAATTAGCTTCCGGGCGATTTATCCTTATCTAATTTCGGGATCTGCATTGAACTGGAATAGGCATGTGTATGATTAACCAACTCTCGTCATCTTAACCAACTCATCACTTAAATCTGACAATTAACTCTCGCTCTCATGCTAGGAATAAGATAATGCATTCATTACTGAATTCGTTTCTATACAGGTAAATTTCGACTCCTGTAACGACTATGTTCTTCCGAAGATAGGTACAGATGATCTGATACAACACTCTTGTTGTTCTGATCGATCCTATGATCAGAACACAGGTCATGAATCTACTCTCATGCAATATGAACAACTTAGAAGAGATGAGATCCAGAATATGGTTTAGAAGCTTAGAAATCCTAATCAAACATGCATACCTATCGAATGACTCTTTAGAAACTTGACTCTCTGGGACTAATCCAACATGATAAAAGACATGAAAGAATGCATAAGATGAAATAAAAAAGCTAATTAGATATACAGGAGAAAGAACAATGGATGCAGGGAAGAATCCCCTTCTTCATCGCCTAACCCTAGAAAAACAAAGTTTGGTGGCTCAAAATCTCATTACAGGAGCACTGATAACACCATATTTTGACCACTTTTATGGATCGTTTTGAAATACTTTTCTATGTTTTTAGTTGCTTTCAAGTACTTTTATTACGTTTTTCTAGTATTTGTAGTTCCAAGACTCTTTTCAGGTAACTTCGGGAAAAGCTTAACAAAATGGATAGAAAACCAGATTTCAGCTCAGAGTCAAACCGTCAGAAGTTCACCCCTGATTGAAGGCCTTCTTACCGTCTGATCCAGCTCAAATTTGGAGATATTAAAGATGGAAGTATCAGCTTTCCAGCACACTTTACAGCTTGGCAATCCAACAGTTCAATCAAAAGATACGCGAAGAGCAAGATGTCCCGTAAACCAGCCGGCAAGCGTTTCCACCCGCGGCTAACAGAGCATTTCCCGCGGTCAGAAGCACCGCGACCGCGGCCAGCCACCCATTTCCCGCGGTCACACTCATCCCGACCGCGGCCAGCTAACTCCGAGCCCGAAGGCCCATTTCTGAAGCCCGTATCACTTTCCCAGCCTCAATTCCGGAACCCTAGACACCAGAGAGTATTGGAGACTATAAATACAAGTCATTTAGGGTCGTTTTTAAAGAGAGAAGAAGAGAGACGAAATACTTTACAGAAATTTTACTTTAAGCTTTGTTTTTAGGTTTTAGGGAGAGAGATATCTGTCTCTTGAACTCTTGTTCTTTCTTTTTCAATTTCGGTTTCTATTCTACTTTTTAATACTATGTTTTTGATTTCGTTCATCATGTCTGAGTAGTTTTATTGTTGGGATTAAGGGATTTTCGATGGGGATTTATATGTTCGATGAGAATTCCATGTGCTTTTGAGCCGAATCTTAGAACTTTTTATTCTGAATTCGTTTTTACTGCATGAGAGTAGCGTCATGAACTACAATCTGATCCAGATGCTTGGTGACACGAAAGTGTTCATTTGGTGTCAGATCTAGTTTGGGAGGGCAAAACAAACATAGGAGTGGAAACCTACCTATGGGCGATTTGTGAATGCTGACGAGTCTTAAACATAATGCATCTCTTCTTTTCCAGGGCCAGAGTGGAAACCTACTGGTCAGGATTGACAGAGATAGTTGTCTATGATCACAATAGTGGCGTATCATACGTCCGTGACTCCAGTTCGAAAAGTTTAAGCTAAGATCTTATCAATTTTACTCTCTAGCAATGTTTTGAATCGTTCGTACCCCTGAGAAAACTTCCCTGAACCCCAACGCTTTCTTTCTTATAGATTTACACCGTTTTATTTCAAGCTTTAGTTCAATATTTTCATTCCTTTTTAATCGATTTTCATTTAAGCAATTAGGTTAGCCGTTTTTCTCGTTTTTACCCGTTTTCGTTAAGTTTAGTTATAAGGTCATTATAATTCCCGTATTTTCTTTTTAAGATTCGTTTTTACATTTTAAACACATTACCAAAATCCTCACAAAACTTTCCTGGTTCTAGACTTCCTTACTTTATATTTCCTTCAAAGGCTTTTGCAGGAAAGATCCTCCTTCCCTGTGGATTCGATCCCTAAGTACTACAATCGATCAGCTGGGCACTTGCGGCTATTGATTTCATTTAGGGTAAAACTTGACTCCCTCGATACACCACACCACATCAAGTTTTTGGCGCCGTTGCCAGGGAAGGCACGCATTTTCTTTTCCGCAAAACCCTAAGAAAGGTTGGTAAATCGACTCTAGAACACCTTTTTTACGTATTTTTGTTTTTTGTTCTTCTTTGTTTCAGGTTATGAAGCAATGAACCATATGAAACAAAATTACTACTATAAGGGAGGTTTTTACAACACTCCTCAAGCCACTCAACGCCGAGAAGCACAATACATTCGTGATCTCTCCTCAATGGATCCAAATTCAATTCCGAACCACCACACAAGAGGACTTCGCAGCCCACAACAAATCAATTCACGAAGGTTTAGAGGAACAAGGATTCTACTGGGACCACGACCCTTATTCAACTTACAATGCCCACGGAGATATCCATGATCCTCTCTTTGATGAAGATATGTCGTCTGTCTCCCAAACCGAGATTGATGATATGCTTCAGGAGCTCAATGAATCTATGGATGACGGGTATTGGATATCTTGTGAAGTAGATGGAGAATCCTCCATCAAGTTCGTTATAAAGAGGCCATCAAATGAAATTCCTTTGGATCATCACGTCATGGAAGCCAGTCATCAAGAAAAAGGAGAACCTATTTCTATCCCTAGTGACGATCTCGTCTCTACCGATTCATTCAAGTGTTTTGGAGACGACAAACAAGATCAATAGTCCCTTCCTCTTGATGAACCAAAGCTTTTTTCTCCTTCAGCTCCTCACCATCTTGACTGTAAGACAGACCACGTGGAAGATAAGACACTAATGGTGACATCAAAACCACCATTGGAGGCGCTTTCTAAGACGAAGGATTCCGAGAAGTTTGATGCCCCATTCTCAATCAAGGAAGTGAAATTTCGTGATTCTCTTTGTGATACTGGACCTGCTGTGAATCTCATACCAAAGGCCATTGCAGAGAATATAGGTAATTCGATTTTTCATCCCTCTAAGATTTATATTCACTATGGAGATTTTTCTGGTGCAGCTCTACTTGGATCCAAACCAGAATTGCCTTTTCAAGGGAAAGGTTGTCTTGTTTATACTGGTTCACATGCTATGGAGATGAGAAACAATGCAACAAAACCCTTGATACTTGGTACTTCGTTCCTAGCATCTGTTGGAACACTCATCAACTACCTGCATCAACATATGAGTTTCCTGAAGATTAACAAGAAAACCCCATACCCGGTGATTACTACAAGGAACTCTTATTGTTTGATCATAGGCAGCATAGAAGATACAATATTTGACCCTGGAGGAGCTACAAAGGATGTTGGATATGTTCTAGAAAGAAGAGCATCCAAAGAGAACGCCGGATTTACAAGTTTGACAAACAAAGGTATTTTCTTATGCACACCTTTAACCAATGCTCATATGAGAGGTGATGCAGAATTAATTGAAGCAATAGTGAAGTTTAAATGGCTCTCAAGACTCTTTTCCGAAGACTCTCCACAAGGAAAAAGAATTGGAGACAAGAAGCAAGAGGATCTGGATATCTCTCCTCGGACATTTGGCACCGCGGTCGCGAGTGCGCTACCAGCGGCTGATAACTAAGATTTTTCAGGTCTTAGATGGGTTATCAATCCCCTTGTTAAAGTAGTATAAGGGGTGTCAATCCATATGTGTGGTAGTTAGGCACTAGTTTATGTGATAAGCTCTTAAGTCAAGTGATCAAAGATGAGTTTTGGTGTGAACAAAGTAACAAGAAAGCATAAAGCAAGAAATAAACAAGCAATGATTAATGAACTAAGCAAAGCAAACAAAACAAAGTAATGATAAATCAAATGATGAAAGATAAACCTCTAGATGTGATCATTGATTAGGGTGCTTTAGATATTGATTCATGATGCTAAGAACATAATGCAACACTTGCTACTCTTTAGTCTAGGCTTCTTAATCAGATTAATTCATTCCCATGACAATAATCCCTTTGTTAATCACTTAGTCAAGTCTAACAACCATTAGATATAATCAAGCAATCAACAAGCATAATGCATCAAGCCTAATAAGTGACCAAACAATCTCTCAACCAAGAAGACTGAATCTTATACAGAAAGACATAACAAGAAATCACATGATCTCAAACATTTCAACTTAAAACTCTAATCTAGACTAATCCTCTCATGAAGGCATTAATCTCAACACTAGTCCACTTTCAAACCAAATTCCCATTTGTGAAATATGAACTAATGAGCATTAAGAAACAGTTCAAATATGTCATTTATGCATTAAACTATCAATCCTTGATGAAAAAGGCATAAACCCTTAGCTTAGCTCATTCAAGCATTTCATCAAACACCTTGTGGGTGGAGAAATGCCTAAGCTCTAGATCAGAGTGATGTGCAAAGATCTAGTGTTAAGAGCAGCTAACTAAGAAAATAAAATGAGAATTCGGTGAGCTTAACTCTCTGCTCACGCCTCCAAATTCTATGATTCCACCTGATCTGGAAACATGATCCAATATTCTCCAAAGTTGATGAAGCCCCCGACAGCTGAATCGGAACGGAAGGTTCCCCGGACAGGCGATTATTCAGGAGTATCGGATTGCTCCGGAATGGATGCGAAAGAGGTCTGTATTCCGGTGACCGTATATTTCAGCTCAGTGCTCCAAATGCCCTGATTCAACCTGTCCTGGGTTCTTGACTCAATTATCTCCAACTTTTCTGAAGACCCTGTAAGCTGAATCGGCCGGCAAGATCTTCCAGTGACGCAAATTCGAAAATGTATCTGCACCCGGGATTTTTGGCCGAGAGACTTGACCGCGGTACGTGTTTTTGGCCGAGAGAGCTACCCGCGGGAAGGATTTTGGCCGAGAATCTTCGGCTATCAGTACAGCATTTTGCCGAGAAACCCAAAATTGCTCATTTTCACTATTTTTGATCATTTCAACTCCATTTCTTCATCTGAATCACATCCTCCACTCCAAATAGGCTCCAAAAGCACCTGTTTAAGACTCCAAAACATGCAAAACTCTCTTGGACCTAATGCAATCTCCTAAGTCCTAAAACAATGCCTAAAGACCTAAAATGCATGCAAATGAGACATGATTTGGACTAGAATATGTACACTAAATGATGCAATTTATGAATATATCAACTCCCCCACACTTATCCTTTGCTTGTCCTCAAGCAAAAAGAACAAATGAGAGAGAGAGAGGTTGAATGCATTGGGAGTTCATATTTCCTTTTTGAGAGAAGTGTTCACAATGAGAATTTAAGTTCATGCTCAATTATGCATTGCAAAGCCATACTCAGAGATATATCAACTCAACAAGGAATCTCCACAAATTCTTCTCTCTCTCAACTCTTTCACATTCATTAAGCTTTTATCAGGTGAATCTAATGATGCAATGTTTAAACAAGCTGGCTTGGCTAGGGAGAGGCTATGATATTAAAATGATCTCATCAGTGTTCAAGCGGGTTTAATGCAGCAAAGGGATCTCTCTATGAATGATCAAACTTTGGCAGAATGCTAAAGGTAAAAAGAAACCTATGCATACAAGGGCAAAGACTCATCACACCCCACACTCTACTCAAAGCTTTCTCACTTGCTCAACCTCTCAAGAACCTCACTTTCCACACTCATTTTCCTCTCACTAGGGGACTCACTTTTCATTTTCACACTCAAGTCTTGGAGTTCAAACTTTACATAGCTCTTTTCACTTTCTTTTGTAACCTCTAGCCTCTTTTTCTTTCTTTTTAAAACATTTGAGCTCTTGGGCTTCTTTTCTTTTCTTTTCACCCTGAGGCTAGACTTTTTCTTTTCAAAACACTAGAGCTCACTTTCTTTGACTTAAAACTCCAAGACTGATTTCTTTTCTTTTTCTATCCCCTAGTTCTCACCATTCTCCTTTTATTTCCACTCATCTCTCTTTTTTCCACTCACCAACAAGTATTCCCCCACACTTAGTTCTCACCAAATCTCTCAGCTCCTTGATGATGGAACTTAACACTCAATGAGACTTGCCCTTGTCGCTCTAAACCTAACACTTTCTGCTAAGTTTGATCCAAGGTGGCCTTTCAATTCACACACAAACATTGGCTTGAAAGAAGGATGGGGTCAAGGTGAGGGAACTGATCCATGATGCGGATTCAGCTACTTGAGCTAAGGAAAAAGGGCGGTAAAAACAATGGTTCTAGCTCAAGTATGTATGTCGGTATCCACAAGCTTATTCAAACAATGCATCACAAGATATTTTCAAGTCAAGTTCAAGGTTCTCACTTAATTAGAGTTGAATTCAATTCAAACTTGCTTCTCAGATTCAGATCGTTTCAGACTTTGCAAGCACAGAAAAAGATTCACAAGCATATTCAGTTCAAGTTCTCAAAGTGATGTACTCTCTAGAAAACCTATCATTACTCCCTGCAAGATGCAACCTATATGATGCAACTAGACTCGATCCTAAAAAATGTGAATGCGACTAGAATGAACATTTTTTGTGAAAATTTTCTGATTTTTATATGCATTTAGATGCAACTAGATGAGACTCAAAATGCAAAAGAGAAAATAAGAACAGAGAAAACATGATTAGTAGACACTACACTCCTCCCCCCACACTTAAATAACACAGTCCCCTGTGTTATAAAAGCATAAGAGAGAAGTGAAAGGCAAAAGCAAGAAAGATGCAAAATGAGAAATAAAGAACTAGATGCATATGTACACGGGGTTTGGAGTGTTACCAGATTTGTTTTTGATGGAAGGGAGTTGTGGAATTGTGAATATCAGGAGGCTAAACATCACTGGAAGTGTCCTAGTTTTGATGCTGCTCCTTGCACTGATCTGAACGTGCTTGTAGTGAGGGCTGGAGCTCGTTTTTGTGCATTGTTCCTCTTGCCACTCTCTGTTGCCACGGTCTGGAAGCTCCTCTGGACAGCCCGTGGCATTCTTTTGTTCTTCCTCTAACACATTGCCACGGCTTGGATGTGACCGTGGCAAAGAGACCATGGCAAAAGCCAAAGGTTCTGCTGCCTTAAAACATGTTGCCACGCCTCTAATCTACCCGTGGCATTCCTCCCGTGGCAAAAGCCGAATGGTGGTCTATTCAAAATTCAACTTGCCACGGTTCAATTCTGGGCGTGGCAATCTCCCCATGGCAATCACCGAAAGTTGGCATCCAAGAAAAAACCTCATGCCACGCCTGCGTCAAGCAGTGATTCATGGTCGTGGCAAACTGTGAACTTAGCCAAAATTTGCATTTCCTTGCATCTTGTCCACCATTCCTTGAGGCCAAAGAACACCAGGTCATCTGTAACCTGAACACACTCCACAAGACACATCAAAACATCCTAAAAACACCAAAAGAAAGCATTAAAAAGGATAAGCTTCGGGTGTCTTCCAAGAGCACTTTGTTTAAAGTCACTAAGTTTGACTTTGCAAAACCTGTTCTTAGTTGGGGTGAGGTGGAGTACTGATCCTTTTCAGCACTTCAATGGTCCTGAGCAAGAAAGCTGAGTTGTGTTGCTGCCTTTTGGAACCATTAGACCCTTGTCCTCGAGATCCCATCTTGAGACCTTTGTCCACCAGCTCTTGAATACCATCTGTGTCTTTATCAAAGATGGCTTTTGTGAGACATCCCCTCACTTCAGCAAACAGACCTGGCTTCCCATTGCAATCCAGCTTATACTTCAGAGATCCATCATCATCAGCCCAAGGAGTCAGAGTAAAATCTTGAGAAGAAAGGTCAGTTTCAATTCTCTTGTCTTTTGTTGCTGAGCCATCACTCATGGTGTTCATCATCTTTAGATCATCAAGTGTAGGAGACCATGAGAGCAAGATGTCTTCTTCTCTGATCAGTGTCCCTCCATTCTCATACTTGTAACCATTGGAGTGAGGGTCTCTCTCCTTTTCCAAAGCTGAAAGATATTGGGATCCACCAAGAATTCCAGCAGTGCTTACATACTTCATCTCAAGTACCTTAGGGGGTTCTATCACTTGAACAACTGATCCACAAAATTCAGCCAAAGGAGGTGTAACAGGGTAAAAGACATCCTTATCCACTTTTGAAAGCACCACTCTTTGAGTATCAAAGTCAATCATAGCACCAGTGGTGTTGAGAAATGAAGTTCCAAGCAATAAGGGGAGCTCTTTGGTCTTCTTCATCTTCATGATGACAAAATCAGTGGGAATTATGCATTCACCAACCTGTAGTGGATAGTTTTCCAGAAACCCATATGGTTTCTTGGAGTAGGAATCTCCAAAGGTGATAGAAGAAGGGTAGGACGTTATAGACTTGACCTTTAGCTTCTCCATCATGTCCTTAGACATTATGCTAACACTTGACCCTGAGTCACACAAAGCATTCTCCACTTTAAAGTTGCCAAGAGTGCAAGAGATGGTGAACTTCCCTGGGTTGCCTAGCTTTGGGAGGGAGGTGAGTTTCATCTGACTTGATTCAGAGGTGGAGGCACTATCTGTTGGCTTTGCTTGACCAGTTGGCAGCTCCTTTGTTTCAATAGACACTGAATCATTCCCTTGCTTAACAGAAAAAACTGAACCGGCTGCCCCCACACTTTTGCTCTCAATGTCCTCATTGAGTTCATGTAAGAAGCCCATGAAATCATCTATAATGGTGTCTTCATCCTCATGAGTTTGTGCAGTCTCACTAGAAACTTGACCATAAAGGAGATCTTCAATCTCTTGCACAGCAGCTGAGTGGTCATCATTGGAGTAGATGGCATTGCAATAATCCTTTGGGTTTTGAACAGCTTTACCAAGAAGAGAGACTTGTGGTTCAGAAGTGCAGATGCCCTTGTTCTTTTTAATAGCCTTTAGTTCAGCGCCCAGTGTCTCCAGGTCAGATACCATCTTTTGTTGTCCTAGTAAGAGTTGTTGGAGAACAACATTGAAATCAGGACTTTGTTGAACAGGTGGTGGGGCAAAACCAGGAGGTGGTGGCCTTTGTTGCTGGAAGCTGAGTTGGTTATTGAAGCTATTCCCTTGATTCTGAACCGCTGGTTGCTGAAAACCCTGTTGACCTTGGGAGTTACCTTGGTACTGATTCTGTTGGACAAAGCTTTGAGGAGTGTATATTTGGTCTTGGGGGTTGACCACATTTTTGCTCCTATAGGACAAGTTCTGGTGTTTGTTGAAGTTGTTGTAACCATTGAACTTGTTTTTATTCCCAATGAAGTGCAACTCCTCTTGAGTGAGACCCTCTTCATTGATATTTGTGAAGCATCTCTTCTCCTCACTCACATAGTGTATAGGCTTTTGAGTGGCAGCTAGGGCTTTGTCAAGCTTTATATTCAGCACTTTAAACTTCTCTTCCAGCCCTTGGTGTCTACCAGAATCTTCTCCTCTATAGCTTCTATCATAATCTTCCCCATAAGTGTCTTGGCTCATGGCTAAGTTCTCAACAAGTTCCATAGCTGCATTGATTTCTTTTGCCAAGAAATTTCCATTTGATGCTGTGTCCAACTGAATCCTGATCTTAGGAACAGCTCCTCTATACAAAATTCTAAGGAGAGAGGCTTCTGAAAAGCCATGATGTGGACACTTGTTTGTGTAGCTTCTAAACCTGTCCAAAGCTTCTCCAAATGTCTCACTAGAATGTTGAGTGAAGCTGGAAATCTGGTTCCTTAGCTTTGCAGTCCTTGAGCTTGAGAAGAACTTGTACAGAAAAGAAATCTTGCATTGCTCCCATGTGTGGATGGATCCTCTTGGGAGGTTCTTTTCCCACTGATGTGCCTTATCTCCAAGGCTGAATGGGAACAATCTCAGTTTGAAGCTGTCTTCAGATACCCCATTGATCTTAGTGAGATCACAAACTCTGTCAAACTGATCCAGATGCTCCAAGGGATCCTCCATAGGTAAGCCATGGAACTTCTGATTCTGAACCATATTGATCAAAGAGGCCTTCACCTCAAAGTTGTTGTTTTGGACAGGAGGTGGCCTGATTCCTGCTCCATACTGGTGTGCATAAGCTCGGTCATTCTCACCAACAAAGACTGGTGGAGGCTGATGACGTCTGGGTGGGTTTGGGTGTGGCTATGGTGGATTAACCTGAGGTCGGTCTTGGTTCTGGTTATCCTGAGCTTGTCCCTGATGGACTGGAGCTTGTTGAACTTGAATTCCAATCCCATTACCAGCTCTTTGACCGTGACTGCTTCTTGAGCCTGATGCTAATTCCCAACTTGCTGATTCATTCATAACCTTTCCAAGTGAACAGCTCTTTCTCTTTGTCTTCTGGCTTGGCTTCTTGCGATCATAAACCTGAAAACAAAGACAGAGCTTGAAAAGTGATCAGTAAAACAAAATAAACTTGATCTCAAAAACTATATCAGAAACTAATGCTAACAATCCCCACACAATATGGCAACGGCGCCAATTAATAACTAAGATTTTTCAGGTCTTAGATGGGTTATCAATCCCCTTGTCAAAGTAGTATAAGGGGTGTCAATCCATATGTGTGGTAGTTAGGCACTAGTTTATGTGATAAGCTCTTAAGTCAAGTGATCAAAGATGTGTTTTGGTGTGAACAAAGTAACAAGAAAGCATAAAGCAAGAAATAAACAAGCAATGATTAATGAACTAAGCAAAGCAAACAAAACAAAGTAATGATAAAGCAAATGATGAAAGATAAACCTCTAGATGTGATCATTTATTATGGTGCTTTAGATATTGATTCATGATGCTAAGAACATAATGCAACACTTGCTACTCTTTAGTCTAGGCTTCTTAATCAGATTAATTCATTCCCATGACAATAATCCCTTTGCTAATCACTTAGTCAAGTCTAACAACCATTAGATATAATCAAGCAATCAACAAGCATAATGCATCAAGCCTAATAAGTGACCAAACAATCTCTCAACCAAGAAGACTGAATCTTATACAGAAAGACATAACAAGCAATCACATGATCTCAAACATTTCAACTTAAAACTCTAATCTAGACTAATCCTCTCACGAAGGCATTAATCTCTACACTAGTCCACTTTCAAACCAAATTCTCATTTGTGAAATATGAAACAATGAGCATTAAGAAACAGTTCTAATATGTCATTTATGCATTAAACTATCAATCCCTTAATGAAAAAGGCAAAAACCCTTAGCTTAGCTCATTCAAGCATTTCATCAAACACCATGTGGGTGGAGAAATGCCTAAGCTCTAGATCAGAGTGATGTGCAAAGATCTAGCGTTAAGAGCAGCTAACTAAGAAAATGAAATGAGAATCTAGACCCTAAACATCACAAATCAAACATCTAAGCACCCTAATCTATACACCTAGAAGTTTAAAAAGTGACTACTCACTAATCATGATGAACACACCATTTCCTTTGCAAGAGGTGATGTTGATCATGATTAGGAGTTTAGATGAGATGAGTAATTGATAAGAAACAGATTTAGTATGATTTAATCCTTCAGATATCTCTTAATCAAAAACGTTTTTACACTAAAAAGGAAAGAAAACTAGAGAGAAAACTAAGTAGAAGATGTTTTTTAGGGTTTTTTTCCCAAAAAAGCATTTATACTAAGTGTTGTGGACCGGGTCAGCCCGGAACAAACCGGTTACTGACCCGGCTTTGGTGGGTAAAGATGAGGTTTTCCACGGTCTAGCAGCTCTTGTTCAAGCCGTGGCAAGTGACCGTGTCAAGTCCCGAAGCTTCTGTTCTTGGATGAATCTTGGTGCCATGGGTTCCCTTTGGTTGTGATGCATGGCCGGGTCAAGTCCCGAAGCTCTGAAGAATCCCAAGTATTGTCTTGCCACGGTCAATGCAGACTGTGGTGTGGAGACCGTGTCAAACCCCGAAGGTCAGATGTGGACCGTGGCATTCCACCGTGCCATCCCTACACTTAGCACAATTTCCACGCTCTTGGTGCTCGAAGGATAGGTGTGTCTTTATTCTTCCGGACCTGACGCCTCACAACTCCAAATGGAACGATCTCAACTGTTCTGGAAAGAGGACTCAATTATCTCGAATCTTGATGAAGAAACCCTCAGCGCTTGGGAAGTGAAGGTTCCCCGGAGAGCTCATCTTTGCAGTACATTGACACGGTCAGAAAGAGGCTTCTAGACATGTGTCCATTCCGCATACGTTATCTTCTTGCTCATGGCTTCAAATTGAATGATCTCAAACGTTCGGGAAAGAGGATTCAAATATCTAAAATCTTGATGACGGACCTGTAGACTGAATCGGTCTGGAAGTGCATCGTCCTTTGCAATCTTCGGAGCTCATCGGGTCGGTCCAAAACGGTAGCGAGACAGGCGTGCCTTCCGGTGAGCTTAACTCTCTACTCACGCCTCCAAATTCTATGATCCCACCTGGTCTGGAAACATGATCCAATCTTCTCCAAATTTGATGCAGCACCCGACACCTGAATCAGAACGGAAGGTTCCCCGGACAGGCGATCATTCAGGAGTATCAGATTGCTCTGGAATGGATGCAGGAACCAAGGAGAAGCAGGAAGAGGCCGCAAAATAAGCCCCCGTGGTCGCAGATGTTTTGACCGCGGGAAACACCCCTTTGACCGCGGTCGCGTCTTTCTGACCGCGGTCAAGCACTGGTTTGTCGCGGTCGCGTGGCTCCTGACCGCGGCAAATGGTCGTTGAGATCAAACCCGACCCCAACCCACCCACTTCACCTCATTACACCTCACCAATCCCCACTCCACCTCATTCATCACCCTCCACCACCTTCATCACCACCTATCACCTTCCCAAACCTCTTCGAATGAATCCGGTTCATCTCCACCAGTATCCCGGATCCAGGTAAGTTCTCTTTGGCCTTACCAATTCGATTATCTATGCATTTTTCGCATCCAATCTCGACTTGTTTCACACTGAGGACAGTGTGATTTAAGTCTGGGGGAGGATTTCATCCCTTTCTAACCACTTTTCTTTCATGAGTCTTGCATTATCTACATTTTTTGCATTTTCCTTAAAGTTTTTCAAAATCGGTTTTCAAAACAAAATACGTTTAAAAGAGAATGGTGAACATGAATCAATGATAGTTGACTGTGTGCTTTTAGACTGTTCCTAGTGACATGCTCATTCATGATTTAGGACTAGACTAGGCGGTAGCTAAGCACATTTGAAACGAAGTACCCCAGAGGAATTTGAATGATTTCGATTCGATGAAGGAATACACTAGCTCTGTTTTATTTGGACTTAATTTGGACTTAACTTTCTCATTGAAGCATTAGACCAGGGCAACGAATCATACATTCAGGACTCCTTTATCCTTTTACCACTCTTAAGAGATCTTGAATGGCTAGTTCATCTTTAGCCCGAAGGCCCATTTTTTAAGCCCATATCACTTTCCCATCCTCAATTCCGGAACCCTAGACACCAGAGAGTATTGGAGACTATAAATACATGTCATTTAGGTCGTTTTTAAAGAGAGAAGAAGAGAGACGAAATACTTTACAGAAATTTTACTCTTGGTGCTTTGTTTTTAGGTTTTAGGGAGAGAGAGATCTGTCTCTTGAACCCTTGTTCTTTCTTTTTCAATTTCGGTTTCTATTCTACTTTTTAATACTATGTTTTTGATTTCGTTCATCATGTCTGAGTAATTTTATTGTTGGGATTAAGGGATTTTCGATGGGGAGTTATATGTTCGATGAGGATTCCATGTGCTTTTGAGCCGAATCTTAGAACTTTTTCTTCTGAATTCGTTTTTACTGCATGAGAGTAGCGCCATGAACTACAATCTGATCCAGATGCTTGGTGACACGAAAGTGTTCATCTGGTGTTAGATCTAGTTTGGGAGAGCAAAACAAACATAGGAGTGGAAACATACCTATGGGCGATTTGTGAATGCTGACGAGTCTTAAACATAATGCATCTCTTCTTTTCCAGGGCCAGAGTGGAAACCTACTGGTCAGGGCTGAGAGAGATAGTTGTCTATGATCACGACAGTGGTGTATTCATACGTCCGTGACTCCAGTTCGAAAAGTTTAAGCTAAGATCTTATCAATTTTACTCTCTAGCAATGTTTTGAATCGTTCGTACCCCTGAGAAAACTTCCCTGAACCCCAACGCTTTCTTTCTTATAGATTTACCCCGTTTTATTTCAAGCTTTAGTTAAATATTTTCATTCCTTTTAAATCGATTTTCATTTAAGCAATTAGGTTAGCCGTTTTTCTTGTTTTTACACGTTTTCGTTAAGTTTAGTTATTAGGTCATTTTAATTCTAGTATTTTCTTTTTAAGATTCGTTTTTACATTTTAAACACATTACCAAAACCCTCACAAAACTTTCCTGGTTCTAGACTTCCTTACTTTATATTTCTTTCAAAGGCTTTTGCAGGAAAGATCCTCCTTCCCTGTGGATTCGATCCCTATGTACTACAATCGATCAGCTGTGCACCTGCGGCTATTGATTTCATTTAGGGTAAAACTTGACACCCTCGACATACCACACCACATCAAGTTTTTGGCGCCGTTGCCGGGGAAGACACGCGTTTTCTTTTCCGCAAAACCCTAAGAAAGGTTGGTAAATCAACTCTAGAACACCTTTTCTATGTATTTTCGATTTTTGTTCTTCTTTGTTTCAGGTTATGAAGCAATGAACCATATGAAACGAAATTACTACTATGAGGGAGGTTTTTACAACACTCCTCAAGCCACTCAACGCCGAGAAGCACAATACATTCGTGATCTCTCCTCAATTGATCCGAATTCAATTCCGAACCACCACACAAGAGGACTTCGCAGCCACAACAAATCAATTCGCGAAGGTTTAGAGGAACAAGGATTCTAGTGGGACCACGACCCTTATTGAACTTACAATGCCCACGGAGATATCCATGATCCTCTCTTTGATAAAGATATGTTGTCTGTCTCCCAAACCGAGATTGATGATATGCTTCAGGAGCTCAATGAATCTATGGATGACGGGTATTGGATATCTTGTGAAGTAGATGGAGAATCCTCCTTCAAGTTCGTTATAAAGAGGCCATCAAATGAAATTCCTTTGGATCATCACGTCATGGAAGCCAGTCATCAAGAAAAAGGAGAACCTATTTCTATCCCTAGTGACGATCTCGTCTCTACCGATTCATTCAAGTGTTTTGGAGACGACAAACAAGATCATAAGTCCCTTCCTCTTGATGAACCAAAGCCTTTTTCTCCTTCAGCTCCTCACCATCTTGACTGTAAGACAGACCACGTGGAAGATAAGACACTAATGGTGACATCAAAACCACCATTGGAGGTGCTTTCTAAGACGAAGGATTCCAAGAAGTTTGATGCCCCATTCTCAATCAAGGAAGTGAAATTTCGTGATTCTCTTTGTGATACTGGACCTGCTGTGAATCTCATACCAAAGGCCATTGCAGAGAATATAGGTAATTCGATTTTTCATCCCTCTCAGATTTATATTCACTATGGAGATTTTTCTGGTGCAGCTCTACTTGGTTCCAAACCAGAATTGCCTTTTCAAGGGAAAGGTTGTCTTGTTTCTACTGGTTCACATGCTATGGAGAAGAGAAACAATGCAACAAAACCCTTGATACTAGGTACTTCGTTCCTAGCATCTGTTGGAACACTCATCAACTACCTGCATCAACATATGAGTTTCCTGAAGATCAATAAGAAAACCCCATACCTGGTGATTACTACAAGGAACTCTTATTGTTTGATCATAGGCAGCATAGAAGATCCAATATTTGACCCTGGAGGAGCTACAAAGGATGTTGGATACGTTCTAGAAAAAAGAGCACCCAAAGAGAACGCCGTATTTACAAGTTTGACAAACAAAGGTATTTTCTTATGCACACCTTTAACCAATGCTCATATGAGAGGTGATGCAGACTTAATTGAAGCAAGAGTGAAGTTTAAATGGCTCTCAAGACTCTTTTCCGAAGACTCTCCACAAGGAAAAAGAATTGGAGACAAGAAGCAAGAGGATCTGGACATCTCTCCTCGGACATTTGGCACCGCGGTCGTGAGTGCGCTACCAACGGCCAACCCATGTTTCTCTGCGGTCGCGACACTTGCACCAGCGGCCAAACCATCTTTCCCCGCGGTCGCGACACTTCCGCCCGCGGAGAATGCTCTTTATTTCGACCCTTGGACAGTTCAAGCCATGGCGACACCTCTCCAACCAAATTGTCCTCACCTTGGATGCTTAACCATCTCCACCACTTCAGATCATAAAGAATCATCTGTCCTTATATCTTGCAACATGATTCAATGCTATGACATGAGAGAGACCTCATTCACCTCATCATACAAGCATCTAAGACGTTCTCCTATCACAAGTGGTGTTGAAGACTCTTACCTCAAAGAAGTTCCAAGACTGATTTTTGATCTTGGAGGAGGCTACCATCTCGAAGCTGAGGACAAAATTTCCAATTGGGAATGGCATTATAAGGGATATACAAAGGAAACCAAGGAGATGTCGAAAAAGACTTGTCTCAGAACAAGGTCTTCTTCATTGGACTAAGCCACGTCTAACACCAAAAGTCGAGCTAAACGACTTAAAACAGAAGCGCTTAATGGGAGGCAACCCATTTAGGTATTGTTTTCTTTAGGATTTTTCTTTCTTTTTCTATTGATTTTTTTTCTTTTTCTTAGTTTTAGGTGTTTCTTATAAAACAAAAAAGCCAAAAAAATCAAAAAAACCGAAAAAACCAAAAATAAGGATGGTCCCTGACTGCTCGGCCCAGCAGGAACCAAGGAGAAGCAGGAAGAGGCCGCGAAATAAGCCCCCGCGGTCGCAGGTGTCATGACCGCGGGAAACACCCCTTCGACCGTGGTCCCGTCTTTCTGACCGCGGCCGAGCACTGGTTTGCCGCGGTCGCGTGGCTCCTGACCGCAGCAAATGGACGTTGAGATCAAACCCGACCCCAACCCACCCACTTCACCTCATTACACCTCACCAATCCCCACTCCACCTCATTCATCACCCTCCACCACCTTCATCACCACCTATCACCTTCCCAAACCTCTTCGAATGAATCCGGTTCATCTTCACCAGCATCCCAGATCCAGGTAAGTTCTCTTTGGCCTTACCAATTCGATTATCTATGCATTTTTCTCATCCAATCTCGACTTGTTTCACACTGAGGACAGTGTGATTTAAGTCTGGGGGAGGATTTCATCCCTTTCTAACCACTTTTCTTTCATGAGTCTTGCATTATCTACACTTTTTGCATTTTCCTTAAAGTTTTTCAAAATCGGTTTTCAAAACAAAATACGTTTAAAAGGGAATGGTGAACATGAATCAATGATAGTTGACTGTGTGCTTTTAGAATGTTCCTAGTGACATGCTCATTCATGATTTAGGACTAGACTAGGCGGTAGCTAAGCACATTTGAAACGAAGTACCCAGAGGAATTTGAATGATTTCGATTAGATGAAGGAATACACTAGCTCTGTTTTATTTGGACTTAATTTGGACTTAACTTTCTCATTGAAGCATTAGACCAGGGCAACAAATCATACATTCAGGACTCCTTTATCCTTTTACCACTCTCAGTTGATCTTGAATGGCTAGTTCATCTTTAGCTAGTTCCCCACCTTAACCAATCCTCTTTCAAACCACATGCACTCTTGTTTTCTATTGTCTTATATGCAGATAAGTGCAAAAACGTTGGAGAGAAACAGGAACAACCCAGTTTTCAGTCACCAAGGACAGAGACCTGCGATTTGCCGGAAAAGTTCCCGGAAGGATTCAACACAAGAGGAAGCTCAGTTTGCCTTAGAAGAATCTCAAATTTTGGTACAATCTCGTCCTCTAGTCTCTCTCTCTCTTTAAAAGGCATTTCCTTTTCAAAAAAAAAAAATCCAAAAATAAGAAAAGAAAGGAAATAAAAGCCTTAGAGAGGTCAAATTTTAAGTCCCAAGGCAACTGGAGTTCGATTTTATGGAGTTTTGGAGATCATTTTCTGATTCCCGGAAAGAATCTAAGTCTGGGGGAATAACTGTTCACAACAAAGGAGGAAGGATTATGCAACAACATTTGGCAAGAAGAAGTGACTGAAAATTGCAGTCATCAACAGGTCCTTATCTTACTTGCGGTTTTGCATATTATCTTGCATCCTCCAGATTCATCAGGTAACCCAAAACACTTAACTCCACTACTTAAATAGCCCTTTAATGCCAAACGCCGTCTACCCTGGATGATGTCTTTAATGAGAACTCACTATTGAACTTAATGAATGTAGAGAGCTAGTTGACTGGAGTCAAGATTTAGATTGTTTAAGTTTTGCATGACGGAAAAAGTGGACTAGTATCTCTTGTGCATTGGTGAGAATTTTCTAGACTAAGTTGTGGATTGATGCACTATCTTTGGTCCTAGTTTAGGAGTTCATGTCTCTGAGATTTGTGTTTTCCCTATTTTTGTTTTCACTTAACCAGTTTAGGCTTTTGCTTTGTTTGAGGACAAACAAAGGTTTAAGTCTGGGGGAGTTGATAACACCGTATTTTGACCACTTTTATGGATCGTTTTGAAATACTTTTTCTATGTTTTTAATTGCTTTCAAGTACTTTTATTACGTTTTTCTAGTATTTGTAGTTCCAAGACTCTTTCAGATAACTTAGGGAAAAGCTTAACAAAATGGATAGAAAACCAGATTTCAGCTCAAATTCAAACTGTCAGAATTTCACCCCTGATTGAAGGCCTTCTCACCGTCTGATCCAGCTCAAATTTTGAGATCTTAAAGATGGAAGTATCAGCTTTTCAGCACACTTTACAGCTTGGCAATCCAACGGTTCAATCAAAAGATACGCGAAGAGCAAGATGTCCCATAAACCAGCTGGCAAGCGTTTCCACCCGTGGCCAACAGAGCATTTCCCGCGGTCAGAAGCACCGCAACCGCGGCCAGCCACCCATTTCCCGCGGTCACACGCATCCCGACCGCGGCCAGCTAACTCCGAGCCCGAAGGCCCATTTCTGAAGCCCGTATCACTTTCCCAGCCTCACTTCTGAAACTCTAGACACCAGAGAGTATTGGAGACTATAAATACATGTCATTTAGGTCGTTTTTACAGAGAGAAGAAGAGAGACGAAATACTTTACAGAAATTTTCCTTGAATCCTTGTTTTTAGGTTTTAGGGAGAGAATGATATGTCTCTTGAATCCTTGTTCTTTCTTTTTCAATTTCGGTTTCTATTCTACTTTTTAATACTATGTTTTTGATTTTGTTCATCATGTCTGAGTAGTTTTATTGTTGGGATTGAGGGATTTTCAATGGGGGTTTATATGTTCGATGAGGATTCCATGTGCTTTTGAGCCGAATCTTAGAACTTTTTCTTCTGAATTTGTTTTTACTGCATGAGAGTAGCGTCATGAACTACAATCTGATCCAGATGCTTGGTGACACGAAAGTGTTCATCCGGTGTCAGATCTAGTTTGGGAGAGCAAAACAAACATAGGAGTGGAAACCTACCTATGGGCGATTTGTGAATGCTGACGAGTCTTAAACATAATGCATCTCTTCTTTTCCAGGGCCAGAGTGGAAACCTACTGGTCAGGGTTGAGAGAGATAGTTGTCTATGATCACGAAAGTGGCGTATTCATACGTCCATGACTCCAGTTCGAAAAGTTTAAGCTAAGATCTTATCAATTTTACTCTCTAGCAATGTTTTGAATAGTTCGTACCCCTGAGAAAACTTCCCTGAACCCCAACGCTTTCTTTCTTATAGCTTACACCGTTTTATTTCAAGCTTTAGTTCAATATTTTCATTCCTGTTTAATCGATTTTCATTTAAGTAATTAGGTTAGCCGTTTTTCTTGTTTTTACCCGTTTTTGTTAAGTTTTGTTATTAGGTCATTTTAATTCCCGTATTTTCTTTTTAAGATTCGTTTTTACATTTTAAACACATTACCAAAACCCTCACAAAAATTTCCTGATTCTAGACTTCCTTACTTTATATTTCTTTCAAAGGCTTTTGCAGGAAAGATCCTCCTTCCCTGTGGATTCGATCCCTAAGTACTACAATCGATCAGCTGTGCACTTGCGGCTATTGATTTCATTTAGGGTAAAACTTGACACCCTCGACACACCACACCACATCAAGCACAGACCCGATTAGGGCTGCTAAGAAATGTATTTATAGGTTATAAGGTCTTCCAGGTCTCATTTAGGGCTTGTCTGAAGAGGAATGGCGAAATGAGCTTTGATATTGGGCCTTGTGGCTCGGCATAGGTTCACTGGGGGTGAGAGTTTTCCAGGGCAGGTAAAATACTTGTTTGCCATGGGTGAGAGTCTTTTGGGACTGTAAAATTTGGTCAACTTACTCTTCGCATAACTTTTGATTGCACTGTTGGAGCTTCCTGATGTAAAGTGCTATGGAAATCTGATAGTCTCGTCTTGAATGTCTCCAAAGTTGAGCTGGATCAGACGGTGAGGCTGAACTTCTGACGTTCTGACTCTGAGCTAAAAATATAGATTTCTTTTATTTTGCCATATTTTTCCCTAAATTTCCTGAAAAGAGCCTTGAAACTACAAATATAGAGAAATCCTAATAAAAGTTCCTAAAACTGATTAAAACATTTGAAAAAGCATTTGAAATCAATGGTAAAAATGAGTACAAATACGGTGTTATCAGTCAACTAGCTCTTAACAATCATTAAAGGTTTCAGTGATTCTGATCAAAAAGATATTAAACAAGGCATTCAAGGCTAGGTATTCAGAGGCTTTTCAATGGTGAGGTTTTATGTGTTTAGGGTTACCTTTTTCTGGAGAGGCATGATAATATGCAAAACAGCAAGAGAGGATGGAGCTGTTGATATCCACAGTTTCCAGTCACATTCTTCTCGCTTTAAGATTTATGATCTCCTTTCTTCAGGTTCTCCTTATAACTCCCCTAGACTTGGATTTTTGGCTTCTAAGACTCTTTAGGTTTTTGGTTTCCTTTCTTTTCTTTCTTTTTCTCTTTTTTTGTTTTTTTTTTAAACAGAAAGAGGAAACCGCCTTTTGACTTAGAGTCTTAGGGAGCACGAAAATTACCTTTAAGAGTAAGCTTTCTGAGGCATCGTGAGGCTTGATAAGATTACATGGTACACTTTCTTCCTTGTTTAATTCAGTCTTTCTCTTGAGTGACTGAAAACTATGTTGTTCCTCCCTCTCCGGCGTTTTTGCACATATCGATAAAAACTTAAGAGAGAATGCATGAGGTTCGAACATAAAGGCTTGGGTTAAGGGTGTGGTACCAGCTAAAGATGAACTGGCCATCTAGGACAACAAAGAGTGGTAACAATAAGGTAAAGATGTCTTAGATGTATATCATGATGCCTTCCTAAAACCATTGATGAGAAAATTAGATGTCAAGATTAACTCCAAGTAAAATGACCTAGTATATTCTGTCAAGAAAATATCTCCATGAATAGAAGTCCTCTGGTGGGATTTCGTAGTGTAGGTACTCTAGCTACCACCTAGTCTAGTACTTAACCTTGAAAGAGTTTTTTATGAACAAATGGTATAGAAGCAAACATGTTGGTTATCATCATCGATTTTGTCATTATTCCCACAAAAAGTATTTGACCTTTGAAAACACATTTTGAAACTCAAAAGACTTTTGAAAAATTTTAAGGAAAAGAAAAATTTTAAAGAAAAATGCAGAATGCAAGGGCTCATGCAAGAAAAGGTGGTCAGTAAGGGATGGAATCATCCCCCAGACTTAAATCACACTGTCCCCAGTGTGAAATAAATCAGGTAAGGATGAGATATAGAGTATGTAAGAATTGAAAAGATCAAGGAAGAGAAAACTTACCTGGTGTTGGTGATGGGTTGTGAGGTGGTTGTGGAGGTGATAGGATAGTGAATGGTGGATGGTGGTTGATGTGGAGTGGTGCTTGATCAAATGGGGGTTGATTTGAATCAAGGTGGAGGTGGAAGAGGCCAAGGTTGGCCGAACCGAGCTTGGCGGCGGGACAGGCTGTCGCGGCCGCGGCAAAACGCTTCCTGGCCGCAGTTGAACCTCCATCGGCCGCGGTCAGCTCCCTTTTTATCTTCTTGTTTTTTCGTTTTTGATGCATTCTAAGGCCTGTATAAGATAAGAAAAACAAAACTTCAATAGAAAAATAAAATCAAACTAGATAAATACGTACCTAAATGGGGTGCCTCCCATCAAGCGCTTTGGTTTATAGTCTTTAGCTAGACTTTGCAAAGGAAAAGACTTAGTTCAAATAAGATCTTTTCCTACGACAAAGTCTTTTTCGAAATCCTCATGTTCTCTCTAGCAGGTTCTTCATCACTCTAAAGTTCTTCTGGTTCGAATGCTTGTGCGTTTAGCTTTCCTCCTTTGCTCTTAAGTGGTGTAGCTTCATAGAAGATGTCCTTGTCGATGTTTGCAAAAGAAAATCTCCGGTTGGGGCAATACATGATGGCTCTAGCAGTTGCTAAGAAGGGCCATCCAAGGATAACTGGATATAAGTCATCTTTGGTCATCAATATGTAAAGATCGACAAGTACTATGCAATCTCTAATCTTTAGAGGAATGTCTCGGGCTATCCCTCTTGGAGTTGCACTTGAATCATCTGCTAAGCTAATATTTATCATGGTACTTGAAATGTGTTTAATGCCAAGTCTCAAATCAATAGCTTTGAACATCATGTTAATACAAGCTCTAGAATCACAAAGAACATTGAGAAATCTTTCAACTCTAATGTCACAAGAGATAAGAAATTGACCTTTGTCTTGAACCTTGTGCAGGGTTCGAACTGGTCTATCTTCTTGGGCGTGTGTGAACAAGTTTTTCATCTCTTGGATAGATTATTTGCTGTCACAGAAGAAGTGACCAATCATGTACTTGCTGCATGCTTTGGCAAACGAGATTCCTTTGGGCAGAATCTGAACTACTTGATTGAACTCTTCAAATTATTCTTTGCTGATCTTGTTTGTGTAATTACTGTCTTCTTGTGGGTCTTTGAGATGGATCCTGTAAACAGCTGCATCAGGTGATGATCTAGGAAAAGATAGGTACCTGGCTCTTCTGAAATATGTGTAGATGTTCTCCTTAGTTTCTTTTCTGTATCTGAAGAATACTTGAAGGCAGCCTTGCTTCCAGATATCATCGAATCCATGGTAGAGAGGAATGGACTTCACAAATTTGTTGAATTTGGTCCGTCTCTCGCTGGATATGCTCTTGGTTATTGGTTCTGAGTTTCTAATAGATGAACTGCGTCTAGGGTTTGCATCTTCAACAAACAGACCATACTCTTCATCTTCTGAGAATTTCTCTTGGAACTCTTTCTCACAAGTGTAAACCATGTTGCAAGGTGCATAAGTGTTGGATTCCTCCTTTTCTTTTAATGCTTGTGCAGTGATTGAGAAGAGAGATTGATCAAATAACCTAGATCTGGTTACAAGGGGTCGGTCTTCAGTTGAACAGGTTTCAGAAAGAGGTTGAAAGGACTCCAGATCTGAAAAATAAGACTCCACCGCGGGTGAAGTGTTCGGGGCCGTGGTGGGAGTGGTCCTGGCCACGGGAGAAGTGATCGTATCCGCGGTCAGCTCGTTCTAGCTCACCATGCTTGCTTCTTCATTCTCTTCCTCTCTATTGTTGCTCTCTTGCTTCCAGTGGTTGTCAGGCACGTCTTGGGTATCCAAATTATTGGTTCCACTGTTCAGATCATTCTCTTTATTATCATTAGAAAGTTTCTCCACTTTCTCTTCTACTTCATCTAGAGCATAGACAACTCTATTTAAAGTAGCATCAAGCTTGATAACACTGTATTTTGACCACTTTTATAGATCGATTTTAAATGCTTTTCAAATAGTTTTTAATTTTCTTAATTTTTTTACTATTTTTTCTAGTATTTGTAGTTCCAAGACTATATTCAGGTAACTAAGCCAAAAGGTGTGTATTTTGGAGTAAAAGACCATTTTAGATAAATTCAGGATGTCAGAAGTTTCATTTTAGACCTCTTAGTAGGTAAATGGATGCTTTTAAATTTCTAAGTACTTGAAACTAAATTAAAACCACGATTTCCTGTGCAATCTAAGACTCAAAAGATTTTCAGGATTACATTACCTTACACCAAATTACTGTAAACAAATGATCAAGAAAAACTTAAAACAATGTGCATTTCATGAGAAACAATCACGAAAACAGTCACAAAATAGACAAAATGAAGCAACCCCAAAGCCATCAGCGGTTAATCAGTTTAACACACATTGTTTCTGATTAATAACTACAAAACATACGACTACAATCATAAGTTTCAGGTAATACTTTTCACAAATCAAATCTTGGTCCAGTGCTTCCCACTTACTCCAAACTCTCTTAACCTCAGCCTCCACCTCCTTCAGACAAAATTCAGCTGTCGCCAACTCCTTTTTCAACAGCTCAATGTCTTCCACCGAAGATTCAGCGTTACTCCACATTTCAGGCACATTCACGGGCATACTGCGACCCCTAAAAGCCAAAAAAACTGAGAGGCTCACCTTGTTCTTCCACAGCATCAATGACCTTTTTAATTTCTTCCATGACGGGCGTATCCCCACATTTACGGAACCCACATCCTCCACCCTTAATCATCAACACACACAAACAATTTTACCAATTAACAAACAAAAAAATAAGATTTTTAACAAATCGAAGTTTGTTACCTCATCTTTCTGGCAGGAGTAAAACCTACGTCCATGATCGACATCATTTTCTAATGGTAAAATCACAAAAGCATTGCCACAATAAAAGGCTAAAGGGATTCCCGACCTTGGGTCCCTAAATGACAAGAAGACATCTAGATCTGGAACGTCACTCCCCGATGAACTCCAATAATAACTCAACGGCATACTCACACTTTTCAAACAGGAAACCCTATCACTCGAAAAGATGAATACAAAGGTGTGTCACAACAACTTAGCTTTTTGCCGATTATATGCGGTTCAGCACTACACAGTGCATAGAAAGACTCTACAATGATTTATTACGGGGTCGTCCACATATACTCATACGCGTGGGAGTGCGGTTCAAGATTTTCCACGTTCATCATTGAATTCAGCTATTCCCTAACACAAACCATCATACAAACCAAATGTTTCAATCAAAATTAAAAATTCTTAAGTAGATAATACAGGCCCATAAGAACACATAACTGTAGCTTTAAGTCAAGCTTACAAATTCAAATAACTTAAACAAACAACTGAAGCAATTCAGGCCAATACACACACCAAAAAAAGGGCCTCCCTCACAAAAAATTCCACTTAAAACCATACTACAAAGTGCATTCAGATGGGGTTGATGCATCGAGTTTGGTTATGCCCTGGTTGAAAACACCTGGTACACTTATTCGGGTTACGTTTTTGGTCATGACCACCTGCACGGCATAATACAGAAACAAATTAAGGGTAGCAGAATAGGTTAATAGACATTATAAATTGCATTGCAATCCCCCACTTACATCCATTTCCCCAATAGAGGGTATTCTCTCAGTTCGAGGTCGTCCAGATGGCATTCTCGTACGTGGAGGAAACAAAACAAAATTCTTAATCTCATCAGGGACTTCTACATCCTTAACATCCCCTTCAGGATAAATAACACCTGCATAAGTACCGATCCACGTTTTGGTTTTATACCAATCAGCCACTAAACTGTCCCAAGGCATTCCCAAATGGTCAGCAGCAATCAAAGCATGACCGCAAGGAAACTTCAACTTATCAAACATTTTACAAGTGCAACTCCTTTCCGCCAAACACGCATACATCTTCCCACCACATGGATCCACTATCTGACAGCTTACATTTGAGATATTGTTAAGCTTACTCCCTTTGAAAATATGCTTTAAGTTCATCTTCACTAATTCATAATACCCATAATCTTTCACCTCATGCGCAAGGATTCTCTAATCTTATTTACGGTCAGTGCAACTCAGAACAAAATAATATTTCTTCGTGAATGATTGATAAAATGTGAAGATGTTCTTGATTGGATACATAGCAAGCCCGATCCTTCATTCTTCTTTGCTTGCATAAATCTTTCCAACATATAGTCGATCGTTATCAACACCCAAACCCAAGTCAGGCATATCGGCACATTCATACCGAGTATCATTAAACAAAGGATGAATGTCAAACTCCTCGACATCAATTTTGGCCATGTTACGTCTTTTCACAGGTGTAGATGAAGCCACATCTGGTATAGGTGTACTAGGCCACTCATTATCGGGAGCTTGATAGAATCATGGAACCATCGGGTGCAACGGTCGTACCGCAAGTCGAGGTTCAGGGCGAGGAACAAGACCCAGCCACCGACCCAGACGATGTCCTGGTCGTGCCAGCCGGGCCTATGACCAGATCACGTACCCGAATGCTAACGGGAGCGATCCAGCGTGTGCTTACCGGTCTTAGGAGCCAAAGCCAAACGACAGTCCAACACCGGAATCAAATCACAAGGCTATGACCATGATCTTGTACTCAGCTCCGAACTAACTTGGTTGGGGTGCTGTCTTGATACTCTTTTTCCTTACATTCGGGTTTATCCCACTGGGTTTACCGAATGGGGTTTTAACGAGGTTAAGGCATCACCCATCTCACGACCGTGGTTCGTTCGCGGTTGGTACGCTACTTAGAAGTTCAAGAGTTTTCTCGGCAAAGTATGTGAAGGGTCATCTGAGGAAGTTTGATCGTTTATCAATGTTTTTTTTGCTTTCATTTATTTTCTTTTGTTTCCTATGTATGACCGATGGTCTCCTAAAGCCTCTATATAAAGGCATCTTTGTAATCAGATTTCGATCATCACTTTTCTCTTAATAAAATTATCTTTGAGTTTCTCTTTTGTTCTTCTTGAACTTTTATTCGATACTTGGTGGTTAGCCATTTGATCGTTTTGGTTTATCAAGTAGTCTTCATCCTACTTGACGCAGTCTTCACCAACAGAGAGTGAGAGAGATCGTAGTCATATCTGGGGCTTAGGGAATTTTGGGACTTGTCTAACACCCTAACATCCGATATCGCGACCCTTGTCCTTCTTTGTTTCTATCCCCTCGTTTTCGTTCCTTTCTATGGATTAGGGCCTAAGGATATTCTGGTTTACACTCACGCCTTAGCATCTTTCCCTCTGAATCGTTTTGGAAATCGAGGATTTATCAACCTCACCGAACCAAGTGTGTGACAATTCTAGGAAGGATCTTATCAAGTGGTATCAGAGCCCACTTGCTTTTATCGGTAGCATCTATCTATCTTAAACTTTTCAACTTCCGCCTTTTCTCATATTTTCTGTTATATATTTCAAAAAAAAAAAAAAAGCAAAAAGTCCATTTAAAAAAAAAAGAGGCATTCCATAAGTCAAAAAAAAAAAACGAAAGAGAAAAAATTCTTTTCTATCTATCTATCTGTTCTTTCTTTTTCTCTTAAGTCTCCGATCTGCTTGATTCACCGTTTCGGTTAAAGGCTTAAATCGAGTTGTCGATTTAGTTCACCTAGAACCGGGGAGAAACACTAGTGTGTTGTGAGGTCCTTAAAGAGAGTGAGTGAATTCAAGAGAGAAACACTAGTGAGGAATATTTGTACTAACGTGTTGGTTCATTTTGCGAGGTACTTGTATGTCATCCGACCTGTCTGAAAACGACTGGGAGTTTTACACGTTCCGCGACGGTAATCACGTACGTTGGTTCAGTCCCAAAGAGATGGAGGCCAAGCTCAACCAGATAACCCGAATGATGGAACGAATGAGCCAACGCATGGAACGGCTTGAAGGTCAGCCGAGACAAATGGAAGGAAGAGGAAGCGATCAAAATCGCGAAGAACCAATACATCTACGGAGGGATTGGAACCATGAGCAAGAGTTCAACAACCCATTTTATGCCGATAATCATTCATCAGAAAGCAGCCGGGTGAGAACTCGAGGCAACCGCGGAGCACATCGTGGACGAGCAGGAGGAAACCGAGACCGCGGAAATGCCTTTCCTGCGAGAGACCCAAACAAACGCCATGTAGGTGGGCGACATCAGCGGCCAGTCCATGAGCGATATGAAGCCAAACCGGCTAGAGGTCGGAACGACAACGACCTAGGAGGCATGAAACTTCGGATCTGGCGTTCTATGGAAAGAACGACCCAGACGCCTTTCTAGAGTGGGAAAAGAAGGTCGATATTGTCTTCGGCTGTCAGGATCTATCGGAGAGGAAGAAGATAAATCTAGCGGCTTCTGAGTTCAACAGATATGCAATAGATTGGTGGGATCAGATATTTACCAGTCGGAGGAGAAATAGAGAGCGGCCGGTGGAAACGTGGGAAGAGATGGCCACCCTTATGCGGCAGCGGTTCGTGCCCGTGCATTATCACCGCGAGTTGGACACCAAGCTCAGGCGATTGACTTAAGGCACTAAGTCTGTAGAAGACTACCACCAGGAGATGGAACGCCTGATGTTGAAAGCCGATGTTTTTGAACCGGAATACGCTACGATGGCGAGGTTTTTGAGTGGCTTAAACCGAGATTTGCAAGATCAAATGGAGCTACAAGAGTACCATGACATGCATGAAATGCTACATAAGGCGATTCTTGTCGAACAACAGCTCAAGCGCAAGGGGACGAGTAGGTATACTTTCGGGTCCAGTTCTCGGCCAGCTTACCGAGAAGACAAATCCTACGCGTTCTGACAATCGACCCAAGACAGAAGCCAAACCCAGCCAAAACTCCGCAGAATACAAAGGCAAGGCCGAGGTTACCTCAGCCAGGACACGCGACATTGAATGTTTTAAATGCAGGGGCAAGGAACATTATGCGAATAAGTGTCCAAAACAAAGGGCAATGATATTACTAGAAACCGGCGAAGTCGTGTCCGAGGCAGAAGACAACCCCGAGCCGATATATGATGATGAAGCCGAGGAAGAGTACGCGGCTGAAGGAGAATTACTAGTGGCGCGACGAATGTTGGTATCACAAGAACCGATCCGGGAAGAAGATCAAAGGGATAATCTCTTCCACACACGGTGCTTGGTCATGGGAAAGACCTGCAGCATGGTCATCGATGGAGGAAGTTGCACAAATATTGCCAGCCAGAGCATGTTGGAGAAGCTAGGTATGGAGACGATGAAGCATCCACACCCTTACAATCTCAGATGGCTTAACAACCAGAGGAAACTCAACATCACCAAGCAGGTCACGGTTCCCTTTAAAATCGGACGATATGAAGATGCGGTGCTATGTGACGTCTTACCTACGGAAGCTGGGCACATCTTGTTGGGACGGTCGTGGCAGTACGACCGTAAGGCAATCCATGACGGGTTTTCTAACAAGCATTCGTTTGAACATCAAGGACGAAAGGTCATCCTAGCCCCTCTGTCCCCACGGGAGGTTTATTTGGATCATATCCAACTGGAAAAGAGCATCAAAACAAAATCCACATTAAGCGACCTCCTAAACACATCAAACACCAAAAATGTGAGTGAGAGTTCGAGTGAACCACCCAAAAAGGCCTTAATCAACCAACCCGTGAGTAGAGAGACCGAGAGAAATCAAACAGGCCATGCTTGCTAGACAGCCTTTTATTTTGCTCATGTTCAAATCAGCTTTGGCTAGCACTCCTAAACCTGAGCCGGAGCTACCGAGCAATATTTCTTCGGTTTTGCAGGAATACACTGACGTTTTTCCCGAAGACCACCCAGGAGGTCTACCGCCGATCCGAGGCTTAGAGCACCAGATAGACCTCGTGCCTGGGGCGTCCCTACCAAATCGGCCTGCTTACCGAACCAAACCAGTATAAACTAAGGAGTTACAGATCCAGGTCGAAGAGTTGATGGAAAAGGGCTACATCAGAGAAAGTATGAGCCCATGCGCTGTGCCTGTACTTCTGGTGCAAAAGAAAGATGGGACTTGGCAGATGTGTGTAGATTGCCGAGCTATAAACAACATCACGGTAAAGTATCATCATCCCATCCCACGCTTAGACGATATATTAGATGAACTCTACGGGTCTAGTGTGTTCACAAATATAGATTTGAAAAGTGGATACCATCTGATTCGGATGAAAGAGGGAGATGAGTGGAAGACCGCATTCAAAACCAAGCATGGTTTGTATGAATGGCTGGTCATGCCGTTCGGTCTAACGAACGCACCTACTACATTTATGCGATTGATGAACCATGTGCTTAGAGCATTCATAGGCATCTTTTTAGTTGTGTACTTTGATGACATCCTAATCTATAGCAAAAGTCTAGAAGAACATGTGAACCATTTGAAACAAGTGTTAGAAGTACTTAGGAAGGAGCGCTTGTTTGGAAATTTTTAAAAAGTGTTCTTTTTGTACGGATAATGTGGTGTTTCTAGGCGTTGTTGTCAGTTCTCAGGGCATACAGGTGGACAAAGAGAAGATTAAGGCTATCCGAGATTGGCCAAGTCCCAAGACGGTTGGAGAAGTTCGAAGTTTTCACGGCCTGGCCGGATTCTATTGACGATTTTTCCGAGACTTCAGCACCATCGCAGTCCCTCTCACATAAGTCATCAAGAAAGACATTGGATTTAAATAGGAACAAGCCTAGGAGGACACGTTCAAGTCACTTAAACACCGGCTTACCCATGCACCTTTATTATCCTTGCCCGACTTTCTCAAGACCTTTGAGATTGAGTGCGACGCGTCCGGTGTGGGTGTTGGAGCTGTACTCATGCAAAAGAAACGGCCAATCGCTTACTTTAGTGAAAAGCTTGGTGGTACTACGCTAAATTACCCGACTTATGACAAGGAGCTCTACGCATTGGTTCGGGCCCTGCAGACATGGCAACATTATTTGTGGCCTAAAGAATTTGTGATACATACTGACCATCAGTCGTTGAAGCATCTCAAAAGACAGCAAAAATTGAACAAGCGGCATGCAAGATGGGTTGAGTTCATCGAGATATTTCCCTACGTGATCCAGTACAAGCAAGGGAAGGAAAATGTTGTGGCCGATGCACTGGCCGATGCACTATCCCAGCGATACACCCTGATTACTACGCTTGATGCTAAAGTACTTGAGTTCGAGATGATCAAAGAAGCCTACGCAACTGATCCAGTCTTCCAGGAGGCACATGGAGGAGGGCTAATGGGATATTTCGGGGCTCTCAAAACGATAAGTGTGGTCCAAGACCATTTCTACTGGCCACACCTCAGAAAAGACGTAGAAAGGATCTGCCATCGGTGCATGGTGTGCAAGCTTGCCAAAGCACGCAGCCAAGGCACAAGTTTGTACACCCCGTTACCCATTCTAACCGAGCCATGGACCGACATCTCGATGGACTTTGTCCTCGGGTTGCCTAGGACCCGCCGAGGTAAGGACTTTCTCTTTGTCATAGTATATCGGTTCTCTAAAATGCACCACTTTGTTCCATGCCATAAAACGGACGATGCCTCAAACATAGCCGATCTGTTCTTTAAGGAAATCATACGCTTGCATGGGGTTCCAGAACCATCGTGTCTGATAGGAATACTAAGTTTCTTAGTTACTTTTGGAAAACCCTTTGGGTTAAATTAGGAACTAAGCTGTGTTTTTCTACAACCCTCAGACCGACGGTCAAACGGAAGTGGTCAATAGGACCTTGTCAGCTCTCTTGCGATCGGTTATTAAAAAGAATCTTAGGATTTGGGAGGATTGTTTACCTCATGTTGAGTTTGCTTATAACCGTGCCATTCATTCTACCACTCTGTTTTCACCATTTCAGTTAGTTTATGGTTTTAATCCTCTTACGCCCTTGGATCTAACCCCTTTACCTTTGACCGAGCGTGGAAGTATGGACGGGAAAAAGAAGCAGACTTAGTGAAAAAGATGCACGAGAAAGCAAGGCAAAACATCGAAAAGAAAACGGAGCAATTTCAGAAATACGCCGACAAAGGAAAAACCAAGAAG
Source organism: Eutrema salsugineum (assembly GCF_000478725.1). Lineage (NCBI taxonomy): Eukaryota > Viridiplantae > Streptophyta > Magnoliopsida > Brassicales > Brassicaceae > Eutrema > Eutrema salsugineum. The sequence goes on along the minus strand of NW_006256877.1, from coordinate 312,225 downwards.
GTGTTTGAGCCCGGAAATCAAGTATGGATCTATCTAAGGAAAGAAAGGTTCCCGGAAGAAAGAAAGTCTAAGCTTATGCCGAGGGTAGACGAGCCATTCACTGTTCTCGAGCGGATCAACAATAACGCTTACAAGATCGACCTCCAAGGTAAGTATTCTGTCAGTTCCAGTTTTAATATCGCTGATATCATGCCTTTTCATGCAGACGAAGCAGACTTGAGGACAAGTCCTTTTCAAGAGGGAGGGGATGATAAAATCATGAAACCATCGGGTGCAACGGTCGTATCGTGAGTCGAGGTTCAGGGCGAGGAACAAGACCCAGCCACCAACCCAGACGATGTCCTGGTCGTGCCAGCTGGACCTATGACAAGATCCCGTACCCGAATGCTTACGGGAGCGATCCAGCGTGTGCTTACCGGTCTTAGGAGCCAAAGCCAAACGACAGACCCAACACCGGAATCAAATCACAAGGCTATGACCATGATCTTGTACTCAGGTCAGTACTAACTTGGTTGGGGTTCTATCTTGATACTCTATTTCCTTACATTCGGGTTTGTCCCACTGGGTTTACCGAATGGAGTTTTAATGAGGTTAAGGCATCACCCATCTCACGACCGTGGTTCGTTCGCGGCTTGGTACGCTACTTAGAAGTTCAAGAGTTTTCTCGGCAAAGTATGTGAAGGGTCATCTGAGGAAGTTTGATCGTTTATCAACGTTTTTTTTGCTTTCATTTATTTTTTTTTGTTTCCTATGTATGACCGATGGTCTCCTAAAGCCTCTATATAAAGGCATCTTTGTACTCAGATTTCGATCATCACTTTTCTCTTAATAAAATTATCTTTGAGTTTCTCTTTTGTTCTTCTTGAACCATATTGTTTCCTAAGAAAAAACATCCTCCAGACGTGCTCTTCCTGTCATCAAGACAACCGGTCCAATCAGCATCACAATAACCATCCAGACTCAAGTTCGTCTCCTTGGTATAGTAGATCCCATACTCAGGAGTCCCCTTGATGTATTTGATTACACGCTTCAGTGCGCTGAGATGAGACAGTCGCGGTGACGCCTGATATCGTGCACACAGCCCCACGCTCAAACAGATATCTGGACGGCTTGCAGTGAGATAGAGCAGGCTCCCAATCATGGCCCGATAGAGTTTTTCATCAACGCGTTGTCCTTCCTCATCTTTAGACAATTTTCTTGACGTGCTCATAGGAGTGCTCGCGGGTTTGCTTGTCTGCATCTCAAATCTTTTGATTAGATTTTGGAGTAAGTGCTTTGAGACACAAATATTCCCTCAGGAGTTTGCTTAATTTGCAGACCCAGAAAGTAGCTCAATTCATCCACTATGCTCATTTGGAACTCTCTAATCATGGTTTGCACAAATTTATCAACCATGTCTTGTCGTGTAGCTCCAAAGATAATATCATCCACATACACTTGGACAATCAGCAACTCTTGCTTTGCACACTGAATGAACAGAGTTTTATCAACTCCACCCCTCTAAAAACCAGCTGCTAGAAGAAATTGAGCCAGCCTCTCATACCAGGCGCGAGGAGCTTGCTTCAACCCATATAGATATAGAACACGTTTCAACTTGTGCACGTGATTTGGGAAGCTCGGGTCTTCAAAATCCTTTAGGTTGTGCGACATACACCTCCTTTTACAGCAGACCATTAATGAAGGCACTCTTTACGTCCATCTGGTACAGGGTGATGTTCATTTTGCATGCGATTCCAAACAGAAGTCGAATTGACTCCAACCTAGCAACTGGGGCGAAGGTTTCATCAAAGTCGATGCCTTCAATTTGACAGTACCCCTGTGCCACCAGATGTGCCTTGTTCTGGATCACATTACCATCTTCATCGGTTTTGTTTTTAAATATCCACTTTGTTCCCACTATGTTGACATTGTCCGGTGGTGGTACTAGGTCCCAAACATCAAGCCTGACAAACTGTTCAAGTTCCTCGTGACATGCAGCAACCCATAACTCATCCTCGAGAGCTTGTTAAATGGTATTTGGCTCAACAAACGATATGAAGCATTCCAGTTTCACCATGGCTTTGAAGTCAATTTTCCTGTTTCAAGTCGTTCTGGCATCATGAATATCTCCTATGAGATCATCAACAGAGTGATTACGATGAACTTGAGTAGGAAACTTCCCTAGCTCATTGGATTGCTCCCTCTCTTCATTCTCATTCAAATCAGTGGATTCTGCAGGTGGCATATCGGGATCTGAGTTACACATCCCATCTTCCACAAACTCCTCCAGTGTGCATGTACTCTGATCATCAAAGACAACATTGATGCATTCTCCCACCATTCTAGTCCTATGATTATAACAGCGAAAGGCTCGACTGTTAGTCGCATAACCAAGGAAAATCCCTGTATCACTCCTTGAGTCAAACTACCCAAGGTTATCCTTGTCATTCAGGATGTAACACACACACCCAAAGATATGGAAGTAGCTCAGGTTCGGAGTTTTCCCATTCCAGATTTTATACGGAGTTGTCTTTGTTCCAGGCTTGACGTACACTCTATTAATGATATAGCAGGCTGTGTTGATCGCTTCAGCCCAGAATCGAGGAGAGACATTGTTTCCGTGAAGCATTGCTCTTGCAATTTCTTGAAGAGTCCAATTTTTCTGTTCCACCACTCCATTCTGTTGAGGGGTACGAGGTGCGGAGTACTGATGTCGGATTCCTTGACTCTGTCAGAACCTTTCAAACACATTATTCTGGAATTCACCACCATGGTCACTCCATATTTGAATGATGTTTCCCTTCTCAGTTTTCAGTTGGAGAGACATAATTTTGAAACTCTCAGCTGTCTCATATTTTTCCCTTAGGAAAATGACCCATGTGTATCTGGAAAAATCATCCACCACCACAAAGATGTACTTCTTGCCGTTTATACTCTCAGTCTGAATTGGCCCCATAAGGTCCATATGCATCAACTCCAGAATTCTCGATGATCTCGTTTCACTGAGAGCCTTGTGTTGAACCTTAACCTGCTTACCCTTTTGATATGCAGCACACACTGTCTCGGTGGTCGTTTCCAGAGCTGGAATCCCTCTGACCACTTCTGCCTTGACTAACTTGGTGAGGCCATTGATATTCATGTGTCCTAGTCGCTTATGCCACAGATCTAACTGAGATTGTCTTGCTGACAAACACTGGTGAGATACACTCCACATATAGCAATTGTTCCCGGACCTGATTCCAGATAGCATGGTGTTCCCTTGTTCATCCACAGCCTTGCAATCAGTTCAAGTAAAGATCACTTGCAGACCCTCGTCACATAACTGACTGAAACTTATTAAGTTTGCCTTCAGTCCATGAACATAGTACACATTCAGAAGCTGCGGTTGATCATCACCTACCAGTGGTCCAACTCCAAAAATTTTACCTTGTCCACCATCACCAAAAGTCACCTGTCCTCCTTTGACTTTATTAAGGTTCTGAAAGCACTTTTGGTTTCCTGTCATATGTCTGGAACACCCGCTGTCAAAGTACCATTCTGTTCCCACTTCATTGTCAGTGGAGGTATAGGCGACATTGCTTAGCATCTCCGACTCAGTGATCTCCATACGAGCAAAGTTACATATCACACTCTTTTCCACATCGTCCATTCTGCCTCGTTTGTCATTGTTACTGCTGTCATACAGGTCCTTTTTGGCGATCCACACCTTTCCAAATGCATTAGGTTCCGGATAACACAACTTACTCCTCCAAGCCTTCTCTATCCGGTTTCTAAGTTTGAAGCAGTTCTTGCGCTTGTGTCCTGCTTTGTTACAGAAGTAGCATACACGCTTTCTCTTGCCTTTTGGTACAGACATCTGATGAGCCTGTACAGCTGTGTTTCCATCCGCAGGTTCAGCCTCAGTCTTCTTTGTATCAATGGTAGCTTGAGTTTTCCCACTACTTTCAGCATGACTAGAGTTAAGTTCACTGATGGAGGTACCACCAAAAACAAAGCCTGAGAGGTTTCCTGTATGGGGTGTGAGTTTTTCAACTTGAAATCCCCCAGTGTAGCCAAGCCCTCAGTTCTTCTTGGGTGGTTGCTCTGAGGAGAGAATCTTATCAAGGCATTCAGCACCTGTGTTTAGCATCAAGATCTTTTTGTGATTTTCCATGAGTTGACTCTGCAGGTTTTGGGCCTTCTCTTTTTCCTCGTTACACACCTCTCTCAAGTTTTCCAGCTTATTCTCAAGAATTTTTCTTTTTTCTTGCTCCAGAGCTAGCTCGTTCTGCAGGTTAGGGGCTTCAGTATTGGGGCTTTGTTGGCTCAGAGTTCGCCCTTGTCTCATGATCTTGAGTAGATGTCTTTTCCATTTCCAGAATGTTAAGTTGGGCCTTCATCAGAGCCTTGTCTTTGATCAGTTGTAGATTTTCAGAACTCAGCTTCACCCAGCTGTCATACAACTTCCTGTATTCTGCTTTGGGATCGATATCATCATCGTCGGACTCTGAATCTGAATCACCCGTTTTGCTCTCACTTTTTCCCTCATCATCAGCAGTGAATGCACAGATGTTCAGCATCAGGTTCTCTTTCACATCTTCTTCTTCTTCTTCGTCTGAGTCAGAATCTTTAAACACTATCATCGACTTATCACTTGGCTTCATGTAGTTAGGACACTCGTTTCTGGTATGTCTAAAGCCTTTGCACTCAATGCATTTCAACTCCTTCCTCTTAGTCAATGGGCAGTCATTTCTGAAGCGTCCAAACCCCTCACACTCATGATACTGGAGATCCCTCTTTCTGGAGTTTCCAGGACGTTTCCCATCAGCTCTCGTTCCACGATAATTTCCTATGTCACCATCTGATCTTTGAACTTTTGTGAAATTATTCTGACCTTTCTCCACCCTCTTCAGCATTTTATTGAAGTTCTTGGCAAGCAAATTCAGATTTTCTTTGACCTGAGTCATCCAATCTGTCTCCCCTGTCGCTGCAAAAGCAATCCCTTTCTGAGTTACCTTCTGATCATCAGTGGCTTCTATTTCTTCAGCCTTTAAGAGACCAACCAGTTTGTCAAACTCGAGGTTGTCTGTGTCCATGGAGTACTTTACCACTGTGCCGCAAACTTGGAGGGTAAGCACCTGAGAAGTTTCTTAACCAATTTTTTGTCTTTGTATTTCTTCCCAAGAACTGCAGCTTCATTGGCTATAGTGGTCAGTTTGGTTGTGAAGCTGGCCACAGACTCGTCAGATCCCATTTTGAGGTTCTCAAACTCCGATGCAAAGTGGTCTATCTGAGTTCTTTTCACGCTTGTGTCTCCCTCAAAATGATTCACAAGAGTATCCCATGCTTCCTTAGCAGATTCACATCCTTGAATGATTCCAAACTCATCCAGATCCACTGCTGCAAAGATAGCAGATATAGCCTTTGAGTTGCACTTAGACAGATTTTTGTCTACCTCAGTCCAGGTATTCTTTGGCTTCGGAATCTGCACCTTCTTCCCTTCTTTGTCTTCGGATGCCACAGTTGGATACGTCCATCCCTATTCAACGGCTGTCCACGCATCTTCATATATCCCTCTGATTAGGTGTCGCACACGAATCTTCCAGGGTCCGAAGTTCCTGGCTCAAAGCAGAAGAACAGCAATAAGCTCTTTCGAGGTCTCCATGTTCACCAAGGATCTCAACCTGATGTAGAAGAGATTTCCACGATAGGTGACCCGCTCTGATACCAAATGAAAGTGTTGAACACAGAGATTCTTCACAGAAATGCAAAACTTTTATTGCTTTATTATTAAGAATAACTTAGACAATCTTCTCAGATTTGTCTAATCAGATTTACACGACCTTGCTACGCAACTCGTCACTGACCAATTCCTAATCTACCCAACCTAACACAACAACAGCTGTATAACTAAAGAACAATCACTCACCAAGAACCCTAATTTCTCTCTCATTTTCTTGCGATGATCTCTCTTCTTTTTACTTAGTTAGGCCAACCCTACTAAGCTCTTCTCATCAGGAATATATACCACATCTTCAATCCAGCATGTGTATATCTCCTTCCTTTTTCTTGTTGCGATTCTGATCTTCCTTGATAACTTAGAGTTTTCAAGGCTCTAAATGAGGGGTTATCAATCCCTTATGTCACTTGCAGTACAAAGGGTATCAATCCATATGTGTGGTAGTTAGGCACTAGTTTATGTGACAAGTTCTTAAGTCAAGTGAGACAAGAAAGGTTTTTTGGTGACAAGAAACAAGAAAGCATTTAAAACAAGAAACAAGTAAAGCAATGACAAATGAACTAAACAAAGCAAGATGATGGTACTTAAGCAAATGATGAAAGATAAGCTTCAAGGTGTGGTCATTGATTAGGGTGCTTTCAATGCAAACTAATGATGCAAAACAACAATGCAACACTTGCAACTCTTTAGTCTAGGCTTCATGATCAGATTAATCCACTCTCATGACAGAAATCCCTTTGTAAATCACTTAATCAAGTCTAACAACCATTAGAGATAACCAAGCAATCAACAAGCATAATGTTTCAAGCCTAATAAGTGACCAAGCAATCTCTAACAAAGAAAGACTGAATCTTTAACAGAAAGACATAGCAAGCAATCACATGATCTCTAATCCAATCAACTTAGAGTTTAAAGCTAGATTAATCCTTTCATGAAGGTATTAATCTCTATACTAATCCATTTTCAAACCAAATTCCCATTTGTGAAATATGAACTAGTAAGCATTAAGAATCAACTCTAATATGTCACTTATGCAATTAACAAACATCATCATGGCATTAATGCATAAACCCTTAGTTAGCTTTCATTCAGGCATTTCATCAAACACCTTTGATGCATGAAAAAACCAGGTTCTAGACCCAAGTGATGTGCAAGGATCTAGCATTAGGATCAGCTAACTAAGGAAAGGAGAAGAGAATCTAAGCTTAAACAATCATTAATCTACATCTAAGCACCCTAAATCTACACACCTAGAAGCTAAAAAGAAGACTACTCACTAATCATGATGAACACACCATTTCCTAGACTCAATCCTAAAATGTGAATGCAGCTACATGAACATTTTTTTTGTGAAAAATATTCAGATTTTTCAGTTTTTTTTTTGGTTTTTTTTAATGCACTTAGATGAATGCAAAATGAGACTCAAAGTGAAAAGGAAAATAAGAAAAGAACAAACATGATTAGTAGACACAAAACCCCTCTCCCACACTCAGATAACACAGTCCCTTGTGTTATAAAAGCATGAAGGAGAAGTGCAAAGCAGAATCACAAAATGCAAAATGAAAATAAACAAAGCTAGATGCATATTTACAAGGGTGGAGTGTTACCTGATCAAGGACTGAGAGATCGGGCTGGAGAATTGACTACACCAACCTCTTGCACCGAGTGAAATCACCTTGGTGTGAGGCATCCTTGGCCATCTTTTGTTCCACACCGACCTCTTTTTGCTCGGTGTATCAGGTCGATATTTCTTCGGCTTTTTGAACCTTGATACACCGAGCTCTTGCACCAAGTGAAATCACCTCGGTGCGAACGCATTCCTAACTCGTTTTCTCAGCTTTTCTTTGGTGCATTCTCCTTATGGCAGCTCCTAAACACCTCAGAAACCTGTCCACACTTAAGCAAGACATCAAAACATCCTAAAAACAGCAAAAGAAATAATTAAAAAAGAGTATTTACATAGGATAAGCTTGGGGTATCTCCCAAGAGCACTTTGTTTAAAGTCACTAAGTTTGACTTTGAGAAACCTGTTCTTAGCTTGGGTGAGGTTGAGCACTGATGCTCTTCAGCATTTCAATGGTCCTGAGCAAGAAAGATTAGGATGGCTGCCTTTGATAACCATTAGACCCTTGTCCTTGATGTCCCATCTTTATCCCTTTGTTCACCAGCTCCTGAATACCATCTGGATCCTTATCAAGTATTACCTTTGTGAGACCTGCCCTTACCTCAGCAAAACAGTCCTGATTTCCCATTGCAATCCAGCTTATACTTCAGAGATCCATCATCATCAGCCCAAGGAGTCAGACTAAAGTCTTGAGAAGAAGGGTCAGGATCAATGCTCTTGTCTTCTGATGCTGAGCCATCACTCATGGTGTTCATCATCTTTAGATCATCAAGTGTAGGAGACCATGAGAGCAAGATGTCTTCTTCCCTGATCAATGGCCCTCCATTCTCATACTTATAGCCATTGGGGTGAGGGTCTTTCTCCTTTTCCACAGCTGAAAGAGATTGGGATTCACCTAGAATTCCAGCAGTGCCCACATACTTCATCTCAAGTACCTTAGGCGTTTCTATCTCTTGAACAACTGATCCACAAAATTCAGCCAAAGGAGGTGTAACAGGGTAAGAGACATCCTTATCCACCTTTGTAAGCACCACTGTTTGAGTATCAAAGTCAATCATTGCACCAGTGGTGTTGAGAAATGAAGTTCCAAGCAATAGGGAGAGCTATTTGGTCTTCTTCACCAATTGATAACTTAGAGTTTTCAAGGCTCTAAATGAGGGGTTATCAATCCCTTATGTCACTTGCAGTACAAAGGGTATCAATCCATATATGTGGTAGTTAGGCACTAGTTTATGTTACAAGTTCTTAAGTCAAGTGAGACAAGAAAGGTTTTTTGGTGACAAGAAACAAGAAAGCATATAAAACAAGAAACAAGTAAAGCAATGACAAATGAACTAAACAAAGCAAGATGATGGTACTTAAGCAAATGATGAAAAATAAGCTTCTAGGTGTGGTCATTGATTAGGGTACTTTAAATGCAAACTAATGATGCAAAACAACAATGCAACACTTGCAACTCTTTAGTCTAGGCTTCATGATCAGATTAATCCACTCTCATGACAGAAATCCCTTTGTAAATCACTTAATCAAGTCTAACAACCATTAGAGATAACCAAGCAATCAACAAGCATAAAGTTTCAAGCCTAATAAGTGACCAAACAATCTCTAACAAAGAAAGACTGAATCTTTAACAGAAAGACATAGCAAGCAATCACTTGATCTCTAATCCAATCAACTTAGATTTTAAAGCTAGATTAAAATCCTTTCATGAAGGTATTAATCTCTATACTAATCCATTTTCAAACCAAATTCCCATTTGTGAAATATGAACTAGTAAGCATTAAGAATCAACTCTAATATGTCACTTATGCAATTGACAAACATCATCATGGCATTAATGCATAAACCCTTAGTTAGCTTTCATTCAGGCATTTCATCAAACACCTTTGGTGCATGAAAAACCCAGATTCTAGACCCAAGTGATGTGCAAGGATCTAGCATTAGGATCAGCTAACTAAGGAAAGGAGAAGAGAATCTAAGCTTAAACAATCATTAATCTACATCTAAGCACCCTAAATCTACACACCTAGAAGCTAAAAAGAAGACTACTCACTAATCATGATGAACACACCATTTCCTTTGCAAGAGTTGATATTAATCATGATTAGAAGTAAAGATGAGATGAAGAAATGATTAGAAACAGCTTTAAAATGATTAAATCTGCTAGATATCTCTTGATCAAACTCGTTTTTACACTAAAGATGCAAAGAAACAAAGAGAATCAAACTTAGTCTGCTGGATAATGCCTAAAACATATATATAGGTAGGGTTTCTTGCTGGGCCAACATAGGACAAACTAGGTTTTGGCCCCAAAAAGGCCCACAAAAATGTCATCAAGCGAGAATGTATCGAGGTGATTTTGGCCGGTGCAGGACGTCGATATTTCTTCGGCAATCTGAGAGTGGTTACACCGAGGCGCTACACCGGCTGAACTCACCTCGGTGCGGTGTTAAGGATAGCTTCAGGGGATCAATACCGAGCAGGATTCAGTCGGTGCAGGACGTCGATATTTCTTCGGCGTTTTGGCTTCCAAAAGCCAGCCAGAATCGTCAAGATTCCAAGGTAATACCGACCTGATTTTGGTCGGTACTCCTTCTCGATATGAATGTAGACCGCTTGCACCAAATCCTTCATAACTCCTTGCTCACTAGTCCAAACCTTGATCGGTTAACTCCATAAGCCAGATGGCTTCTTCAGCTCCAACTTTGGTGAAGGGTTAGGGTTCAGATGACGTTGTCAAGGGCTCCGTTCCACCGGTTCTTTGATCCGCGTTGCTTTGGTCCATTATCCGCTCCGAGACATGTACTGCTTCTTAATGCCGTATTGTTAAGCTCACAACTCCAAATAGGACGATCACAAGTGTTCTGGAAACTAGACCCGACCCTCTTGATTCGGAATGAAGACTACAGAGGCTGAATCCTGGTGCAAGTCCTCCTTCTCATGTGATAAAGCTGAGAGATTGTCGGCTCCATAACAATTGTCCGAGTCTGATGCACATAAGGTGATGGTCTCTCCATGGCTTTTGTCCCAATTGCTCCCAATTAGCCCCAAATGACCTGTAAACACTCCAAAAGTGCAAAACTCGCTAGGACCTAATGCAATTCCTAACTAAAGACAAAAACAAAGACAAATATATGTAAAACTACCTAAATGTATGCATGAGACTCAATATTTGGACAAAAATGCAATCCTAAACATGACAAAATATGAGTATATCATTCCTTTCTTGATATGTAAGATCTCCTCACTAGCCTTGCTGTAGTCGTGCCACGTCACCTTTCTTTCCATAGCTTGCGTGTCACGTGCAACCTCCAAACATTTCCCGCTCTTCTATGTGTCACACACATCGCCTTGATGAACTGCCGAACTTACAGGACAGACCATTGATCTTTGGCCGACCATTTTTAGCAACTTTGGGTGCTATTATTGATCATGCAAATCGCTGTTTAGTTTTCTTGAATGTGGACAGGAAAAATTTCTATAGAACTACATTGGATGAAACTCCAACTCGAAGGGATAAACCCAAGGAGTAAGCTTCTAAAAACAAGAAACATGAAAACAACAAAAGGAAACTGAAAGCAATTGCAACAAAGCAATTTGCAAAGATCAAGATAGTGGTGCCACCAGACATCAGCAAGGAAAAGGAAGACAACCTCAAGGGAATTGTAGAGAAGACAAAACATGTTTTCAAAAATGCAGAGATCCTAAAGAAAGGGAAAGAGATTGTGATTCAAGATGAAGAAGATCCATTCTTCAAACTCAAGAGGATCCTAAGAACTTCCAACCGGAAGATCCTTCTTCTTCTCACTCTTAATCGCACCAAGAGTCTAGCTAAAAAATTTAAAACAAAAGCGCGTGATGGGAGGCAACCTATTTGGTATGTTTTTCTTTCTTTTTATTTCAGGATTTTTCTATTGATCTTTTTTTTTATTACATTTCAGTTCCTATAAAACCCAGAAAAACCAAAAACATTAAAAAAAAAAACTAGAGAAACACAAAAAGATAGGAGGAAGTACTAGGAGAAATCGAAAGAAGGAAGAAAAAGAAGGAGAATGGCCGAGACCATCCACCACGGCCGCGACAAGCTCAGCCACGGCCGAGCCATCATTTACCGTGGTCCAGAACCCTGACCCCCGGAGAAATGCAGCCCCACCGTGGCCATGACAAGGCCACCCGCAGCCGCCCCCCCCTTTCTTTTCCTGACTTGTTTTCCATTTTTCTCGTAAACTGGAACTTGTGATCCCGATAAATACCAGAATTGAACCGAGGTATTTCTGGAATAAATTTTTGTGGGTCACATGCCAGGTAAGTTTTATAAACTTTTAAAAATAATTTTTCTCTAGAAAAACACCTTTTTAAAAGAGAAAAGAGAATTTTTTAGATAAAAAAGGGTCTTTCTCTTCATCTTCCCAAAAAGCTTGGAGATTTTGAGTAAAGACCAGTTTTCAAATCTGCTGATTTCTATTCAAATTTTCAACACTATCCCACTCTTTTTCTAAGGAGATTTCAAATATATTATTATTTTACACTTTCCTTAAGGTATGGATCCAAATTCTTCACTTTTTCATATGAACTTAATTTTAGGGTTTCTTTAGATTCAGTGGGAATTCACCTTAAATTGATTAGAGATAGTCATTGAGCTTAAAAATAGACTTCTGGGTAGTTTAATTTCATATTTTAACACCTAGATTCTATGAATTTGGGATTTTTAGAATCTGAGATCTGGAACACTTAAGAAAAAGTCGAATATGATGAAGCTCTGTTAAATCTAGAGTGATTAGTGGCTATTACTAGATAACCTACTTAGATTTCATATGAAAACACATCTGATTTTGAAAATTCATATGAAGAACATCATAAACCGGAAAAAAGTGGGAAGAATTGATTCAAATTGCAACTTTATTCACTTGGTTTCTCAAGAATTTGTCTTTGTTTTGCAGACTATGGAATTTTTGCGAGCTCATCTCATACACACCATGAGGAGTGCACATGCGAAAAAGCCTCATTCCCAGGAGACATTGGATGCTTTGAGTTAGACACATTTCATCAGTAGAGCTCCTCTAGCCAACTTTATCTCTGCACAAAAGAAGCTCATCGCAGAACATGAAGGAAGGACCTCTACATCTCGCTGAGTAGCATCACCACCTCGCAGCATCACTTCTTCGTCAAGGACCAGAGTGAAATTTGTTGGACAGGCTCTTGATCCAAACATAATTTACTTGGAGCAGCTTGAGAATCTCAAGATCAAGCTTACACCAGCGATCAACTACTCCACCATCGAAATGCTTGGAATTAGAGAAGATGTGGTATAGTATCTTGATTCACTTGGAATCAGATCATAGAAACCGCAGGTGGAGCAGAGTTTTCCAACCTATGAGAGCTACACTAGAGAGTTTCTGATGTCAGTCACCTTGTTCTGCAAGAAGAAAGCCTATCCAATAGCTCTAGATGGTACACTTTCCTTCTCTATTAAAGGACATCTTTATTCACTAATCATTTTGGAGATGTGTGAAGGTTTAAAGCTTCCATATAATGATGAGATGACTTTGGAGAAAGATCCAGAAAAAAGATCTATGGAGAGTAATGGAGAGTAATGGGTCAAGGAGTGTATGACAAAAGGCAGATCCAAGGCCTCTCTCCTCACTCACCCAGCAATGCGATTTGTTCATAAGTTTCTGGCACACACCATCTTCTCTAGGAGCAATTAGGTGAATGTGCTCAAGCCAGAACTAGTCACCCTTCAGCTCCCATTCGCAGGTCACCCTCGTTTTCCCTGCTTTGCATGCATCATTGGCAAGAATATGGTGAAAGTAAAGCATGAAGTTTTCAACTCTGATTGCCAAGACTCCTCACCAGCCTTTGGAAGCATCATCACTGCCATTATGGTTGCATCAGGAGTTGATTTATCATCTGAGACCCTCTTCGCAAAGACTGGTTCGACCTCTCTCAGTTCTCCAGAGACATAACCATATCCAGAACGAAGATGGATCCTATTGGATTCGCTTACAAGTTATGCACTGGCACATCTGAGTTCAGAGTTCTTTTACCATCAGATTCGGTCCTTAGACTCAGAGATGGCGCAAATCCTGGATGGAGACCAGGTACACATGACTTCTTACCATCTGTTCCACTTATTCCATTGACTGTGAGTCAGTTCCTGGCCGCAAAAGCGAATAGGGATGCAGCCTAGACTCGCAGAAGACTCCAGCCTGCACCAGTGCCCATCAGATCGAGATCATCTCGCACCAGTACATCCACTAGGAGTGATGCAGATTTTGCAGCTTTGGAGAGGAAGATAGAGCAGCAGCAGGAGAGAGACTTAACAGGCGCATGAAGCGGTTCCTGAAGAAGAACCACCAGTTCGATGACGATTCCTCTGCCACAGAGACTGATAGCAGCTGAGAGACATAGGCATGCATCTACTCATCATCTCGCCATCATTACTACGTTTCTGGTATCATTTTCTTTTCCTTTTTTTCTTTTATTTTAGACTTTGTTGCTTTTCTTCACCATCTTTTCACCAACTTTTACACACTGGGGACAATGAAATAAAATTTTGGGGAGATTGTCTTATCCGTACTGATTTATTTTCTTTGTTTTGTTTATCTTTTTATGCAAATTTAAAAAAATTTCTTTTGCTAAGAACTTTAGTATTTTTCAGGTATGTTTAACACAAAACTCTGATGATATTTGACCTACATGCTTCTAGATTATACATGATGGCTCTTTTTGTGTTTAGTACTAGACTAGGCGGTAGCTAGAGTACTTGCACTATTAATTCCCACCAGAGGAATTTTATTTATGGAGATTCTTTCTGACAAGAAACTCAATATTGACATCTAATTTTCTCATCATTGGTTCTAGGCAGACATCATGATATACATCTAGGACATCTTTTTCTTCATTTTTACCACTCTTTGTTGTCCTGGATGGCCAGTTCATCTTTAGATAGTAACATACCCTTAACTCAAGCACTTATGTTCGAACTTCATGTATTCTCTCTTTAGTTTTTATCGACAGATGTGTGCAAAAACGTCGGAGATGGAGGATCAACACAGTTTTCAGTCACTCGAGAAAAGGACTGAATAGAATTGGAAAGGAAGAGTATCGGCAATCTTATCAAGCTTAATGGTGCCTCAGAAAATTTCATTTTTAATGGTAAATTTCGTGTTTTCTAAGACTCTATATCCAAAGGTGTTTCCCCTTTTAAAAAAAAAATCAAAGAGAAGAATAGAAAAAGAAAAAGAATGAAAGGAAAGTAAACAAAAGCCTAAAGAGTCTTAGATGGTCGGAATTATTTGAAGCAAAGGCTACAAGTATTCATCAATGGAGTTATGGTTTTACAACCTAGACAAGAATCTAATTCTGGGGAAATTATGAGAAGAACCTGAAGAAGGAGATCAAAGATTCTATGGCAAGAAGAAAATGACTGGAAACTGTGGATAATATCCTGCTTCTTCAGAAATTAAGGTAACCCTAAAAACATCAAACCTCAGCCCTAAAAGACCTTTTGAATACCTAGCCTTGAATGCCTTGTTTATTATTCTTTTGATGAAAACCACTGGAACTTCTAATGAATGTTAAGAGCTAGTTGACTGGTAGCTGAATCTAAGTGTGTAGATTTTCGCATGACGGATCAACAGAATAGTTATGCTTATATTTTGGTGAGAATTTTCTAGGCTATAGACGATTAGAGCATGATGATTGATTTTAGTCTAGAAGTATGGTCACTGATATTTTGTTAGTTCCTGCTATTGTCAAACCTCTTTTCTAGGGTTAAATCTTTGTTTTGTTTGAGGACAAACAAAAGTCTAAGTCTGGGGGAGTTGATAACACCAGATTTTTACCGTTTTTATGGATCACTTTTTATGTCTTATGCAAGTGTTTTCACTCAGTTTTCAATGTTTTATATGTGATTTCCATGTTTTGGAGGTTTATAAGCTTGGACTTTTGGAGTACAATTTGGAGAAAAAGTACATTTTTGGATAAATTCAGGCTGTCTGAAGTTTGGCAACCAATAAAGATCTTCTCACCGTCTGATCATCCCCAAATTTGGAGACATTATAGAGGAGAAAACCATATTTCCAATGCAAATGTAATCAATTCAATCCAAAGGTTAAATCACCAAATATTATCAATGCACTGATGGAAGATCAACACTGTCCGTGAAGGTGAATCAGCTCTCACCTGCGGCTAAGACACTCTACGCCGCGGCTCAGCCACTCTCACCCACGGTGGACCTAAATCCGACCCTCAGAAGCCCAACCAAAGCCCAAGTAATTTCCTGCACTCAATTTACAAACCCTAGACGCCTAGAAGAGGAGAAGCACTATAAATACATTGTCTTTAGGTATTTTGTAACCAAGCCTCTTTCATGCGTTAGAGAGAGTACTTCATTTTAATCTTAGGTTTTACTTTTATGCTTTTGTAGAAGGCTTTTCTCGCCATACTTATCTTCAATAAGAGAAGCTTTTCTTCATCTTCTTTTTTTTTTACTTTATTGCTTTTGTTTTTTAAACGAATGATGATGTCAAGCTCAGCTATGTCTGAGTAGTTATTTTGTTGGTTAAAGGGGCCATCAAAAGGGATCCCATGATCGATGACATCTAGGTTTTTAGGTTAAAGGATTTCGATTTTAAATGACTCTCCTATTCATCCCGTTTTTAATGTTGTATGCTGGAGTAGCTAACCAGTATCCGATCTAAGGTTGAATCAGAGAAACGAGAGTGATGTATCAGATTGCCTAAACTGGATCTTATGGACGTAACCGTTGTATGAGACAAAAGCTACCTACGGAGGGGGTGTGAGCCGAGATGAATTCCAATCAAAACTGCATGAACTCTTTTGCAGCAAGAGACGAAAGCTATTTGTCGAGTTAGAGTGATTAGATGATTAGGGTAACGAGTGTTGGCTAATCTTATAAGTGTCTATTCTAGTTTCACAGTCATAAAAAACCTTATCTAGATTCCTTGTGTCATAGATCATGAACCCTATAGATAAATCCTAAGCCCAGCGCTGTTTTTCTATTGTTTTCAAACCGATTTCTTTTCAAACTTTTATTTTCTGCTTAGTTTATTAGAATTAGTGACAACCAAAACCCCCTTCAATCTGATTAAGTCTACAATTGTTCTTAGTATCAGTTAGGAGTCCTCAACACAGAAATCCCTGTGGATTCATTCCCTAAGTACTACTGCGTTTGTTGTGCACTTGCAACTTGTTTAGGGTAAAACTTGTAATAGCCCACTGCACCCACATCATCTCTCTCTCTCTCTCTCTTTCTCTCTCTCTCTCTCTCTCTCTCTCTCTCTCTCTCTCTCTCTCCCCCTCTCTCTCTCTCTCTCTTTCTCTCCCTCTCTCTCTCGCTCACTTTCTCTCTCCCTCTCTCTCTCATCTGCTTCAACTTCTTCCCACACACTCACAATCTACTTATTAGAATACGAAAAATCGCCAACCTCTGTTGCGTGCACCACCAGAACAAAACTCATCACTATTGTCACACCTATCACGCTTCCATTGCCCTAAGATCTGAGTGAATCTCAGTCTCTATCTTTAATATTAAGCCTTGCGACCACCAGATCTGAGTGAATCTCAAGCGCCATATCCTCTGCCGTTAAAGTCTATCATTGAATCTCAACCAGTGATTAAAGTTAACTATGGTTATATCTCATGCTCGAATATATAACTCTTAATCTCAGGTGGATGCATATATGACGAAGATGACGGTGGCTATGGTGAAGACAAAAAAAGGTGACTATGGGGGATAGCGGCTGATTTGTGCCTCAACTGCACATTCTGATACCGATTAGTGCTTCACAAAAGAGGTAAATGTGGTGAAAAGCGGTTGATTTGTGCCTCAACTGCACATTCTGGTACCAATTAGTGCTTGTATTTTGTTGTTGTGCCCACACATACCCGAGCTATAAATAATTTGAATATTCATGCCTGAACTCAATTTTTTTTTTTGCCGAATCATGCATTGACTCTAAAACCCGTTAGTCAATCATGTCAAATTGTTAACCAGACTGACTTACTTGCCACACTGGAATCCCCATTGGAACGCGAACATGATGTGATGTCGTTTTGTATAATTCTGGGAAAAAAACAAATTTACAGACTCGAGGAATCAAACCCTGAACCAATCCCATTGAACCGAGCCCAGAAACCAGTAAACAGGAGGTATTTGTTAATAATCTCACACTCATTATTCCAAGACAAACCAATACGACATCGTATTGGTTATTCATCTGTTTTAAGAAAATGAGAAAATATAATCGTGTGTTCTAAAGGAAGAAAGTTTCTCCCTCGAGTTGAATGGGACACTTGACAACGACGGTCGCAGCTGTGGTTGATTTTGGGGCAAATTGATTGATCCGGATAGATGTATGTATGATGGATATGGTAGAAGAGATAATTGAACGGAAAAATAGTTCAAAATAATAAAATTAATTTGTTATTATACTATGTAACTTTTATAAATTTACAGTTTACTAGAAAACATATTTTAGTATTGTTTATTATTCTAGTGTAGTATACAAATTGTTAATGTGTACAATTTCTTCGTATCACATTAAACAGTAATTCAAAACACAGGTTTTTTCTCACATATATACATTAACATAAAGTTAACAATTAATAATTTTATTATCTTATTAAGTAAAAAGTTAGATAGTAATTTATTTTATTTTTTTTGCAGATGGTTGATGTCCTAATATACTACTCATAGAAAGTGCTTATGAGAGTATATACAGGACTTTAGTTACTATTTGACATTATGTTTATTTTGTTGCTTATGTAGCAATACCCAAACATTCTACAACGTAGTTAATAGTTTAGATAGCTGTCAATGTCTTAGCTTTAGCTAAACATCGATATATTAAAGATATATAAATTGTTAGTAAATATAAATAATATATTAGAGATGATAAATAAATTGTTAGGAAATATAAATTTAGTGTTAATAAAGTAACATAATCCATACTGATGTAAACTTGAGGTAGTGATGATCGGTGGTATATTTATGGAGGCAAGAAGAATTATAAACAACTTAGAACCTGCTGTAGAAGAGTTTGCATGATGATTCGTATAAGGAGGATTAGATCTGATGGAGTTTCTCAACCTCAGAGGTTTGCGTTCATCGGATCTCAGGTTTTTGCGAAGCTCTGTATCGTCGAAGCTGTCGGCGGCATCTTCTCACCGTCAACTTACTTTACGCCCAAAACTGCCACGTGTGACACACGTGTTTCAATTTAGCAAGCGTTATCCCTTTTGTAATGGATTATAATTGGGTTTGAAATTGTACTGGTTTTGGGCATTGAATCATCATGTAATTTGCTTTTGGGTTTTAATATAATGGACGACAAAGAAAAAAAAAAGCTCTGTTTAACGAGTTTTCTAATTTAACACATAAGTGGATATGTGAAAAGTGTGTGTGTCTCGTGTGTGTGTGTAAGCAACATTTTTCTCAGAATAGTAAAATAAAAAATCCGGAATCAGAGACACAGAGATGAATGAATTACGATAGGATACGCTGATTTGCAGAGACACGTCCGCACTTACTCGCAACCACAAACGAAAACAATCCTCTTCGCTTGCGACGCCATTGGAGAAGAGGAAGAAGAAGAAGAAGACTATGCTTCTCTTACAACCTCCACTGGTTTCATCTCGGTTTCATTCCCTCTACTTCATCACTCGCCCCCACCACCGCTTTTTCCAACCGCCGATTTCTGCTTTCTCTGCAACCGCCCCTTGTTCGCCATCATCATCATCTTCTTCTTCTTACTCCTCCTCGTGGAATGTTTTAGATGCGTGTGAAGAAGAGGACGAAGACGATGAATTCTCCGTCGAGGTTCGTCGTCGCTATGACTTCTCTCCACTTCTAAAATTCCTCTCCAGATTCGGACCAGTCGAATTGGTTTTGGATTCGGAAGATTCGGAATCCTTTTCGCCGGATTCGCTTGATCCGGTGGAATTCGAGCTCGCCGAGTCTTACAAGGCGGTTCCGGCACCGTACTGGCACTCGTTACTAAAATCGTTATGCTCATCGACGTCATCGCTCGGTTTAGCTTACGCCGTCGTCTCTTGGCTGCGAAAGCATAACCTTTGCTTCTCCTATGAGCTTCTCTACTCAATTCTCATCCACGCGCTTGGCCGTTCAGAGAAGCTTTACGAGGCGTTTCTTCTTTCTCAGAAACAGACTTTAACTCCTTTGACTTACAATGCTTTAATTGGAGCTTGTGCTCGCAACAACGACATTGAAAAAGCTCTTAATCTGATTTCTAGGATGCGGCGAGATGGTTACCAATCGGATTTTGTCAACTACAGTTTGGTTATTCAGGCTTTGACGCGTAGCAACAAGATTGATTCAGCTCTTTTGCAGAGATTGTATAGAGAAATTGAACGTGACAAGCTTGAGCTTGATGTGCAGCTTGTTAATGATATCATCATGGGTTTTGCTAAATCTGGTGACCCTTCTCGGGCTTTGCAGATTCTAGGTATGGCTCAGGCAACAGGTTTGAGTGCGAAAACCGCGACTCTTGTCTCGATTATTTCGGCATTGGCGAATTCGGGGAGGACTTTAGAGGCTGAAGCTTTGTTTGAGGAGCTGAGACAAAGCGGGATAAAACCGAGAACCAAGGCTTACAATGCGTTGCTTAAGGGATATGTAAAGACAGGTCCTTTGAAAGATGCGGAGTCGATGGTTTCAGAGATGGAGAAGAGAGGTGTTTCGCCTGATGAACATACGTACAGTCTCCTCATTGATGCATATGTGAATGCAGGTAGATGGGAAAGCGCGAGAATTGTGTTGAAAGAGATGGAAGCTGGTGATGTACAGCCTAACTCTTTTGTTTTCAGCAGACTCTTAGCAGGTTATCGCGATAGAGGTGAGTGGCAAAAGACATTTCAAGTTCTCAAGGAGATGAAGAGCCTAGGAGTTAAGCCCGACAGGCAATTCTACAACGTGGTGATCGATACTTTTGGAAAGTTTAATTGTCTTGATCATGCGATGACGACTTTTGATAGAATGTTAAGCGAGGGAATCGAACCCGATAGGGTGACTTGGAATACGCTTATCGATTGTCATTGTAAGCATGGCCGGCATATTGTGGCAGAAGAGATGTTTGAGGCAATGGAGAAGCGAGGGTGCTTGCCTTGTGCTACAACTTATAACATAATGATCAATAGTTATGGTGATCAAGAAAGATGGAATGATATGAAAAGATTGTTAGGGAAGATGAAGAGCCAAGGAGTATTGCCTAATGTCGTGACACACACAACACTCGTCGATGTTTATGGCAAATCCGGTAGGTTTAATGATGCGATAGAGTGCTTGGAGGAGATGAAATCAGTTGGGCTGAAACCATCTTCAACGATGTACAATGCCCTCATCAATGCGTATGCACAAAGGGTATCGTGACTCTTAATAGTATCTGTAAGAGATCCTTAAAAGAAGCATCATTCGATAGTGATAGTTTCTTGATTCTTCCGTGCCAGGGTTTATCGGAACAAGCTGTGAATGCATTTAGAGTGATGACATCAGATGGACTAAAGCCGAGTTTGTTGGCTCTCAATTCCCTCATCAATGCCTTTGGTGAGGACAGAAGAGACGCTGAAGCATTTGCCGTGTTGCAGTACATGAAAGAAAACGTAAATTGAAGTTATCTTTGGCTAAAACCCATTTTGATGAACGTATTTTACTGACTGACCAACTCTCAAACAACAATTGTAGGGCGTAAATCCAGACGTGGTGACATACACAACACTCATGAAAGCTCTCATTCGTGTTGATAAGTTCCAAAAGGTATGAATCTTTTCGTTTGGTTGATGAAGGAACACCCGAAAGTAAGCACTAATATTTCGAGATGTGATGGTTTTAACAGGTACCGGGTGTTTACGAGGAGATGATCATGTCAGGCTGCAAACCAGATAGAAAAGCTAGATCCATGTTACGGTCTGCTCTAAGATACATGAAGCAGACGTTAAGAACCTCATAAAAAACATAAAAGAAGAACAATGCTAAGGTTTTATCTCGAGCTTGTATCATCATATCAAGCTCAGGTCAGAGATGTAATGACACAGACCACACATCACAAGAGGAAGTCTTTTCATACAAATCCTCACATTTTCTGTCTATGTAAATATTCACACTGTACAAATATATAACTGTTACGTAGACCAAATTGGATAGGGATACGTTGAAAATTCTAAACCAAATCTCATTTAATCAAATCTCAAATCCGAATAATTATGTCTGTCATGAGACAACATTCCTAAACTGCAGCAAATAAAATTAAGAATACAAAAGTTTTGCAACCAAAAAATTACTAACTTACAAGGGTTAACTGAATCAGAGAGCTTCATCAAATAGTTTTCATGGCATGACAGGTATGGAGTTTCTACCATACTTGCTCTTGGCTATCCTGGAACAGAACATGAACATCAGAAGTACCGAGGACAACAAGAAGAGCCTGAAGTAAGTTTTTATCTCCTGCATTCCGACATCGATCACTTCCATGTTCTTCCCATATCTGTTCTTCCTTTCCACCAAATAGCCATCCAAATATTCGTCTATGGAAACCCACTTATCTGCGGACTTGGTACTGTTTTCGTCTAAATGGAGCGGTCCCAGTTTGAAAATTGTGAAGAATGCAGCAGACCAGTCGTTGAGAACTCTCTAATAACAGCACGCGGAGTTGTGAGTTTCTACTCATGTTTTGGTAATAAACAGAATCATGATACAATCCAAAACATGGTACCTTAAAAGTGGGTAGATCAACAGGGTTGAACATTTTAAAGCAATCTCTTGAAGAAGTCTGGTTGTCCCCAAAGATCTGATAGTGATGGTAACAGTTATAAAAATATGGAACATAGGTTTCCATGCAAGTGTCAAGAGCAGGTAACTTCTGTCACACAAACCTCAAAGGTGAAAGCCATTGGTGTCCTTACAACATCATAGATATAATCCGTAGCTGTACCATGTGCCAGGTACCTAAAGTCGAGAAAACCGATTAAAACGGGCAAACACACATCCTAAAGGGGATATGATAACTTTTGAAACGAGTCTCAAACAAAACTTTATTTGAAAGGATAAATGAATTTGTTTTAAGGTTTTCTGCTAATATTGTTTAGGGAAGAGGCAAACCCAACAGAGCCTCCACCAGATCCAATCATGCAGCGGTTTTGGCAATGAAATTTATTCACTTGCTCAAGTAAGGTCCTCATCTTCAGCGAAGGCAATCCTTCTGGGGTTGTGTTTTTGTGGTCATATGGCATAAATAGAGCCTGAAAACATGAGAAATCGACATCAAACTTCTCAGCAAATACATCACAAAGACCAGATCAAGAGTTTTTTGCTATACAATTTACGGAATGTGAACATCCATGCAATCCATCATTCACACGATTACTCATAAACTCCAACAGAAGTAACTAACCTTTATTACAAGATAACACTAAATGAGAAGAGAAACATCACCTCCATTCCAGAATGCACGTTTATCCATATGTGGGGATCAAATGATATAGCTAGCTTCCTCATAATTTGAGTTTCAGGTTCACTAAATGGAGCAGTTCCTGGATTCTCTTCAGATGGATCATAATCCTGAACAGCCGATAAAAAAACGACAAAAGTTCCATGACACATTGACAATGGATCTTTAAGGAAACGGAATGTGAAGTTGATATGAAGAAGTACCTTTTCTTTCTTGCCCCAGTCAACGCCCCAATTTCGGTTCAGGTCAACTCCTCTTCCTGTTATTTACAGATATGATAAAAGATGAAATGCTAAACAAACGCATTAATAACCATATATCGGAGAGACAAAAGATGGTTACCATTTCTGCGTTCACAAAGATCTCCAGCTTCAACACGTTTACGACCATTCGAGTTTTCTATAGGAACCAGCTGAAAACAAAAAGATAACAGCATCTTGTGAGTAACTGAATCTATCAGAAACAACAAAATGAGAATGCACGTCCAGACACACTTACCTTTATGACTAGCTTGTCTAGAGTGCTGTTCAGGGTTACCCCGTTCTTCTTCGGTAAGAACTGCTCTTCGCTTAAAATTGACAAAATCCGAAAGGCAAGTTCAGAGGTGATAAGCTCTCTTCCATGCTGCCCAAAAGTCTGGAAGAAAATGAATCCTCTGTCAAAAAAACAGGTATTACACAAATTATGATGAAACTTCACCTACAGAAAGACTAAAGTGTCTACAGATTTTGATTAACTAAATTTTAATATTAATGGAAAAAAGAGAGAGCGATATCAAGGGAACTTACAAGAAGGATTCTAAAGTTTGACCTGTCATCACTCTCTCTTCCACCCCGACAATATGTAACCACGTTGAGCTCGGAATTGTAGCCCTTGTTTCCAGATTTAATCATCTCAATCTGTGAAACAAATACTGAAATTGGTTTACACATTTGTGCTAAGAATAAATTAACAATGACCTTAAAAATAAAGCCGCTGGCACTAACCGAAAGCTTATCTGGATGTCGATGTACCAAAGAATGTATCTGCTCCATTAAATCATCACTGCAAATTACATACAGAATGATGATAGGGCGTGTGAGGGATCAACATATATCTTAATTAGGAGCGAATTGGATCAAAGTTACTTGTTTTTGACTATTTTGGTGGTTGAGAGGCTTTGGCTTATAGAGAGATTAAACACTCAAACAAATCCTAAATCTCTTTTCTTTATATCCAAGGAAGTTCCAGAGTTTTGGCCCATAATCTCCCCTGGTGCATAGGTCCAGTCGTTCTTTACGCTTTAAGGCGTAAATCACACTTAGTGACCTTGAGTACTCAATTTCAAGACCACTCGACCACCACCTACTTGGTCCCTAAACTGTCTTGTTCTTCATGCTTGAGTAATAAAAGAGATTATCGACCTTGATTCTTATCAACGGGCTAAAACGAAATCTCATCTAACAGCTTCCTCAAACAAAACAACAACCACTAGAAGAAGCAACAACCAAAAACCTAAAACATTGTGAAAGGTGATACAAGTGCAAATGAGTTTGTTTTACTTGTTTTCTCTCGATTTTTGTAACACTTGAAGAAACAACCGAAATTTAATCATCTCAATTATGTGATAAAGTGAAACTCAGTTTTCATCGAAAAAAAAATTAGAGAGAGAATCACCTGGAGTGGTAGAGATCCCAGTTGATTGGAGTAATGAAAGACAAGTCGGAAGGATCAGTTCCGGCGAGAACGAGCAATAACAATGGTGGGAGGAAGATGGCGTAACATATTAGAGGTCGCAAACGCATGGCCGCTTTGAGAGAGGAGAAGAACGGAAGAGAGAAACGGGAAGAAACGAAACTCTTCTTCGAGTTTTGCTTCGTTGGGTTCCTTTGATGTCATCTCATTTCTTATTCTTCAGGTGTGAACAAAGAAAAAGAGACGGAGAGGGAGAGAGAAATGGATCTAATGTCTGTCAGAGATGGCTAGATCGGGCTTGTGTCATTCTTTTATTTTATTATTTTCCTATACTTTCTTCGGTAAAGTAATTTTAAAAATTCGGAATGATTCAATTGCAGTATATACGAAAGATATATTTACGAAACAAGTATAATTTTTATATAATAAGCAATATAAAATAATATTTGATTAGTGAAATAACGGAAAAAAGTCGATTAGTACCTCAACACTATAATCTGGTACTAATAAATATCCAAACAATTTTGATAGGTTAATCAGTACTTAAACTTATTAAAATTAGTAAATACATACTTCAACAATATTTTGTGGCCAATTAGTACATTGACTTTTTCTCTGTTAATCAAACCTATTAATTTGCAAACGGAATTGGATGCCACGGTGGATGCTATATTCGAATGAAACCAATACGACGTCGTTTTAGGTTAAAAATCTGGAAAAAGAAGCAAAAACGACGTCGTTTTAAATTTATTATACATTAAAAAATACACCATATATATCTTCTTTCGTCAGAAAAGAACATCGATAATTAGGGTTTGAAGGGTGTTCGAAATCAAATCAGAATGACTTCATCGTCGAATTCTAACGCTTCTTCGAAGACTCCTGGTAGGTTTAGGGTTTAGGGTTTAGGTTTACAATAAAATGTTTGAATAATGAACACGATAACAAATGATACAAATTATAAATTGTAAAATAATAAATATATATAAATAATATAATTGTAATTAAAAACTAAATCACATTTTTCGTTAAAATAAATAGATTTTTGGTTTTTTTATATCAAGTTATGTACTATTAAATAAATATGTTTATTGGTATTATTATTTTTTTGTCTACTATTCATCTACTAAGCCACGTCTTGATTGGTAAGATGATGATTACGAATATTTACCCCCACCGATTCTGTCTGACTTATATGAGAGAATATGATACCACATACTCGAGCCTTTCTAGCGAGAGAATCGGCTCAGGAGTTTAAATCTCGGGGAATATGAATAATAAGGGAGGGGTATAAGAGTTGAAGTGATCCTGGGAGACCTCAATCTCTTCCTCACATTCTTTTCGGTTCGCTATCCTCCAGCTTTCCGCTTTGAGTGAAGCTAATTGGAGTGTATTCATCGCTGGAGTATCTTTCCGCTAAACAGTTTATCATTTCTTGCTTTCCATATGTACCATATGATCCAAGGATAAATGTCTTTATGTGGTTCAGATAGACCCACTTCTTTTGTTCTCCAAAATAGGAAGTACTCGGGAAGAAACCCGGAAGAGACGGAAAGTCTGATAATGCCCCAACTTTTAAGGCCGGGGGACATTCAAAAATAAGATGGTTGCTAGATTCTTCAGGGCCTCAACATCTAGGACAGCTCATGTCATTGCCTATGTGTCTATAAGTTAATCTTTCACAAGTCGCCACACATCCCGAAAGCGCTTGCCACGTGAGTGTTTTAGTTTCTCCGCTGTGCGGATTTTCCACACATGACTTTGGAGGCTACTGATACTTGGTTCTATCACCTCCGAATCCCCACATAAGTTAAATTTCTGGATTAAATTATATCTGGATTTCACCATATAAGTTCCTTATTTTGTGTGATTCCATGCATACCCATCAAGAGAAAAATTACAACTAGGTCTCAACCCAAGTATAAGAAGGATATCCTCAGATTGGAAGTATTCATGAAGAAGGGGGACATTCCACTTTTTAGTATCTCATTTAATAAATGTATGAACCATGACCTGAGGGTGGCGATAGCCTATCCCGACAGAAGCTCTCGTAGGTCTGGCCGGCATATCTAGGATCCACGGTTCACTCCAGACTCTAGTATTAAGACCTGAACCAATAGTCTTCCTCAAACCAAGTTTTAAGAAGGGTTTTGCGGCAAGAATACTACACCATCCAAATGATGGTGAGTAAACTTTCCTGTCTTCTAGCAGGCATGATCTATTATAGTATCTACCTCGAAGGACTCTCGCAAGTAAGAACGAGGGAAACTGAATAACCTCCACAATTGTTTTGCAAGTAGGGCAATATTAAAATCATGGAGGTCTCTGAATCTCAACCCGCCTCTATCTTGGGGAATACAAATTTTATCCCATGCAATCCCTACTATTTTGCTTGGAACTCCACCAAAATTTTGCTATTGCACTTTTAAGTTTATCTATAAGTCCTTGTGATAGCAGGAAGCACAACATAACATATGTCGGCAGTACTTGGGCCATAGATTTTATTTGAATCTCTTTTCCACCCTTGGAAAGAAGTCGTGCTGACCATGAGTTCACTCGGTTATTAAGGCGTTCTTGGACAAATGAGAAGACCTTCATCTTTGAGCCAGAGATTTCTTTTGGGATTCCCAGATCTTTTCCCATGCCACTTTCTGTAGAAATACTGGTGATGGCTTTTATCTCTTCTCTTCTAGTCTGGTCAACTTTGTTTCCAAAGACTATAGAAGATTTTGCTGTGTTTATACGTTGTCCTGAAGCATTGCCGTATATGTTTAAAAATTTTAGGACCTCATCACATTGCCTGACCTCCGCGTTGCAGAAAAAAAGACAATCATCCGCAAACAATAAGTGAGAGACCCGTGAACTTGCCTGTGCGACATGCAAGCCCATGATATGTTTCTCTTCTTCTGTTCCATTTAAGAGGGAGATTAGTGCATCTATACAAATGATGAACAGGAAGGGTGAAAGTGGGTCTCCTTGACGTAGACCTCTCGAGGATTTGATCTTGCCTCTTGGTTCGCCGTTCAATATAATCTGGTATGTAACCGAGGAAATACAACACATCAATAATTTAACCCATCTCTCATCAAACCCCATCTTTATTATTAAAGCTTCAATAAAGCTCCATTCTACTCTATCATACACCTTGCTCATCTTCGTTTTAATAATCATAAACTCAAGTCTACAGCTAGTATTCGTACGAAGGGCATGAAAATCTTTTTGCGCTAGCAGAATATTATCGATTATTAGCCTTTTCGCCATAAAAGCTGATTGGGTTTCTGAAATCAAGTTTGGAAGGGCTCTCTTAAGTCTCTTGCATAGCAGCTTGGAGATAATCTTATAGCTGACGTTGCAAAGATTAATTGGCCTAAAATCAGCCATCTCTCTTGGTCTGTCCTTTTTAGGGATAAGGCAAATATTAGTTTTGTTAAATCTTGGGTCAAAGCCCCGTCTCGAAAGACTCTCTCACGAGTTTAATTATGTCTTGGCACATCGCTTGCCATAATCTTTGGAAAAATCTACTAGTCATGCCATTTGGACCCGAGAAAATTGCTGTATGGGTAGTTTTTAAGTTTTAAATTAGAGGAATACGATGTTTTCAAAACCAAGGAAGGATAGGGTTGTTTTTACTGTTTGCCTTCCCGCGAGGGTCCTAAGGCAATTTTTTATTTTCAAAAATGCCATTATCGAATTAAAATAACTAAAAATTTCTGGTAAAATCCGATTTGGTAAACAGATTACACAAAATTATAAACCGAAGTCCAATATCATAAACCGAAGTAAAACCAAATGTATAATTTATCGACAACCCAACATTTAAATTAAAAATAAAATTTGGGATCCACATCTGGACGTAGTCCATCTACCATCTCCGGCAATCCATCTCCGATTAGACCTCCGATTGACCGTTGTAATGGCGCTGAGAGTAAAAAAATCGTTAAGGCGCAACAACACCGTGCCTCCGGTGTCCAGACGAGTGCTCCGGAGTAACTCGAAGACAGCTCCGACGGAGCAGTCGCCCATACCGGCCATGGCACCGCGACGGAGTGACCGGGTTGAACATCCCATTCACGCGAGTCGTCTCAATCCACGCCGGCGGTGTAGATCCAAAGTACAATTCGCTCCTCTTCTTCTAGAATGGCCTGCTCAGAATTCTAAAAGTAAGTTACATTTATGAACTTCGACCTTGTCTGAACTGTACTGGCGGTTTGTAACTCAAATTAAGATTGAAACGGGGGGTCTGATTGGCCTGATTTATGTATTAGCGGTTATGAACTCTAGTACTTATGTCTATATATTGAATTCAAACAGTTGGATTACTCTTATATCATCTAGAAACAGTTACAGAAGTTTATATATGAGAGCATACGAATAGGGTAGTTTTTCCAGATCTCTGTTCTCTCGTTCGAACTCCTTCGAACTCCTTTCCCTCAAACTTTTCCCCTGGTTTGCATTTAACTGTTTATCCAGAATATTATATCTTTCCTGCATTTCGGAATTGTTGTTTTGGTTCAAATACAGGAATGGAAGACGGAGAACCTTCAAATACAGGCATGGAAGATGGAGAAGCTTCAAATAACCTTTCGGAAAAACTACCAAAAAGGGTCCTCGGCGATGGTTGCTACTTGTCGAGGCGTTAAAGGGTACTGAAGATCTTGAGAAGCTACTTCATTCCCAGTTTGGGAAGTTATTCCATCTACCTGTTGCAAGATGTTGCAACAGCGCCAAACTAGTCCATGCTCTTCTATCACGACAACTTGTGACCACGAAGAAACACGAGATTTGGTTCCTCTTTGGTGGACAGCCTCTGAGATATTCGATACGGGAGTTTAAGGAAATCACGGGATTGAATTGCAATCCCGAACCTGATAGCACAGAAGAAGAAGATGTCGGAAAGACAGGAATCTGGAAAGACCTGTTCGGAAGAGCGACCGCTATGAACGTGTTTGATGTGCTTGAAATGCTAAAGGATCCGGATCCACCCCGATGGAAACGGCTTCCATTGGCCCTAATCGTTCTTGTCGACGGTGTTCTGTTTTGCAATAGCAAAAATCTGGCCGTCACCGAGAAATACATTGAGATGTTGACTGACTTGGATAGGTTCATGCTGTATCCATGGGGAAAGGTATCCTTAAACAAAACAGTATCTCGTTTTCAAGCTCCGAAGGCAATCACGGATGCGGAGAAAAGGGAGAATCCTTTAACACGATTGCGTCGTCAACTTAAACAGAAAACCAGTGCATGCTATGGATTCCCTCTATCACTACAACTCATGGCCCTCCAATCTATACCAATGTTGGTTTCCAAAATTTATCAACCTGATAACTTGAAGACTTTCGTTGAAGATCCCGAAGGCTGTGATGTGTGCTGTGTTGAGGGTGTCAAGTTTTACCCTAAATGAAATCAATAGCCGCAAGTGCACAGCTGATTGATTGTAGTACTTAGGGATCACATCCACAGGGAAGGAGGATCTTTTCCTGCAAAAGCCTTCGAAGAAATGTAAAGTAAGGAAGTCTAGAACCAAACGGTTTTGTGGGGGTTTTGGTGGTGTGTTTAAAATGTAAAAACGAAATCTAAGAAGAAACTACGGGAATTAAATGGCCTAATAACTAAACTTAACGAAAAAGAATAAAAACGAGAAAAACGGATATTCTAATTGCTTAAATGAAAATCGATTAAAAAGGAATGAGAATATTGAACTAAAGCTTGAAATAAAAACGGTGTGAATCTATAAGGAAGAAAGCGTTGGGCTTCAGAAAAGTTTTCTCAGGGGTACGAACGATTCAAAACATTGCTAGAGAGTAAATTTGATAAGATCTTAGCTTAAACTTTTCGAACTGGAGTCACGGACGTATGAATACGCCACTGTCGTGATCATAGACAATTATCTCTCTCAACCCTGACCAGTAGGTTTCCACTCTGGCCCTGGAAGAGAAGAGATGCATTATGTTTAAGACTCGTCAGCATTCACAAATCGCCCATAGGTAGGTTTCCATTCCTATGTTTGTTTTGCTCTCCCAAACTAGATCTGACATCAGATGAACACTTTCGTGTCACCAAGCATCTGGATCATATTTTAGTTCATGACGCTACTCTCATGCAGTAAAAACGAATTCAGAAGAAAAAGTTCTAAGATTCGGCTCAAAAGCTCATGGAATCCGCATCGAACATATAAATTCCCATCGAAAATCCCTTAATCCCAATAATAAAACTACTCAGATATAATGAACGAAATAAAAAAACATAGTATTAATAAGTAGAATAGAAACCGAAATTGAAAAAGAAAGAACAAGGGTTCAAAAGACAAATCTCTCTCTCCCTAAAAGCTAAAGTAAAAACAATAAGAAAAATATGAAGTAATGATAGATGATGATGATGATTCTTTTTCATCGATTAGGGTTCCTAAAACATGTATTTATAGTGCTCAAGACATCTCTGGACGCCACTTAGGGTTTCTCCAAATGAGGGAATCATTGTGGGCTTCAGAAATGGGCCTTCGGACTCGGAGTTGGCTGGCCGCAGTCGGGATGGCTTTTACCGCGGGAAATGGATGGCTGGCTGCGGTCGCGGTGCTTCTGACTGCGGGAAATACTCTGTTGGCCGCGGGTGGAAACGCTCGCCGGCTGGTTTACGGGACATCTTGCTCTTCGCGTATCTTTTGATTGAACCGTTGGATTGCCAAGCTGTAAAGTGTGCTGGAAAGCTGATACTTTCATCTTTAAGATCTCCAAATTTGAGCTGGATCAGACGGTGAGAAGGCCTTCAATCAGGGGTGAACTTCTGACGGTTTGACTCTGAGCTGAAATCTGGTTTTCTATCCATTTTGTTAAGCTTTTCCCTAAGTTACCTGAAAAGAGTCTTGGAACTACAAATACTAGAAAAACGTAATAAAAGTACTTGAAAGCAATTAAAAACATTAAAAAAGTATTTCAAAACGATCCATAAAAATGGTCAAAATACGGTGTTATCAATTCCCCCAGACTTAAACCTTTGTTTGTCCTCAAACAAAGCAAAAGCCTAAACTGGTTAAGTGAAAACAAAAATAGGAAATGCACAAATCTCATAGACATGAACTCCTAAACTAGGACCAAAGATAGTGCATCAATCCACAACTTAGTCTAGAAAATTCTCACCAATGCAAAAGAGATACTAGTCCACTTTTTCCGTCATGCAAAACTTAAACAATCTAAATCTTGATTCCAGTCAACTAGCTCTCTACATTCATTAAGTTCAATAGTGAGTTCTCATTAAAGACATCATCCAGGGTAGACGGCGTTTGGCATTAAAGGGCTGTTTAAGTGGTGGAGTTAAAGTGTTTCGGGTTACCTGAAGATCTGGAGGATGCAAGATAATATGCAAAACCGCAAGAGAGATAAGGACCTGTTGATGACCGCAATTTTCAGTCACTTCTTCTTGCCAAATGTTTTTGCATAATCCTTCCTCCTTTGTTTTAAACAGCTGTTCCCCCAGACTTAGATTCTTTCCGGGAATCAGAAAACAATCTCCAAAACTCCATAAAATCGAACTCCAGTTGCCTTGGGACTTAAAATTGAACCTCTCTAGACTCTCTAAGGCTTTTATTTCCTTTCTTTTCTTATTTTCGGATTTTTTTTTTAAGGAAATGCCTTTTAAAGAGAGAGAGACTAGAGGACGAGATTGTACCAAAATTTGAGATTTTTCTAAGGCAAACTGAGCTTTCTCTTGTGTTGGATCCTTCCGGGAACTCTTCCGGCAAATCGCAGGTCTCTGTCCTTGGTGACTGAAAACTGCATCGTTCCTCTTTCTCTCCAACGTTTTTGCACTTATCTGCATATAAGACAATAGAAAACAAGAGTGCATGTGGTTTGAAAGAGGATTGGTTAAGGTGGGGAACTAGCTAAAGATGAACTAGCCATTCAGGATCAACAAAGAGTGGTAAAAGGATAAAGGAGTCCTGAATGTATGATTCGTTTCCCTGGTCTAATGCTTCAATGAGAAAGTTAAGTCCAAATTAAGTCCAAATAAAACAGAGCTAGTCTATCCCTTCATCTAAATCGAAATCATTCAAATTCCTCTGGGGTACTTCGTTTCAAATGTGCTTAGCTATCGCCTAGTCTAGTCCTAAATCATGAATGAGCATATCACTAGGAACAGTCTAAAGCACATAGTCAACTATCATTGATTCATGTTCACCATTCCCTTTAAAACGTATTTTGTTTTGAAAACCGGTTTTGAAAAACTTTAAGGAAAATGCAAAAAGTGTAGATAATGCAAGACTCATGAAAGAAAAGTGGTTAGAAAGGGATGAAATCCTCCCCCAGACTTAAATCACACTGTCCTCAGTGTGAAACAAGTCGAGATTGGATGAGAAAAATGCATAGATAATCGAATTGGTAAGGCCAAAGAGAACTTACTTGGATCCGGGATGCTGGTGGAGATGAACCAGATTCATTCGAAGAGGTTTGGGAAGGTGATAGGTGGTTATGAAGGTGGTGGAGGGTGATGAATGAGGTGGAGTGGGGATTGGTGAGGTGGAATGGGGTGAAGTGGGTGGTTTGGGATCGGGTTTGATCTCAGCGACCATTTGCCGCGGTCAGAGGTCACGCGACCGCGGTAAACAGGTGCTTGGCCGCGGTCAGAAACACGCGATCGCAGTCGAAGAGGCGTTTCCCGCGGTCAGGACGTCTGCAACCGCGGGGCTTATTTCGCGGCCTCTTCCTGCTTCTTCTTGGTTCCTGCTGGGCCGAGCAGTCAGGGACCATCATTCTTTTTGGTTTTTTTGGGTTTTTTTTTTTTTTTGGCTTTTTTGTTTTATAAGAAACACCTGAAACTAAGAAAAAGAAAAAGATCAATAGAAAAAGAAAGAAAAATCCTAAAGTAAACAATACCTAAATGGGTTGCCTCCCCATTAAGCGCTTCTGTTTTAAGTCGTTTAACTCGACTTTTGGTGTTGGACGTGGCTTATTCCAATGAAGAAGACTTTGTCCTGAGACAAGTCTTTTTCGACATCTCCTTGCTTTGCCTAGCAAGTTCTTCGTCACTCCAAAGTTCTTCTTCAAACTCTTCTGTTGCAGAACGTTTTCCTGCTTTGCTGTTGTATAGGACAGCTTCTGTGAAGACATCTTTGTCGATATTAGCAAATGAAATCCTCCGGTTTGGCCAGTCCATTATAGCTCCGGAAGTTGCTAGAAAAGACCATCCGAAAATCACTGGATATGTTGCATCTCTCGTCTCGACAATGTAGAAGTCGACAGGCACTATGCAATCTCCTATTCTCAAAGGAATTTCATGAGCTATTCCTTGAGGTGTTGCATTAGAATCATCAGCTAGACTAATCTTTGCTCTAGTCCTGCACAGGTGTTTAATACCAAGTCTCAAAGCAATTGCCTTGGACATCATGTTAAGACAAGCTCCAGAATCACAAAGCACGTTTTTAAACATTTCTCCTCTAATAGAACAAGAGATAAGAAACTGACCTGTAGTCTTGACCTTATGGAGAATTCGAACTTGCCTTTCTCTATAGGTGTTGGCAGGTGTCTCAAACGCAGAATATGATTCACAAAAGAAAGCTGCAGCGTCATATTCAATGATTGAATCGATGTATGGCATCTTTATCTCACTGCATGTCTGGTCTTCTTGGATTGAAGAGTCAGCTGAATCTTCAACAATTTCCTTTGCCATCATACAAGGTAATGATTCCTGCCAATCTGTTTCTTCTTCTGAAACTCGGTTTTCTTCTTCCTGAGTTGCTTTTTTAGGTGCTGGAGGCTGAAGTTGGGACAGGAGATGTATTATTTTCCTCTCAAAACCCGGAGGTGCATTTGAACGACCAACTCCCGCGGTCAGAGGAGTCGCGACCGCGGGAAACAGGGATTTGGCCGCGGTCGGAACGCTTGGACCCGCGGCTCCGGATGTGATTTGCTCATAGTCCGTCTCTTCCTTCTTGTACTTGATACGAACCTCTCCAGCTTCTTTATTTGGTAAACTAGCATCATATGAACTCATACCAGGGCGTTGTTGTGCATCTTTATCAGGATCTTTGGGAGATTTCTTAGAAAATCTCTCAATTTGCTCAATGTTGGGCATCTGTTCCATTCTTGCATCAATCTCCCGTGCTTTGAGCTCGAGTTTGTTCAGCCTGTGCTCGATCTCTTGCAACTCTTCGTCTGTCTTCTCTTTATACTAGGAGGCGGATTTTCTGACTTCTTTAATCTCCTGTTTTGATTCGACAATATCACTTGAGTTTTGTATGATGTCATACCCTTGTGTTGTCTGCTCTGTTGCGACTTGGTGGATCATCCCAGCTAGTGTTTGTGAGTCCTTTTGGTTTTGTTCTTCCAAAACTCGAACATGATTGGCCATATCATCGAATTTTTTTGTTGAACTCTTCAGAGATTGAATCAATTTTCTTGAGCAGGGTGTTTTCGGTGAGAATCTGCTGATCAAGGAACTGGTTTATCATTCCTTCGAGGCGTCCCAAACGTCTGCTGATCCTCAAGTTATCCTCTTGCTGACTAGGGTTCTGCAGTGCAGGATTATAGGCGTGTGGAGTAGGTTGGAGGAGGACCATAGGGATCTTCCCGGCGTCGAACAGTCTCTCTGCGCCGGTGGTAAGGGTGATTTGGCTGGCTATATCGATCCATGTAGCTAAGATTTTGGGTTTGGTGTTCTTATCTGCGTCTGGTGGCTTGAGGAGTGTTATAGAAACCTTCCTCATAGTGTATATTTCAATTTATAGGATCCATATCTTCTGAAATGGAAACAAAATAACCGAAAAATGGAAATATGCAGAAAAAGGGGTTCTAGAGTCGATTTACCAATCTTTCTTGGGGTTTTGCAGAAAAGGAAACGTGTGCCTTCTCCGGCAACGGCGCCAAAAACTTGATGTGTGCTGTGTTGAGGGTGTCAAGTTTTACCCTAAATGAAATCAATAGCCGCAAGTGCACAGCTGATCGATTGTAGTACTTAGGGATCGAATCCACAGGGAAGGAGGATCTTTTCCTGCAAAAACCTTCGAAAGAAATATAAAGTAAGGAAGTCTAGAACCAAACGGTTTTGTGGGGGTTTTGGTGGTGTGTTTAAAATGTAAAAACGAAATCTAAGAAGAAACTACGGGAATTAAATGGCCTAATAACTAAACTTAACGAAAATGAATAAAAACGAGAAAAACGGATATTCTAATTGCTTAAATGAAAATCGATTAAAAAGGAATGAGAATATTGAGCTAAAGCTTGAAATAAAAACGGTGTGAATCTTTAAAGAAGAAAGCGTTGGGCTTCAGAGAAGTTTTCTCAGGGGTACGACGATTCAAAACATTGCTAGAGAGTAAATTTGATAAGATCTTAGCTTAAACTTTTCGAATTGGAGTCACGGATGTATGAATACGCCACTGTCGTGATCATAGCCAACTATCTTTCTCAACCCTGGCCAGTAGGTTTCCACTCTGGCCCTGGAAGAGAATAGATGCATTATGTTTAAGACTCGTCAGCATTCACAAATTGCCCATAGGTAGGTTTCCACTCCTATGTTTGTTTTGCTCTCCCAAACAAGATCTGACACCGGATGAACTCTTTCGTGTCACCAAGCATCTGGATCAGATTGTAGTTCATGACGCTACTCTCATGCAGTAAAAACGAATTCAGAAGAAAAAGTTCTAAGATTCGGCTCAAAAGCTCATGGAATCCTCATCGAACATATAAATCCCCATCGAAAATCCCTTAATCCCAACAATAAAACTACTCAGACATAATGAACGAAATCAAAAACATAGTATTAATAAGTGGAATAGAAACCGAAATTGAAAAAGAAAGATCAAGGGTTCAAGAGACAAATCTCTCTCTCCCTAAAAGCTAAAGTAAAAACAATAAGAAAAATATGAAGTAATGATAGATGATGATGATGATTCTTTTTCATCGATTAGGGTTCCTAAAACATGTATTTATAGCTCAAGACATCTCTGGACGCCACTTAGGGTTTCATGGAATCCTCATCGAACATATAAATCCCCATCGAAAATCCCTTAATCCCAACAATAAAACTACTCAGACATAATGAACGAAATCAAAAACATAGTATTAATAAGTGGAATAGAAACCGAAATTGAAAAAGAAAGATCAAGGGTTCAAGAGACAAATCTCTCTCTCCCTAAAAGCTAAAGTAAAAACAATAAGAAAAATATGAAGTAATGATAGATGATGATGATGATTCTTTTTCATCGATTAGGGTTCCTAAAACATGTATTTATAGTGCTCAAGACATCTCTGGACGCCACTTAGGGTTTCTCCAAATGAGGAAATCATTGTGGGCTTCAGAAATGGGCCTTCGGGCTTGGAGTTGGCTGGCCGCGGTCGGGATGGCTGTGACCGCGGGAAATGGATGGCTGGCCGCGGTTGCGGTGCTTCTGACCGCGGGAAATACTCTGTTGGCCGTGGGTGGAAACGTTCGCCGGCTGGTTTACGGGACATCTTGCTCTTCGCATATCTTTTCATTGAACCGTTGGATTGCCAAGCTGTAAAGTGTGCTGGAAAGCTGATACTTCCATCTTTAAGATCTCCAAATTTGAGCTGGATCAGACGATGAGAAGGCATTCAATCAGGGGTGAACTGATGGTTTGACTCTGAGCTGAAATCTGGTTTTCTATCCATTTTGTTAAGTTTTTCCCTAAGTTACCTGAAAAGAGTCTTGGAACTACAAATACTAGAAAAATGTAATAAAAGTACTTGAAAGCAATCAAAAACATAGAAAAAGTATTTCAAAACGATCCATAAAAGTTGTCAAAATACGGTGTTATCAGGCTGTCAAAACGTTATCACACTATTGCATCTTGGGGACATACTTGCCGTGGAATCTGACCCTCTGGTAAATTATTTGTAGTATTATATTTAGTACTATTTATAGTCTTATTTTGTAGTACTTGTCTTAAAACATAAGTACTCTGTCATTTTGGTTGGTAATTTTGCAATTGTTTTTGTTGTCTTAGTTGTCTGTGAAACAGATGGTAGTGGATGATGGTGACAATGACCAACAGAATGAATTGCGTTGGGGAAATGAGGTAGAGGATGCCGAAGTTGCATTCATGCAGGAACTCATGGCCGAGGGGTACAAATTCACACCTTCGGATTTTGCAGTGGCACCGGCACCTATCGTGGATCTTAGTGATGCAGAGGACGACATTACCAATGAACAGGAACCTGAGCCATCCACCCGACCGAAGAAGAAACTGAAAACTCATCAAACTGAAAAACGTAAGATGCAGAGGAAGAGAGGCAGGGGCAAGAACTCTTCTAATCTATTGGAAGATGAAACCCCTGAAAGTGGACAGATTGAAGATCTTAAAAGATGGATAGTAAGTCAGAATGAATTGCTCCTTCGTAAGATTAAGACAGAGTTGGACAAGAGATTGGGCGTATATCAACAGGAAGAAGAAGATGAGGATGTACACCAGTCAAAAGAAGATGGGGAACAGGATGCCGAAGTACAGAATCCAAAAAAAGGTGGTCAAAAACCGGATGAAGATGAAGACGAAGCCGAAGATGGAGGTGAAGAAGGAGGTGATGATGGTGCACAGTCTAGCGTACGCCATGATGATGGTGTACACCCCCAAGATGGTGTACACCAGAAAGAAATAGATGATGAAGAAGGGACATCTACTTACTACGGCGGGGACCATTATTCTCCCAGGGACCATGCGTACTTGAAGACTCCAGAAGCTCCGACGAAGACCCCTGAAACTGAATAAGCCAATTCAGGAACAAGTCGTCCACCTCCTTACTTCGTCAATCCGGATGAAGATCCACCTTCTGGCCTCAACGAGGTGAGCTAATTGTTTAGTCAGCACCTGACTCTATTAAGTTTCATAACGGGTGTGTACTATGCTATTTTTTTATGACTTATTCAGGTGGATGGTCGTCGAACAATTTGGTGTCTGGCACCTTAGAAGTCTACAAACCTCAGACTGCTCACCCATTGAGCTACGCATATAAGAAAAATGAAGCGCAGACAGATGCACAGGATGCACAGGTCAGACATTAAACTTGTTCATATGATATGCATGTGTATACAGTACTCTTTAGGTATACGCTAGGTATACGATTGATATGTTATACTCTTTATTGTTACGGTGGTTTGTAGGCTGTGGCTAATAAGGAGGACTCAAATGCGGGGAAAGATTACCATACTGCGCCTGAGGATGCAAGTGATGCTTCGCAGAAGACCCCTTTTACTCCAAAACCCCCACAAGAAGTTGAGGGATCGTCTGGTGTAAAGAGATAAAGTAGAAGAACAGGAAGAGGAGGAAGAGGTAGAGAAAAACGCGCACGCGTACGGTCGAACAAGATTCGAGATATTTACACCACAGATTCAAAGGTGAAAGCTCTATTTGTATCCAGATCGAAAGCTGCGTACAAACCACTAGAAACAGTGGAATAAGACCAGTTCAAGGCATTCCAGGAGTTATTATCGCGTGAAAGAAACATGTAAGTTATATCGTATGCAAAGCAATTTATCCTTAAACTTTCATTGTTATCAATTTCCAATTGCTCTCATTACAACGACTTTTGCATTGTCACTGGTCATAATGTGAACAATCAATTCTTCCTACAAATTGCGAAGCCTACTGAGTGGGTTAACACGATGGTAAGTATATAGTTAGTACGTACTGAATCTTTAATTATCTGTATTATCAGTTATTTATTTTTTGTTATTCGTCAGCACATGCAAGTCATAATGGCCATGCTTTGGAGACGTAGAGGTGAAATATACTTGAAAGACAGGGTAGCATTTGTAGACACCTTGTTCATATCCATCATCGGCAACTACTACAACGATTTCATATTTGGAGACAAAAATCAGTATGACTGGGGGAAAACCATTCAGGGCATTGTATTGGGAAAACCTGCAAAGTGGGCTAATCAGCGTCAGAGACAAATGTTTCTACGGTTTGTGGACGTTGTCTACGTCCCGATGAACTGGGGGTCTGAGCATTGGGTGGGCCTTGTAATTGACTTTAAAAAGGGCAACATAAAGATTTTGGACTCATTCATCCGTCATAATGATGATGCGGCTGTGGAGCAGTATATGGCGCCCGTGTGTCAAAGTATGCCATTTATATTGAAGCGTTATTTGGATAGCAAATTAACGGAAGGCCTACGCACCACCCCTTACACATGGAGTTGTTTGGAGTGCATATATCAGAACGCGAGATCCGGTGACTGTGGCCCATGTGCGGCCAAATTCTTAGAGATGCATGCTGCAGGGCTTGGAGTGGAGGAACTGGGTTTGATAACGGACGATGACGTTGACAGGTCAAGGGAGAAATACGCCATGGACTCATACAAAGAGTTTGTTGGGAATCCGGCTGTTGCCAACGCTTAGGACGAATGGTGAAGTTTAATGTTGAACTTGACAATTTATGAAAGGTGTATTTGTTGGATTATGTGTTTGATAATGTTTAGGATGTGGGTTTATTTGATAATTTATATGCTTATACTTTACTGTACTTTAGTATTTATTAATTGGTGTGTCAATTCGTAGTTCCGGGAATAATTTGGTATCCGTACACCAATATGCATTTAGTTGTACATCAACTGCATCAAATGGGTGTACATCAAGAAAAATTTGTTTATACTTTATTTTACTTTAGTATTTATTAATTGGTGTGTGAATACTTTGTTCCCGGCTTAATTTGGTATCTGTACACCAATATGCATTTAGGTGTACATCAAATGGGTGTACAACTTCAAAATTTTTGGTTTAGCCACCAAATTTACAAACTCATTTACAATCTTAACGGTAACCGCATTTTAATATATACGCTCAGTTAATGGGATTTTTTAATAATTATATATATGCAACATAAACAACCGTTATCCTCACAAATCCTAAACCACAGTTATTCCATCTCCATAAACAACCGTTTTCTTCACAAAGCAACCTCACAAATTAACTATGGCACCAAAGAGAGGGCGATGTGATGCAGATATCCGTGATTGTCGATCCCCTCTGATGGCGCTACCCGAAGATCTATTGGAGAAGGTTCTCGCATACAGTTGCAACTCCGTCCAACAAATTTTCACACTAAAGCAAGTTTGCAAACGGTTCCAGGCCTGCACTTTAACCAATAATTTTCTAGCATCGGTTGATCCCGTGGAATTGGAGATGCCTATTCTCGAAGATTTTGATATGCCTTTTATCGCAAGTTGGGAATTTCCCAACTTGTTGAGGAGGATGTATGACGCACGCAATCCGGGTTTGCTGTTCATGAAGGGGATGCAAGACTACTTCTGCCGTGGAGAAAATTGTGGCATAAAACTCATCAAGGAATCTGCAGATATGGGATACGAAACAGGTATTTACATGTATGGCATGTACATGAAAGCAGTGGTCGAAGACCCCGTGGGTTTAGAGTATCTTTCAAAACTAGGCAGAGGGGCAATGAG
Source organism: Eutrema salsugineum (assembly GCF_000478725.1). Taxonomy (NCBI): domain Eukaryota; kingdom Viridiplantae; phylum Streptophyta; class Magnoliopsida; order Brassicales; family Brassicaceae; genus Eutrema; species Eutrema salsugineum. The sequence continues at coordinate 271,326 of NW_006256877.1, read as the reverse complement.
GAGAATAATTCAGAAAATTATTGATGGAGGTGAGCGTGGTTATGTCAATAATTTGCCTGAGGAATTCTCGAAGAGGAGATTTGAAACTAATGCTCAGGGTTTAGTCTTGTCGCTGTGGTGTTGCCAATGCTCAACTTGATTGGCATGACGAATTGTTAAAGGGGCCAAGCATGTGCACGTCGTGTTTCTGGGCACAGGAAACGCAAAAGTTCTTTGTATTTGTTTGGTATGCAGTGAGGTCTGGGCCGTCAATGGAAAAATGGTGAGTAATTGGTGAAACTCAACCATTTTTCGGTGTGTACACCTCGGTGTGTACACCTCGTTGTATACACCTTCGGTGTGTACACCTCGTTGTATACACCTTCGGTGTGTACACCTCGGTGTTGCTGTTATTTCAGAATTCATCGAATTGATTAGCATCCGCCGTTGTATACGCCTTCTATGTATGTATGTATACTTTGGTGGGTGGTTGTGGCAGTTTTTCGAGAAGCATTATCTTTTATATCTTTAAAGTCTCAGTTTACCTCTCTATGTACGCCTAATAACTAGAAAATAAAAAACACCTCAATCTGGACTCAATATGTACACATATATTTGTACACCTGAATGTTAAAGACATATATATTTTGAGTATACAAACGACATTATCTCTTTTGTGGGAATTTTCGGAGAAGATTTGGTATACAAACGATATTATCTATTTAAAGTCTCACCTTACCTATTTCTGTACGCATATTTAAAAAGTAATCATGATTTCGTCTATGTGGACTCAATCTGTACTCTATATCTCGGTTAACGTGATGTTGAGAAAACTTCTGTAATGATGACAAGAAATATAGTTTCCAAAATATAAAAAGGTCTGTGTTGTTATTAAAATTTCGATTTAATCATAAATGATAATAGTAGTGTGGCATAAATCATAAATGTATTGTGGTACATCATAAATTAAATTATATCATAAATCATAAAAGTTTAATGGTGAAATTTGCTTGGATTTGGTTATTCTCTGTATTTATTGTGGTAATTTAATTTTGCCGACAAACGAAAAGACACATTTTCGTCTCTTTTCAACGTCTCTCTTCAAAGACAGCTATTCGGCTCTATTAAAACCGCACTACCTCTTTAAATTCAATCCCTTCAACGTAACATCCTACTTAGAACCATCATAACTTCCTCTTTCATTCCTCTTTCATTCCATTCTCCTCTTCCTCAATCCCTTTTCTTATCTTTTCTATTTTCATCGAAATCAACGATGGTTCCAAGGAGAAACAGAGGTGGTGATGGTGATTTTTCCCATCTTCTCTTACTCCCTGATGAATTGCTGGAAACAATTCTGGCCGCTACAAACCCATCTCTCAGGGAAATAGCCCGCCTCCGTGCTGTATGTTCTCGTTTCAACCGTATCGGCACAAGCAGGGGTTTCTATCAAGCGATTGATCCCGCCGAAATTGTCCATGAACAAGCGGCGGTTCCACATTACCCAACGATGATGAGGAGATTTTATGACGCGGGTAATCCAGGGGTTATTTTCCAGAGGGGGATGCAAGCCTACTTTTTGTTCCACGATGGTGAAGGCGTGGAATTGATAAGGGATGCTGCGGAGAGAGGCTACGACCGAGCCATTTTTGTGTACGGGATGTGGCTCAGAGCAGTGCCGGAAGACTTCGTCCGTGCAGAGGAGTATTTGGGCAGGCTCCCGGTGCAAAATCGGAGGAGGATGAGCCGGTTGTTGCTGGCCGACGTTCCACACAGATGGAATTTCGATTTGCCAGTCGATTTCACTGAGAAAGCGGCTGCCTTTCATCCGAGATTCCTGGCGCTGTACACCTATCAGTGCGGGGTTATCAATTACTGGCTCCAGTGGTTTGCATAAGATTTTAAGCAGCCAAAGTGCACAACCTGTTTCTGGGCCCAAGAGACCCAAAGGTTCTTCCGCTTCATAAGGAACGTCGTTCCAAGCTGGCCGTTGATGCTCGATTGGTGAAAGCCGTAATCTTAGTATTTTGTTGCATTCGTGTCTCTTTAATTATTGATGTTGTCTTAGTATTCTGAACTACAACGAATGTTTTTCATTTGCATGTCTACTTTCGTTTTTTAGTTGCAACTCTTACTTTTCTATAAACATAATCTATCTTAGTAGTTGATTTTATGATATTTATGATACTTATGTTCGTAAATGTAGTAATTAATCATAAAGGTGTTTAAATTTTTTATAAAAATGGAGAATTTAGCCTTTCCCAAAATCGAAAAGAAAGTGGTTGGATATCATTTCATCTAGGACAGTAATTAATTATGTACACCTATTCACGTACACGTATGTACGTACACCTACTTACGTTAACGTGAGCATAAACAGGGTTGGACACCTTTTTACATAAATTTTATCTCGTTGACTTTAATTATTTATGTACACCTATTAACGTATACGTATAGACGTCCACCTACTTACGTATACGGGATCAGAAACAGATTGGAAAGATATAGCTGTTTGAAAATAAAATAATAGTACACATTTTTAAAGAACGATGAATACCTACACCTATTTTAACAAAAACGTACACCTATATACGTCCACCAACATTGGTATACGGGATCGTATACCTTTTTAGACATAAGGCTGTTTTTAAACTTCTTATTTAGTTTTGTAATATAATTTAATTATTAATACATCTTCATATTTAGTTTTGCAATAACCACAACAATAGGAAAATATATTGAAATATTAAAATGTTAAAAACAATCGACAAGCGACCATACCACATCAATACTAAAGCATGTATGATATGTGTTGTGCCGAACATCTAAGATAACATTTTTCACATTTAACAATTTAATGCAAATTCTCGTGATACACTTCGCACGGCGCTTCGGTTTCTTCATGAATGAGACTAGGGTACCTAAACTTTTTCTTGTATGTTTTTTTTATTACGTGGGCAAAATGACCAGAATAAGGATACTATATCTTCGGCGACTTCACGAAGTTCACGAGAATGATGAGGATAGTGGTACCTGAAAACTATCTTTAGAAGTTTTTTCCCTCTGTTAGGGCGACCCACGCACATTTGCAAAATGGCACAGCTGTAAGTGGCATAGACGTCTGATGGAACGAGCTTATTTATGGCGGTATAGATCTTCTCCTCTGTTGGCGGTATAGATCTTCTCCTCTGTTGACACGAACCTTATAGATTCGACCAATATGGCCTGTGGATTTCTCGACGCTAAGCAGCGCAGGAATAAGGGCCGATATACTCCACCAGGGTATATCCGAGATGGTGTGTCATGCAATGTCCATATGTATGCCGATCTGAGTACGCTAAACGCAATGTCTCTACCACGGGTCCCTGCCAGAATAATCGGTCCAAGGTAGATGCAGTCAGACTCAGCAACTTTCTTGACAATGATTTCGAAAACATGATCTGGTAAATCTGGTAAATCTGGCATTTTTTGGGAAGGTTATTGGGTTTGTGTACGGTGAACTTTCTTCGCAATATTATGAAACTATATATTGAATTTGATGGGTAGTTCTTGTTGAGAAATAGTTAATGGTAAGACAATTAGTAGTTGCAGGGTTTAATGTGTAGATGAACAGAGTAATATTACAATAAGTTTGTGAAGTGATGTTTACTTACTTTGTTACAACTACAGAAATTAAACTACTAGTTACATTGTTACAACTAGTTACGTTTGTAGTAGGTACTTGTTACAATAATTTTGTGAAGTGATGTTCACTTACTTACTACCTTTAATTTATTACAAAAAGTAAACAAGTACTTGCAATTAAAATAACTAAACTAAAGAAAATATCTTATGCGCAGAGCCATGCATTGTAGAAGGCAATACTCGCAGTCTGGTGTATTTGTGCCATCGTAATGCTCATCTACACACTCCGATATAGGTTCTTCTTGGAGGGTGATGGGGAAGGACCAAAGGCTACCCCACGTATCTTTAAACGGTCCTAGAGGGAACTCCCATACGTGATGTATAACGTCGTGCGCTAACAGCTTCATTTCATTAGCCGCATAAGGGACGTGTAGAGTGAATACATACGTGAGGAGTTTTTTAGCCCTTCGTGGACGTCCGACGCAAATTTCAAACATGGCACATGCAAAAGTAGCATGTTTATCACATGGGACAAGTCGGTTAAGCACCCTAATCGCTGAATACAATCTTCGCTCACGCACGGCAACTCTAATGGCTTCGAAATAAATAGCTCGTGGATTGTAGGCGCGAAGACAACGCTCAAAGAATGGGCGGTAAGGGTTGTTAGGGGATACGTCGATCGGTGAACGCGATGGCTCTTCCACGTTTTCCTGCGCGAATAATGGAGCCAAGATGATAGGAGTCATCCTCAGCTAGTTTCTTTACTATTAACCCTAAAACATCATCGTCTAAGTAGTGCATTGTTGTTTAACTGTGGTGACAAAGTAAATATGATTCGTTTTATTTGTAGACAGGGTGGATAGATATATAAATGTCCTAATTCATGGTTGGTATAAAGTTAAGAGCCACTTCAATAACTGCTAAACTGACCCCAACAGGTCGCACTACATTATAAATGAAACTAGTTTCGGGCACTTTAATAAAAGCAAACTGACCATTACTCTTTAAAAATGGTGCGTAGAAAATGGTTAGGTGAAATATTTACTAAAAGGCAGAACACTATTATATTATTTTTAACCGTATAATAAATTCTCCACCCCCCAACCACACACCAGTGAAGTCCATACATGATGATTTTGCTTTGTCTTAACTAAACTTGCTTCCTTTCCAACGAAAACAAACCCTAAACCAAACATAACAAACCCTAAACCGAACATGACGCTCCCAGACTTGCCTGATGAAATTCTTATCGAAATCCTCAAGAGGCTCGGCAGTGAAGCATTTTGGCGACTCGGACCATTTCTCCGCGCTGGAAGGTGCACCCTCCGGCTTGTTTTCAACGATGATGTCCTCAAATCTAGCAATATTTATGCCCTTTGCTGTGTCCCCAACGACATATGCCCTGGAAAGGAAAGACGCCCATTCTTTCTGAAATGTTTGGCGAGTGGAAACCCTGAGGCAAGATACTGGGAAGCCCTGAGACTTGCAACCAGAGGCGCAGATCTCATTGCAGGTAGGACCATGCTGGAACCAAATGTTCCCACCGACGCTCTCTCGACCCTGGCGTCGGCCATGTTCAGCGTTTGCTTGGGTGACCCTTGTTCCGCAAGCCAAACATTGCAACTGTTGGCAACGCATCACAGAAGTCTACAGCCAGAGCGCGTGAGACAATTAGGTGAGGAGTTAATTCTTGAGATTTCATATTACGGAACTGCATACATGGATACGTACTCAAACTCATTTTCATATCCAAACGACGACGTCATCAAGCTGCCTGATTGTGCATTTGATCATTTCGAACCTGAGATCCGAGTACTTTGCAATGGTTGCTTCATATATTGGTGTGCTAGGCGTATCTGCGAAATGCTTTAAAAATAAGTTTATGGTGTACACGAGTATGTGTAGACTATATGAAGTGTACACCTATATTTCATTTTAAGTATGTAATGAAAATTCTTTGAATTAATATTCGATGACTTATGTTTCATATCAGATACATATTTACGTAATTAATCACGAAACTACCAAATGGTTGGACAATTTATGAAATCATAGACATAAAAACATAAATTGATATAAAAAATTTAATAAAAAGCATAAATTGATATAAAAAATTCACGACTTCATGCTCCTCCGGCGTGCTCCACCGTCCATGCAAGTGCAGTGGTTTCAAAAGCAGCCCTATCTTCCACGTAAATCCTAGCAATTTCTTCAACAAAAAATGTCCTTCACTTATTTGGGGGCCAGTTAACATTTGATGTATTTCCGTTAAGCCCTGATTTAATCGAAATTAAGATTATTAAGCAAAAAACAATAACGATTTATTTCTTTCATAAGTAAAAATACATCATTGATGCTGTTGTTGGTCTTGAAGTGAGTTGGGTTCAACATCTTAAGAAAAATGTTCCCATAAGTATTAACGTTTGGGTGATACACTTTTGTTTTGAACATCACCTGAAAAAACAGTGTTATTAGTAATTGAAATCTTTTTTGACTAAATCCAAACCCTAAAAATACAGCAATTTGAGGGAGCAAGCATATGCTTCATTCCTTACCCTCGGTGGCACGAAAGGGTAGTCAAGCGGAAAGTGAATATCTAGTTTGAAAACACCATTCTCATAGGGTGAACCTTTAGGCCCCGTTATGATAGCTTCCCAGTGATACAAGTCCTCACCCACAGGTCCTAATGAAATCGGCAAAACACTAATGAAGTAGACGATGTAAAAGACCGATCTCCAAAAACTAAAACTAAAAAACTCCCCTATTTTCAAAAGAATCATCAAATACCTGTACTGAAACATGCATTGTTTTTCCTCTCCACTTCCTTTAATTGCAATGAGATAACTTTGGCAGAGTACATTTTTAGAAAGTAACTATTAATTTTCTGTATAATTATCTTAAGCTGTAATTAACTTTTCCTGTCTCCGGAAACTTGTTTCACTGAAGAAGGCAGGGGACAGTTTTTATAGAGGACGACAGGAAAAACGTTTTAAAGTAAAGAGAGCAAAACGAGTCGGTCAAACGGTGCAACGGGTTTCTAAAAAGGTACTTAATTAGTTTTTGTCGTTTCCAATTTGATTTTTTGGGTCGCGTTTATTCCTCATACACTGTTTTCCATTATTGCGGTTTTCAAAAACGCAATGACTTGATTTTTGAAAAAACCGTTTATTTGTGCTGTCCTGTCCTACAATTTCATTTCAAAGACACGATCATTGTCCGTTTTCTAGATAATGTTTTCTTTCTCTGCTATAAAACCATGTCTTTGATAATTATTTTGATCCAGAACCATGTCTTTGATAATTATTTTGATCCTAAACCCTAAACCCTAAACCCTAAACCCTAAACCCTAAACATAAGCCATAATGTGCATACACCTAAATTTATATGCGTACAACATAAGCCATTATGCGCATACACCAGATAATGTAAACTGATTCATGTTGTCCACCATCACAGTGTACACAAACTGTGTCCACTGTCACAGGTGTACACAAACTGTGTACACCTTGTCCAGTAAACATCATAAATTTTATAACAAATATAACATAGTTCATGCCTTGCCAAGTTTAAATATAGGGAAACATAGTTTACGCAAGAAACAAAACCGAAATACAAACCGAGATCCCCACAAAAAAAACCAACAAGAGACACACAAAAAACAATGTGGCTCGCTCTTTCCTAAACACAACAAAAGACACACAAAAGCCACACCCGGTCAACCCAATGGTTCCTTGCATTTTGCCCGGTTATGGCCGGGATTTCCACATCTCGAGCATTTGTTTGGCTTCTTTTTTTTCGCAACCTGCAACAGCGTATATCAGCAATCAGTAATCAGTATGACTAGGGAAAAATAATTGTTTAGTGTACACTAATCTGAGGATACTCTCCTGCTGAAAGTTTCCTCTTCGTCGTAGGCCTTCCTGATTGACGTTTTGACTTAGGTGGCATAATATTCAGGTCACGCACCTCTGCTGGGATACGAATGTCGTCAGGGTCAGGCACTGGTAGGATTTTGCCACAAACTGTTGCACTCCAAATTGATTTCTTAAGAATTGGATCAACCAAACTGTTGTACTCTACTTGGCGAAGCCTAGCCGCGACCATTGCATGTCGGCAAGGGTATTTCAATGTCTGAAACTCTAGACATGAGCATATTTTTTTTAGGAGATCAACATGCCGCCTTACACCGAACTCAGAACTCACTTCAACCTCCCACAAAGAAATGCCTTGAACTGATAGTGCAGCAGATTTTCCAAGCTGCAGGTTCATTAACTTGTCAACTTCTTCTGGAATGTCACCATCCATCTTTTGAATTTTCTCTCTTCTGCGTTCATGCCACCTACTTAACATTCGCCTGATAAATTCTAGCATTGCAAAAATTGGACTGTCTCTTGCTGCGAATAATGCATTGTTCAGAGACTCCGCAATGTTACTGGAGGTCATATTATACCTCTGACCAGAAAAGTGTGATCTAGTCCACGGTGCAAGAGGGATTTTTTCCATGTACTCCCAACAACGATAATCAACATCCTTCAGCCTTGCGTATAGTTTCTTGAAATTAGAAACTGTGAACGCTTCTCCAGCCTTTCCGACCAACCCTTTCTGATCGGAACCTTTGTATTTACCGTGAACATTTCTCTGGATATGGACAAGACATGCACCGTGGTGTGACTGTCGATACAATTTCTTTTTATCTTTGGCAATTCCACTGTGCCTATCCGAGATAATAGTAAGATCACAGGAATCTGGAATAATGTCTACCAACTTCTCAAAGAACCACCTCCATGTCTGGTCAGACTCTTCATCGACAACGGCGAACGCTATTGGAAAAACCTGGTAATTAGAATCTTGTCCACTGGCCGTTAATAGACAACCCTTATACTTACCAGTCAGGTGAGTCCCATCAACAACAACTACTTGTTTCAAATGTTTCCATCCAGATATAGATGCAGCCAATGCCATAAATACAGATTTAAACCTGGTGATACCTTTTCCATCTATTTCATCTCTCTCGGTTATCAAATGCGTTATGGTGCCGGGGTTAGCATACTTGAGCACATGGAGGTAAATCGGTAATAATTTGAAAGAAGTCTCCTCTGTTCCGTGAGCAGAGTATATAGCCAGCTCCTTAGCTTTCCTGCATTTCCAGTATGAGGCTGTAATATTATATTCGGAGAGAACAATCGCAGGTAGCTCACTCGCACGTGGACCAACTATTGCATTCTCGTACTTAGACTTCAGCAGAGCCGCCATGACTTTAGAAGTAGCATGCTTAGAAAATTTCCTTCTTGTATCCGGGTGGCATGTATGCTTCAAGCACGCCTTCCTCACCTCATACAACGCAGAGTCGCCAACTTGACACCCCAACACCCTCCAATCACATATCTTTGCTGGACATTCCGGCGACTGTGCACTTCTTCGCATGCTTTTTGAATTCGAACGTCACTACATTCTTCAGTGCATTGATGGCCAACGTGATTTTAAAGTGTTCCTTGTTCCTGAACTTTTTCCCAACCCATATCTCTCCATCTTCATTTGACAAATCAAGTTCATCGAAATCCCCTCCCATATCATCAGAGACTGGTGCCACATCCGGAAATCCATATAGTTCTGTACGTTTAATCGCTTTCTTCAGCTCTGCACCGCCATTCTGACGCCCCCAAACGACATCACCTGTCGGACTCTGCACAAAATCATCATCATCTCCATGGGGAGCCAGAACCTTCTCACATACAGTCCTCTTTCTTCCAGGAAAATGAATAGGACTCTCCATTAAGACAATGGAGTTGTCCATATGGTTTGAATCACTCGGCTCAATTCCGCGACTACTTCCACAACCCCCTAAACTACCAGAGTCATCCTTATCCTCATCAAATCCAGGTTTAGAATGGAAACCCTTACCATCTGCTAGTATGTAATCATTCCACCAGTCAAAATCATAATCCGGATCATAATCATCATCAGAGCCGTATGCGTCATCGTCAACATCATCAGCTTCCTTCTCTTCCAAATCTCTCGCCTCGTCTGATTCCTGGGACATTTTTAATTCCAACTCAGGGTGGTCAACAGAGACAGCGTGACTTGGAACATCAGGTTTTACGTTAACGGAGGTGTTAGTGCTGGCCTTAGCCTCTACTTTCTCTGATTCCTGGGACATTTTTAATCCCAACGAAGGATGGATTACAGAGACAGCTTCAGGTTGTACACCTTTGGAGGTGTTAGTGCTGGCCTTAGCCTCTACTTTCTCTGATTCCTGGGACATTTTTAATCCCAACGAAGGATGGATTACAGAGACAGCTTCAGGTTGTACACCTTTGGAGGTGTTCATTGCGGCCTCTGCCTCTACTTTCTCGGCATGTGCTATCAGCAAACAATCATCGATATCTTCATCATCTGCTTCATCATCGGGTTGACTAGACTCTGCCGAAGAAGAGGCTATGAATTTTGTTGGCCCTAATGACTTTCGCCGTTCCCTAGCAATTTGAACTTCAAGACTTTCCTTCCGTTTCAATCTCACCATTTTACCATTAACTGACTCCTTGAATGTGACTTGTCAGACTTATGCAGCGAAAGGAAGAATTTGTACTCTTGAGGAGTAACTATCATACATGGACAACTCCCATCACCATTAAGCTCAGCTAGAACATCATCAAACCAGTAGGAAATCTCCACCGAAACAACTCTCGGGTCTAATCCGAACTCATGCGCAATCAGATTTCTCAAATCATCAGGTCCGGACACATCTTTGCAATTTATGCACCTTCCACGACGAGATATGTCCATTTTGAAATCCCAATCTCCTATATAGTACCTTATCCATGTTCCCGCCATAACAAGAATGAACGCATCCACTGCAAATCGCAAACACCATATCTAAAAAACTACTGGCAAATAGCGAACACCAGAACAAAAAAATTCGAAAATAACAATGACTAATCTATGGGTGTACAATAATAGGATTAAGTAACTAAACGTGGTTGCTGTCCTCTTGATCATCGCATAATTTCTCCTTCAATTTCAACATCTTTTGGAAAGGGAAACTAGGGTTTCTAATTTGGTTAGGGTACTTTGTTTCTTATTTTAACCAAATTATCTCCATTATCTCTAATTAACCACAATTTTTCCCGCCAAAAATAAAAAGAGAATGGGAAGGGTAGTTTTGCGTCTAATGAGTTTGGTAGTTTCCGGCCCATAACCGAGGCCCAGTAAGGTGGTTTTTGGAAATTTCATTCCGAAATTCGAAATCAGGCCCAAAAAACGACTCAATCACGCGCGTGAGTTCTCTCTTCCCGGCTGTTACGCGCGCGGACACAGACTACTCCTGGGACCCACGGTATTTTCTGCGTCTGTCGCTCTCTAAGAGACAGACTTCTCTGTCTCTCTCTCTCTCTCTCAGTAACAAGGGTAAGTTTGGCATTATGAAAATATGTCCCTATCCTGACTAATTTAAACATAAAACTACCATTTTCTCAAATAAAAACTTTGGACCCCGGGCTTTATCTAGGTTGATGTCAAAGAATGCCTTTTTTATCTCTTCTTCTGATGGTTCAGTGAGTAAAAACAGATTAGTAGAGGAAGAGTCTTTCTCGGTAATATACCGGACTGACTCGCCCATTTCAGATGGAGATGAGGTTGGAAAGAGCTCTTAAAAATAGTGAACAGCGATTCTTTTTATTCCACATGCACTTTCCACCAACGTCCCGTTTTGATCTTTTAGGCTGATGATCCGATTACGGGCTCGTCTTTGTTTGGTTATCGCATGATGGAATTTTGTGTTGCGGTCTCCCTCCTTGTGCCATAAGGTGCAACTCTTTTGTTGCCAAAAAAGATCCTCATCTCTAAATGCTGAAATAAGTCATCGTCTCAAGTCTTCAATTTTTTCGAGAGATGTATTATCATCATCTTCGGCTATATCAATTTGGTTTTTCAGGTCTTCGATTAGCTTAGCCGAATTCGATGGATTATATCTCTTCCAACTTGCAATACTGCTACAACATGAGGTTATTTTTTTATGAAAATCCCGCCCTTGGGTAACATTAAAAGAACCCCACCCCGAGATCACTGCTTCTTTAAATCCAGGTTTCCCTATCCATCTCTTATCAAATCTAAAGCTTAGCCTCGATTTTCTTGTACTCGATTGGATACGTGCAAGGAAAGATCTGTGGTCTGAACCGCAAAGATTTAAATACTTAGTTGTAGTATGAGGAAAGAGAAATTGCCATTCCTCATTTGCAACCGCTCTATCAAGTCTGCATTTGACTTTTCCAGATCATCTTTTTCCCACCCACGAAAAATAATTTCCTTTATTCGGAAGGTCAATCATCCCGCAATTGTCTAGCATAGTGCAAAATGGAATAAAAGTGCTTTCTGCTCTCCTTCTTGCCCCTCTTTTTCGTGGTTACCTTTAATTTTGTTAAAATCTCCAATCATAAACCAAGCATCTCGTCTGTTTAGACTTATCCTTGTGAGACGTTCCCAGACTCGTTCACGATTTTTTTATTCCGGGTCTCCATATATGAAAGTCATGAAAGATCTTGTGCCCTTCAAATTTAATCTCAATATCGATCATACGATCATCCTCATATAAAATAAGAACTGATGGATCATCCATATAAAAAAGAGCGAAACCACCACTGCGGTCTCTAGGCTCAACAGTGTAAACATGGTCATAACCAAAAGAAACTTGCAATTTTTGCAGAAAAAAACTGATTGTTTTTAGTCTCTGATAAAAATAAAACGATATGAGAAAAACATTTGTGGAGTTCTTCGAGCTGCTCCTTCATCAAGTCGGCTCCCGCCCCTTGATAATTCCATGTGATCGTGTTCATCTTGGAGTCCTTAGTGGTTTCTGGATTCTCACCATATTGGATTTAGATTTGGGCTCTAGATCCTTGCTTGGGTTCTTCTTTTTCATAATCTCCGCATTATTAGGCCCAGCAAGCATTTTTTCTCTTTGATCTTTGGTGAGGCCCGGCCCATAATCATTATTTTCCTTTTTGTTGACAGCCTAGCAACTTTTGGGCTTGTGGAGACTTTCTTCTTCCTCGCCATCTCCGTACCTGCATCAGAATCAGGGAGGAGCTTCTGCGGAGAGACGATACCTTCATGAGAGGTGATTTGTGCAGATGGTGCCTTCGCAGATCTGATTTGGGATAAATCATCCGCTTCTTTCTTTGAATTTTTCAGGTTTTCTTCCACTTCAGGGAGACTTTCACAAGGTAAATTAAGACTTTCCCCATCCAAGAGGTCTTCTCCGAGTATATCATCATCTTCAAGCAGCTCTTCATCTCCATAGTATTCAGTATTGTTCAGCCATTCCTCATCATCTTCTTAGACCTTCTCAGAGTTGATCTCCCCCAGTTCCAAAATAGGATATACTTGCATCAGGTCTAGGTCATTCTCTCCATCGTCATCTTCTTCCAAGGTCATCTCATACCAACTTTTTTCCTTAGAATCTTTTATTGTAGCGTCGATTGTTGGGGAAATTTGAATTTTTTTCTGAGACTAACGAATGAACCTCAAAATTTAAGCTTTTTTTTGCTGAGCTCCCAGCTTCCGACGAGTCGACCATCTCTGCAACTTTTCCCTTAAGTTTCTGGTCAGCGGTTGATCTCTTCTGCAGGATTAGCTTGAAAGAACTCTCCCGTAAGTGTTTCGGAGAGACTGTAGCTTGTTTTGCCCTGAGAATATTTCTCTCCGAGATAGTTCTTTGAGAGTCTGAATCCTGCAACGAATCAGAGCCCTTTGCAACCCCATGGGTTAGCAGGTTTATCAAATCCTTTCATCCAGGTTATTTCGTTTCATTATCCTCTTTTCTTTTTCTCTGTGTTTGCTAGCCTTGGAAGGCTCCTCGTAACGTCTTTTCTGGTAAATCTCATCGGAGTGGTGTGAACTCTCCCTCCCACGGGAATAAAAGTCAATGTGAGGCTCACAGTGAGGATTGCCACGAGATACATATCTGTTAGAGGGGTCGATGCGTTTCCAAACGCTATCTCTCCCTTGAGGAGGCTCATCTCTAGCAGTTGCAGGTGAACCCGAATGATTCAGAGAGGAGGAGTGAATACCTCTGCTGTCTTTATGATTATCCCTTGGAGCTTTCTCAATTTTTTTCCTTTCTTGGGCGGGAGCATGTCGGCCTTCCAATGGATGATGTCGGCCTTCTATTGGAGCGATTCTCTGAGCTCCTTCTCCATTCCTCTGGTATTCCATTCTGGTAATGTTTCCTTGCTCTCTAGCTGCCTCTCTTTCAATTCTTTTTTCTTTTCTTTGTTGTTCAGAAAGTTGACGGCATGATTCTTCTTCATGAGATATATGTAAGCAGGTGAAGCAGTAGCGATACAGGTTGATGTACTGTAAAGTCACCGGAACAGTTTCGCCAATTCTGAGACGCAGCTTGAATTTCAAAGGTAAATCCATATTCAGCTCCACTTGAAATCTTTCTTTTGATGCATCAGCAGCCTTCACATCTCCTATTTTTTTTCCCAAATGCTTGGAAAATGTCTTCCATCCAAAGGTAAGAAAGAATACATGTAACACGAACCCAAAAGATCATGGTGTTCATAAAGGTATCCTCTATGTGAGGAGTCCATCTTTCTAGAGACAAAGATGATAACACCGTATTTTGACCACTTTTATGGATCGTTTTGAAATACTTTTTCTATGTTTTTAATTGCTTTTAAGTACTTTTATTACGTTTTTCTAGTATTTGTAGTTCCAAGACTCTTTTCAGGTAACTTTGGGAAAAGCTTAACAAAATGGATAGAAAACCAGATTTCAGCTCAGAGTCAAACCGTCAGAACTTCACCCCCGATTGAAGGCCTTCTCACCCTCTGATCCAGCTCAAATTTGGAGATCTTAAAGATGGAAGTACCAGCTTTCCAGCACACTTTACAGCTTGGCAATCCAACAGTTCAATCAAAAGATACGCGAAGAGCAAGATGTCCCGTAAACCAGCCGGCAAGCGTTTCCACCCGCGGCCAACAGGCCATTCTCCGCGGTCACAACCACTGCGACCGCGGCCAGCCACCCATTCCCCGCGGTCACGCACATCCCGACCGTGGCCAGCTAACTCCGACTTTGAAGGCCTATTTCTGAAGCCCGTATCATTTTCCCAGCCTCAATTCTGGAACCCTAGACACCAGAGAGTATTGGAGACTATAAATACATGTTATTTAGGTCGTTTTTAAGGAGAGAAGAAGAGAGACGAAATACTTTACAGAAATTTTACTTCAAGCTCTGTTTTTAGGTTTTAGGGAGAGAGAGATCTGTCTCTTGAACCCTTGTTCTTTCTTTTCAATTTCGATTTCTATTCTACCTTTTAATACTATGTTTTTGATTTCGTTTATTATGTCTGAGTAGTTTTATTGTTGGGTCTAAGGGATTTTCGATGGGGATATATATGTTCGGTGAGCATTCCACGATCTTTTGAGCCGAATCTTAGAACTTTTTCTTCTGAATTCGTTTTTACTGCATGAGAGTAGCGTCATGAACTACAATTTGATCCAGATGCTTGGCGACACGAAAGTGTTCATCCGGTGTCAGATCTAGTTTGGGAGAGCAAAACAAACATAGGAGTGGAAACCTACCTATGGGCCATTTGTGAATGCTGACGAGTCGTAAACATAATGCACCTCTTCTTTTCCAGGGTCAGAGTGGAAACCTACTGGTCAGGGTTGAGAGAGATAGTTGTCTATGATCACGACAGTGGCGTATTCATACGTCCGTGACTCCAGTTCGAAAAGTTTAAGCTAAGATCTTATCAAATTTACTCTCTAGCAATATTTTGAATCGTTCATACCCCTGAGAAAACTTCTCTGAACCCCAGCGCCTCTTTTCTTATAGATTTACACCGATTTTCACTCAAGCTTTAGTCTAGTATCTTTACTCTTTCAATCGATTTTCACTTAGCAATTAGGTCTAGCCGTTTTTCTCGTTTTTACCCATTTTCGTTAGGTTTAGTTATTAGGTCATTTTAATTCCCGTATTCTCTCATTAAAATTCGTTTCTACATTTTAAACACACCACTAAAACCCCCACAAAACCGTTTGGTTCTAGACTTCCTTACTTTATATTTCTTTCGAAGGTTTTTGTAGGAAATATCCTCCTTCCCTGTGGATTCGATCCCTAAGTACTACAATCGATCAGTTGTGCACTTGCGACTATTGATTTCATTTAGGGTAAAACTTGACAACCCTCAACACACGACACACCACATCAAGTTTTTTGCGCCGTTGCCGGAGAAGGCACGCGTTTTCTTTTCCGAAAAACCCTAAGAAAGGTTGGTAAATCGACTCTAGAACCCCTTTTTCTGCATATTTTTATTTTTTGGTTATTTTGTTTCCATTTCAGAAGATATGGATCCTATAAATCGAAATCCATACTATGAGGAAGGTTTTTACAACACTCCTCAAGCCACCAGATGCAGAGAAGAACACCAAGCCCGAGATCTTAGCTACATGGATCGATACAGCCAGCCAAACCACCCATACCACCGGCGCAGAGAGCCTGTTCGACGCCGGGAAGATCCTTATGGTCCTCCTCCAACATACTTCGAGCCGCACGACTATAATCCTCTACCGCAGAACCCTAATCAGCAAGAGGACAACTTGAGGATCAGCAGACGTTTGGGATGCCTCGAAGGAATGATAAACCAGTTCGTTGATCAGCAGATTCTCACCGAAAACACCTTGCTCAAGAGAATTGATTCAATCTCTGAAGAGTTCAACAGAAAATTCGATGATCTGGCCAATCATGTTCGAGTTCTGGAAGAACAAACCCACAAGGACGCACAAACACTAGCTGGGATGATCCACCAAGTCGCAACAGAGCAGACAAGACAAGGGTATGACATCATACAGAACTCAAGTGATATTGTCGAATCGAAGCAGGAGATTAAAGAAGTCAGAGAATCCGCCTCCTGGTATAGAGAGAAGACAGACGAAGAGTTGCAGGAGATCGAGCATAGGCTAAACAAACTCGAGCTCAAAGCACGGGAGATTGATGCAAGAATGGAACAGATGCCCAACATTGAGCAAATTGAGATATTTTCTAAGAAATCTCCCAAAGATCCTGATGAAGATGCACAACAACGCCCTGGTATGAGTTCATATGATGCTGGTCTACCAAATAAAGAAGCTGGAGAGGTTCGTGTCAAGTACAAGAAGGAAGAGACGGACTATGAGCAAATTATACCCGGTGCCGCGGGTCCGAGCGTTCTGACCGCGGCCAAGGCTCCTTTTCCCGCGGTCGCGACGCCTCTGACCGCGGGAGTTGGTCGTTCAGATTCACCTCCGGGATTTGAGAGAAAAATAATATATCTTCTGTCCCAACTTCAACCTCCAGCACCTAAAAAAGCAACTCAGGAAGCAGAAAACCAAGTTTCAGATGAAGAAACAGATTGGCAGGAATCATTACCTTGTATGATGGCAAAGGAATGTGTTGAAGATTCCGCTGACTCTTCAATCCAACAAGACCCGATATGCAGCAAGATAAAGATGCCATACATCGATTCAATCATTGAATACGACGCTGCAGCTTTCTTTTGTGAATCCTATTCTGCGTTTGAAACACCAGCCAACACCTACAGAGAAAGGCAAGTTCGAATTCTCCATAAGGTTAAGACTACAGGTCAGTTCCTTATCTCTTGTTCTATTAGAGGAGAAATGTTTGAAAACGTGCTTTGTGATTCTGGAGCTTGTCTTAACATGATGTCCAAGGCAATTGCTTTCAGACTTGGTATTAAACACCTGCGCAGGACTAGAGCAAATATTAGTCTAGCTGATGATTCCAATGCAACGCCTCAAGGAATAGCTCATGAAATTCCTTTGAGAATAGGAGATTGCATAGTGCCTGTCGACTTCTACATTATCGAGATGAGAGACGCAACATATCCAGTGATTCTCTGATGGTATTTTCTAGCAACTTCCGGAGCTATAATGGACTGGCCAAACCGGAGGATTTCGTTTGCTAATATCGACAAAGATGTCTTCACAGGAGCTGTCCCATACAACAGCAAAGCAGGAAAACGTTCTGCAACAGAAGAATTTGAAGAAGAGCTTTGGAGTGACGAAAAACCTGCTTAGCAAAGCAAGGAGATGTCAAAAAAGACTTGTCTCAGGACAAGGTCTTCTTCATTGGACTAAGCCACGTCCAACACCAAAAGTCGAGCTAAACGACTTAAAACAGAAGCGCTTAATGGGAGGCAACCTATTTAGGTATTGTTTTCTTTAGGATTTTTCTTTCTTTTTCTATTGATCTTTTTCTTTTTCTTAGTTTCAGGTGTTCTTATAAAACAAAAAAGCCAAAAAAATCAAAAAACCCGAAAAAACCAAAAAGAAGGATGGTCCCTGACTGCTTGGCCCAGCAGGAACCAATGAGAAGCAGGAACGGGCAGCGATATAAGCCCCCGCGGTCACAGATGCTCTGCCCGCGGGAAACACATGTTCGACCGCAGCCGCGTATTTCTGATAGCGGCCGAGAACCGGTTTGCCGCGGTCGCGTGGCTCCTGACCGCGGCAAATGGTCGTTGATATCAAACCCGACCCCAAATCACCCACTTCACCTCATTTCACCTCACCAATCCCCACTCCACCTCATTCATCCCTTCCCACCACCTTCATCACCACCTATCACCTTCCCAAACCTCTTCGAATGAATCCGGTCCATCACCACCAGCATCCCGGATCCAGGTAAGTTCTCTTTGGCCTTACCAATTTGATTATCTATGCATTTTTCACATCCAATCTCGACTTGTTTCACACTGAGGACAGTGTGATTTAAGTATGGGGGAGGATTTCATCCCTTTCTAACCACTTTTCTTTCATGGGTCTTGCATTATCTACACTTTTTGCATTTTCCTTAAAGTTTTTCAAAATCGGTTTTCAAAACAAAATACGTTTTAAAGGGAATGGTGAACATGAATCAATGATAATTGACTGTGTGCTTTTAGACTGTTCCTAGTGACATGCTCATTCATGATTTACGACTAGACTATGAGGTAGCTAAGCACATTTGAAACGAAGTACCCCCGAGGAATTTGAATGATTTCGATTTAGATGAAGGAATACACTAGCTCTGTTTTATTTGGATTTAATTTGGACTTAATTCTCTCATTGAAGCATTAGACCAGGGAAACGAATCATACATTCAGGACTCCTTCACCCTTTTTACCACTCTCTGTTGATCCTGAATGGCTAGTTCATCTTTAGCTAGTTCCCCACCTTAACCAATCCTCTTTAAAACCACATGCACTCTTGTTTTCTATTGTCTTATATGCAGATAAGTGCAAAAACGTTGGAGAGAAAGAGGAACGATGCAGTTTTCAGTCACCAAGGACAGAGACCTGCGATTTGCCGGAAAAGTTCCCGGAATGATTCAGCACAAGAGGAAGCTCAGTTTGCCTTAGAAGAATCTCAAATTTTGGTACAATCTCGTCTTCTAGTCTCTCTCTCTTTAAAAGGCATTTCCTTTCCAAAAAAAAAAAAATCCGAAAATAAGAAAAGAAAGGAAATAAAAGCCTTAGAGAGTCTAGAGAGGTCGAATTTTAAGTCCCAAGGCAACTGGAGTTCGATTTTATGGAGTTTTGGAGATCATTTTCTGATTCCCGAAAAGAATCTAAGTCTGGGGGAATAACTGTTCACAACAAAGGAGGAAGGATTATGCAGCAACATTGCCTGAGTGTTTGGGAACCACCAACCCTTTGTCTTTGATCACAATGCCTGAGTGTTTCTTGAAAAAAGAAGATTAAAGTGTTTGGTCTGAATCCAAAAGTTTCCTTTTAAGACTTAGATCACCAGACTCAATCACCATATCAGTATCATTAAGAATCGATCTCTAGGAAGCAGATCGGTATTGTCTCCCACCATGGTTGGAGAAGCCTTTGGCAGAGGTAGCAACAGAACATAAGAACTTCCTGGATGAGGAGACTGTGAGTGAGAACTTTCTTCCTGCTTTTTAAAAATATTAAGAACAACAATTCCATCTGTCCTGTTCTCGGTTGTAGTGTTTGGATCATTACCCACCATCATCAAATGGCCAGCCAAATGAGAAAGCAAGGATGCACGGGGACAGACATCATAGTTGTGAGTGAGTTTACCACAAGTAGTACAAAACTTCTAAAGGCCATGGTACCAGATTCAATCTCCACTGGTTGACTTTGGTTAGTAAATTGAACCTGATGAGCCAGGGTGATTTCTGCATCGACATCAAAATTAATTTCACCCGAACCTCTGTCGGCTGATCAACTTTTGGCTCAATGATAAGGACTTCTTCACCGTGCCCTAGTTTAGAACCAACACTACGAACCATTCCAGGGCGTCGGAAGATTGGTGTTATGTTTTTTATCTTAACCCAGAAAGGCAGCTGACGAAGAAAAGTAGGATAGTCTCTATGGTTCCATCGATAAGGGCAATCATCCACCCACGATAGTTATACAGGCCATTATCTAGAATCGTCAGCATCTGATGCTCCTTAGCAAAATAAAAGTTTACGCTTCGTCATCATTTACCTCGCCTTTAACAGATCCGATGAGAGTCCAAGCTTTAGGGATAAAATTCTTGATTCCTGCAGGATTTTCATGATCAGGGTTGAGACATTTTGCAACAAGGCATAATCAGTTATCTCTCTTGATCTCTTGTTGTTCGTCTTCGTGAAGCAAACATTTTGCCTTATCTGCTCCAATTTTAAGACTCTGAAGCTGTTCCCATATTTCTTTTTGAGAAGACATCGAATTAGATCACCAGATGAAAAGGAAAAGCACGGTAGAAGGATTTAATCCAGATCTGGAAGATTTTTTCGATCAGAGTCGAAAATTAGGGTTCGCGAGAATTGCAGTTTTTGTCGCCTGGAAACTTTGCAAAAGGGAAATGTTATATTAGTATTTCTCAGCTTACTCTAATTAAATGATTCAAATAGCCAAATTTGTTAGGAAACATATTATTAAAAATAGTACTTTTGAAAATTAATACTAAAAAGTAGTATTTTCAAAAAATTGCATTATGAAAGTAGTATTTTTGAAGTTCCCCCAAAATTATTTATGGGCAATTTTTCTAAATGGCCCAATTAAACTAAAGTTTTTATGGTATAGCGCTTCATTTGGGCTTGGACAAATGTAGCTTTCATTACCTTCAACCGCTTTATTTTCACTTTCTTTGAAAAAAAACTGAAACCTCACAGAAACAAACCTTCGTCCATTTCTCGTGACTTCCACCATTGCCGGAATCTCGTCTGGATTTTGAAGGAATCGTCGTTGGAGTAGGCGAAATTTCACTCTAAATCGAGGTAATTGATTTTTGTTAGGGTATTGTTTCGATTTTGTCGATTTCGCTTCATCAAAAAGTTTTGTCAATTTGTATTCACCAGTTATAATAGGTATCAAGTTTCCTCAGAGATCGGGGGCTTTTGTAGATTCTGATGGCCGGATTGTGTGGTATTAGGTGTTAAATCCTGTTTGATTTTAGATTAGGGTTGTAGATGTTCGTTTGAAAAAAAATTTGAAATGTTTTCCTAAATTGTTTTTATAAACCCGAAAGTATTCCTAAACCCGAAGGCATTGTGATTGTGTGGTATTAGGTGTTAAATCATGTTTGTTCATTTTGAATTGTTCATTTGTGTTTGATTTGTGCATTGTTTTCATAAACCCGAATTCATTCCTAAATTTGTCTTTGTTCATTCATGTTTTTTGCATTTTTAGTATTATCTGGGTAATTTAGAAGGAATTCTTAACACCATGACACTGAGATTATGTTTGATCATGTTATTGATCATGTTTGATTTTAGATTAGGTTTGTATTTGTTCGTTTGGAAAAATTTCGTAATGTCTTCATGAATTACGTTTGTGTTTGTGTTTTCTGAATTTCAAGAAGGATTGAGTTTGTGTTTTATGAATTTGAGTTTAAATTTGTGTTTGATTTTGTCTGAGATTTGAGTTTGTCTGAGATTTGAGTTTGTGGTTTTTTAATTTCAGGAAGGATTCTCAATGGATATATTCTCCCTTTTCCTAACAATTACGCTCCCTAACCTTCAATTTAAGATAGGAGAGGATCCGAATCAAGAACCAGGCTCAGTAGTCAACCAGTTTGCTTCTTTTAAGATGATCGACAAAGTCAAGAATGAGCTCAGCATTGAAGAATTTCAGAGAGTTAATGATGTGTGTGTCGGTGTCGAGGGTTGTCAAGTTTTACCCTAAATGAAATCAATAGCCGCAAGTGCACAGCTGATCGATTGTAGTACTTAGGGATCGAATCCAAAGGGAAGGAGGATCTTTCCTGCAAACACCTTCGAAAGAAATATAAAGTAAGGAAGTCTAGAACCAAACGGTTTTGTGGGGGTTTTGGTGGTGTGTTTAAAATGTAAAAACGAAATCTAAAAATAAACTACGGGAATTAAAATGACCTAATAACTAAACTTAACGAAAACGGGTAAAAATGAGAAAAACGGCTAATCTAATTGCTTAAATGAAAATTGATTAAAAAGGAAAGAGAATATTGAACTAAAGCTTGAAATAAAAATAGTGTGAATCTATAAGGAAGAAAGTGTTGGGCTTCAGGGAAGTTTTCTCAGGGGTACAAACGATTCAAAACATTGCTAGAGAGTAAAATTGATAAGATCTTAGCTTAAACTTTTCGAACTGGAGTCACGGACTTATGAATACGCCACTGTCCTGACCAGTAGGTTTCCACTCTGGCCCTGGAAGAGAAGAGATGCATTATGTTTAAGACTCGTCAGCATTCACAAATCGCCCATAGGTAGGTTTCCACTCCTATGTTTGTTTTACTCTCCCAAACTAGATCTGACACCGGATGAACACTTTCGTGTCACCAAGCATCTGGATCAGATTGTAGTTCATGACGCTACTCTCATGCAGTTAAAACGAATTCAGAAGAAAAAGTTCTAAGATTCGGCTCAAAAGCTCATGGAAACCTCATCGAACATATAAATCCCCATCGAAAATCCCTTAATCCCAACAATAAAACTACTCAGACATGATGAACGAAATCAAAAACATAGTATTAAAAAGTAGAATAGAAACCGAAATTGAAAAAGAAAGAACAAGAGTTCAACAGACAAATATCTCTCTCCCTAAAACGTAAAACTTAAAAAGTATTCTAAAACAATAAGAACATATGAGGTGATGATAGATGATACGAATTAGGGTTCCTAAGACATGTACTTATAGTGCTCAAGACATCTCTAGACGTCACTTAGGGTTTCTCCAAATGAGGGAATCATTTTGGGCTTCAGAAATGGGCCTTTGGGCTCGGAGTTGGCTGGCCGCGGTCGGGATGAGTGTGACCGTGGGGAACGGGTTGCTGGCCGCGGTCGCGGTGCTTATGACCGCGGGGATTGGTCTGTTAGTCGCGGGTGGAAATGCTTGTCGGCTGGTTTACAGGACATCTTGCTCTTCGCGTATCTTTTGATTGAACCGTTCAATTGCCAAGCTGTAAAGTGTGCTGGAAAGCTGATACTTCCATCTTTAAGATCTCCAAATTTGAGCTGGATCAGACGGTGAGAAGGCCTTCAATTAGGGGTGAACTTCTGACGGTTTGACTCTTAGCTGAAATCTGGTTTTCTATCCACTTTGTTAAGCTTTTCTGAAAGTTACCTGAAAAGAGTCTTGGAACTACAAATACTAGAAAAACGTAATAGAAGTACTTAAAAGCAATTAAAAACATAGAAAAAGTTTTTCAAAACGATCCATAAAACTGGTCAAAATATGGTGTTATCAACTCCCCCAGACTTAAACCTTTGTTTGTCCTCAAACAAAGCAAAAGCCTAAACTGGTTAAGTGAAAACAAAAATAGGGAATGCACAAATCTCAGAGACATGAACTCCTAAACTAGGACCAAAGATAGTGCATCAATCCACAACTTAGTCTAGAAAATTCTCACCAATGCACAAGAGATACTAGTCCACTTTTTCCGTCATGCAAAACTTAAACAATCTAAATCTTGATTCCAGTCAACTAGCTCTCTACATTCATTAAGTTCAATAGTGAGTTCTTATTAAAGACATCATCCAGGGTAGACGGCGTTTGGCATTAAAGTGCTGTTTAAGTGGTGGAGTTAAAGTGTTTCGGGTTACCTGAAGATCTGGAGGATGCAAGATAATATGCAAAACCGCAAGAGAGATAAGGACCTGTTGATGACCGCAATTTTCAGTCACTTCTTCTTGCCAAATGTTGTTGCATAATCCTTCCTCCTTTGGTGTAAACAGCTATTCCCCCAGACTTAGATTATTTTCGGGAATCAGAAAATAATCTCCAAAACTCCATAAAATCAGACTCTAGTTGCCTTGGGACTTAAAATTCGACCTCTCTAGACTCTCTAAGGCTTTTATTTCCTTTCTTTTCTTATTTTCAGATTGTTTTTTTTTTTTGAGAAGGAAATGCCTTTTAAAGAGAGAGAGACTAGAGGACGAGATTGTACCAAAATTTGAGATTTTTCTAAGGCAAACTGAGGTTTCTCTTGTGTTGAATCCTTCCGGGAACATTTCCGGCAAATCGCAGGTCTCTGTTCTTGGTGACTGAAAACTGTGTCGTTCCTCTTTCTCTCCAACGTTTTTGCACTTATCTACATATAAGACAATAGAAAACAAGAGTGCATGTGGTTTGAAAGAGAACTGGTTAAGGTGGGGAACTAGCTAAAGATGAACTAGCCATTCAGGATTAACAGAGAGTGGTAAAAAGATAAAGGAGTCCTAAATGTATGATTCGTTTCCCTGGTCTAATGCTTCAATGAGAAAATTAAGTCCAAATTAAGTCCAAATAAAACAGAGCTAGTGTATCCCTTCATCTAAATCGAAATCATTCAAATTCCTCTGGGGTACTTCATTTCAAATGTGCTTAGCTACCGCCTAGTCCAGTCCTAAATCATGAATGAGCATGTCACTAGGAACAGTCTAAAGCACACAGTCAACTATCATTGATTCATGTTCACCATTCCCTTTTAAAACATATTTTGTTTTGAAAACCGATTTTGAAAAATTTTAAGGAAAATGCAAAAAGTGTAGATAATGCAAGACTCATGAAAGAAAAGTGGTTAGAAAGGGATGAAATCCTCCCCAGACTTAAATCACACTGTCCTCAGTGTGAAACAAGTCGAGATTGGATGAGAAAAATGCATAGATAATCGAATTGGTAATGCTAAAGAGAACTTACCTGGATCCGGGATGCTGGTGGAGATGAAGGTGGTGAAAAGTGATGAATGAGGTGGAGTGGGGATTGGTGAGGTGGAATGAGGTGAAGTGGGTGGTTTGGGGTCGGGTTTGATCTCAACGCCCATTTGCCGCGGTCAGGAGCCACACGACCGCGGTAAACAGGTGCTTGGCCGCGGTCAGAAACACGCGACCGCGGTCGAAGAGGCGTTTCTCGCGGTCAGAACGTCTGTAACCGCGGGGGCTTATTTCCCGGGCTCTTCCTGCTTCTTCTTGGTTCCTGCTGGGCCGAGCAGTCAGGGACCATCCTTCTTTTTGGTTTTTTCGGGTTTTTTGATTTTTTGGCTTTTTTATTTTATAAGAAACACCTGAAACTAAGAAAAAGAATAAGATCAATAGAAAAAGAAAGAAAAATCCTAAAGAACACAATACCTAAATGGGTTGCCTCCCATTAAGCGCTTTTGTATTAAGTCGTTTCGCTCGACTTTTGGTGTTGGACGTGGCTTAGTCCAATGAAGAAGACCTTGTCCTGAGAAAAGTCTTTTTCGACATCTCCTTGCTTTGCCTAGCAGGTTCTTCGTCACTCCAAAGTTCTTCTTCAAAATCTTTTGTTGCAGAACGTTTTCCTGCTTTGTTGTTGTATGGGACAGCTTCTGTGAAGACATCTTTGTCGATATTAGCAAATGAAATCCTCCGGTTTGGCCAGTACATTATAGCTCCGGAAGTTGCTAGAAAAGACCATCCGAGAATCACTGGATATGTTGCATCTCTCGTCTCGACAATGTAGAAGTCGACAGGCACTATGCAATCTCTTATTCTCAAAGGAATTTCATGAGCTATTCCTTGCGGTGTTGCATTGGAATCATCAGCTAGACTAATTTTTGCTCTAGTCCTGCGCATGTGTTTGATACCAAGTCTCAAAGCAATTGCCTTGGACATCATGTTAAGACAAGCTCCAGAATCACAAAGCACGTTTTTAACCATTTCTCCTCTAATAGAACAAGAGATAAGAAACTGACCTATACCTTCGATCTTGTGAAGTGTTCGAACAAGTTTACCTCTTTTGCATGGTTGAACAAGTCTTCTATCTCGGGGATTAATTCCTTGCTCTCACAGAAGTAGTGGCCTATCATGAAGTCTTTGCAAGCTCTGGCAAAGGTGATTCCTTCAGGCAAATTTCGAACCACATCATTGAATTCGTCGAGCTTTTCTTTGCTGATTTTGTTGGTGTAGTGGCTGCAGTCTTCTGGTCTTTGAAGGCGGATTGAATAGATTGCAGCATCAGGTGATGTTCTGGGAAAAGTCAGACGTCTGGCCCTCCCAAAATAGGTTCGGATATCCTCCTTTGTCTCCTTGCTGTACCTAAAGAAAACTTGCAAACAACCAAGATGTCATATATCATCGAAACCTGTGTAAAGAGGGATCGATTTCACAAACTTGTTGAATTCAATGAGCTTTCCTCTGGAGATTGGTGCTCCTAATTCCACCATTTTGTCTGGATTGCCTCCTTCCATGAACAGACGATAGTCTTCATGTTCGAGGTAGTGCCCTTCATATTCATCCTCATATGCTAAAACTCTGTTGCAAGGAAGTACCTCATTTTCTTCTTGAGATGTTTTGGAGCTGATAGCATACACCGTTTGCTCATGAAGAGGGGTTTTGACCATCCCAGCAGATGTATCCAATGAACATTGACCTGTGAGAACATAAAAGGGCTGAAACGTATCTGATCGACCATTTGCCGCGGGTGGAGGCTGCACGACCGCGGGTGGGGAGTGTTTTGCCGCGGTCAGGAGGCTCACGACCGCGGCTGGTGGGTTGTTGGCCGTGGTCGCGAGAGTTCCGACCGCGGGAGGGAGACTCCGAGTTGTTTCCTCTGTCATCTTCTCCTTTGCCATCTAAACTGATTTCTGGATCTTCTAACTCTGTTTCCTCGTCTTTTAGGTCAAGATCTTTGATGGGAAACGTCGAACCATTCGCTTCACGTCCTTGCATAAGCTTTTCGACTTTCTCTTCGACTTCATCAAGAGCATAGACTACTTTGTCCACGGTTGATTCGATTTCATCTGCTTTGTCTTGAACCTTGTGTACTCCATCCCAAATCTCTTCCACGTAGGAGTAGGTTTGGTTGTTATGGTCGTTAATAGTTTCTTCTGCTTCATCGAGCTTGACCTCTAAGGTGTGGATGTTTCCGCTAGCTTTGCGAATGCTAACTTCGTTCTCTCCAACTCGTCCTTCAATTGCTTCCATCCTCTCTTTGACAGTTTCAGCATCCTTGTTTGCTTGAGTCTCGATGGTTTTGACTTGAGCAGAAAGATCTTCAAGCTTTTTGTTAAAGTAAGTTGACATGTTGTCAATTTTCTCGCGAAGGGCGGCTCTTGATGTTGCTTGAGCGCCGATTAAGTGCATGACCACCATCTCTAGTCGACTCAATCGGTGAATGAGTTGGACGTTTTCATCTTGGTGAGGCAGACGACGAGCAGGATGTCTAGGGTTAGCCATTGGAGGTACGTAGGGCTCGTTTTGGAATGTTCTGTAGTCTTTGGTTCGAATTTCTTCGTAGAGATCGCGTAAGTACTGCTTCTCTCTGCGTCTGGTGGCTTGAGGAGTGTGATAGAAACCTTCCTCATAGTGTGTATTTTGATTTATAGGATCCATATCTTCTGAAATGGAAACAAAATAACCGAAAAATGGAAATATGCAGAAAAAGGGGTTCTAGAGTCGATTTACCAACCTTTCTTGGGGTTTTGCGGAAAAGAAAACGCGTGCCTTCCCCGGCAACGGCGCCAAAAACTTGATGTGTGTGTCGGTGTCGAGGGTTGTCAAGTTTTACCCTAAATGAAATCAATAGCCGCAAGTGCACAGCTGATCGATTGTAGTACTTAGGGATCGAATCCACAGGGAAAGAGGATCTTTCATGCAAAAGCCTTCGAAAGAAATATAAAGTAAGGAAGTCTAGAACCAAACGGTTTTGTGGGGGTTTTGGTGGTATGTTTAAAATGTAAAAACGAAATCTAAAAAGAAACTACGGGAATTAAAATGACCTAATAACTAAACTTAACAAAAACGAGTAAAAATGAGAAAAAGGGGTAATCTAATTGCTAAAATGAAAATCGATTAAAAAGGAATGAGAATATTGAACTAAAGCTTGAAAAAAAAAAACGTTGTGAATCTATAAGGAAGAAAGTGCTGGGCTTCAGGGAAGTTTTCTCAGGGGTACGAACAATTCAAAACATTGCTAGAGAGTAAAATTGATAAGATCTTAGCTTAAACTTTTCGACCTGGAGTCATGGACTTATGAATACGCCACTGTCGTGATCATAGACAACTATCTCTCTCAATCCTGACCAGTAGGTTTCCACTCTGGCCCTGGAAGAGAACAGATGCATTATGTTTAAGACTCGTCAGCATTCACAAATCGCCCATAGGTAAGTTTCCACTCCTATGTTTGTTTTGGTCTCCCAAACTAGATCTGACACTGGATGAACACTTTCGTGTCAACAAGCATTTGGATCAGATTGTAGTTCATGACGCTACTCTCATGCAGTAAAAACGAATTCAGAAGAAATCTAAGATTCGGCTCAAAAGCTCATGGAATCCTCATCGAACATATAAATCCCCATCGTAAATCCCTTAATCCCAACAATAAAACTACTCAGACATGATGAACGAAATCAAAAACATAGTATTAAAAAGTAGAATAGAAACTGAAATTGAAAAAGAAAGAACAAGGGTTCAAGAGACAAATCTCTTTCTCCCTAAAACCTAAAACTTAAAAAGTATTCTAAAAAAATAAGAACATATGAGGTGATGATAGATGATACGAATTAGGGTTCCTAAGACATGTATTTATAGTGCTCAAGACATCTCTGGACGTCACTTAGGGTTTCTCCAAATTAGGGAATCATTTTGGGCTTTAGAAATGGGCCTTCGGGCTCGGAGTTGGCTGGCCGCGGTCGCGGTGCTTCTGACCGCAGGTGGAAATGCTTGCCCGCTGGTTTACGGGACATCTTGCTCTTCGCGTATCTTTTGATTGAACCGTTGGATTGCCAAGCTGTAAAGTGTGCTGGAAAGCTGATACTTCCATCTTTAAGATCTCCAAATTTGAGCTGGATCAGACGGTGAGAAGGCCTTCAATCAGGGGTGAACTTCTGACGGTTTGACTCTGAGCTGAAATCTGGTTTTCTATCCATTTTGTTAAGCTTTTCCCAAAGTTACCTGAAAAGAGTCTTGGAACTACAAATACTAGAAAAACGTAATAAAAGTACTTAAAATCAATTAAAAACATAGAAAAAGTATTTCAAAACGATCCATAAAAGTGGTCAAAATACGGTATTATCAGTTAAAAACACATTCTTGGGGCCAATCTTGAAGATTGATTAAAGAGATTCCATGATGATATCAGGGAAAATGGTGCAGTTGTTGCTTACTCGATCTCTCAAAACCGTCAAAGAGAATGAGCTGTGGTACCACTTTGAAGCACAACCGATGAGATTTTCTATTACAGAAATTTATATGGTTTCTGGATTAAAGTGTTCTGAGTTGGAAGAGAACGGAGAAGAGGAGGACGAGTCATCAGATTTAGAATATGATTGGGGAGATGTAGAGAATGGTCATACAACTGTGGAGCTTCTAGATGTGCTAATTGAAACTGAAGGGACAGAAGATAACAAGGACGAGAGATTATGTCTCGCCATGTTGATTCTGATCGAGTCTTTAGTTATTCCTAGGTACTCTGGATATCGTTTTCCTAGGAAGGTCTCAATAGAGCACAAAATTTGCAGCCGCTTATGTGTTATCCATGGGGGAGAGACTCATGCATGATTTTGCTTCACTGGGTTCAAAAGGCTGTTCCATCATGGCTGAGTAAACCCAAGTATGATCTTCACAGTGTTCCAATATCCCTGAATTTGTGGATGTTGGAATCAGTTCCCCAGCTTCAGAGTGCTCAACACTGTGGAACCACCAACATCTTTTTTATGTGAAAAATATCGTAGGCTGATGAATCCTGGAACTAATCAAGTTGTGACCATAGAGGGTTATCGCGATGTAAGTTTTTGAATCCTTGATTTTCAGAGTGTTTTGCATTATTTAGGATGTTCTTACTTCATTGAGAACTTTTTTTTACTTATTCTGTGCATCTTAAGGTTGTATGTGTCTTACCATCTATACAAGGTGATCTTGAAGACACAATGTTTTTGGAGGAAAAAACGATGAAGATCGATACCCTTGTCGACATTGTAACCAAAAGTTACTAGGTGAAAATTAAAGACTAGAAAAAAAAGAAACAATTGACATTACAGAGGCAATATTAGATCATATACCTCAACAGTCTCACCGGTTTGGAGTCGCTGTAAGAGTCGGGCCATCTAATGCTGGATCCGGACCATCAAATGCTGGAGCCGAAACATATGATGAGTCATTGATGACAAAGCTGGACAACCTCTACGATATGGTTCAAAATGGACTAAGTGATATCAATAACCGCTTGTTTTCTTTTGTTTTATTTAGTCTTGTTTTGAATTTGGATTGAATTTGTTCAATTGATAATTGACTTATCTCTAATTGTTCTTGCAGGCTAATACAGATGGTGTGCAAGAGAATGCTTCCGCTGGTAAATCTCGACGCAGAGATGCTGCTCAAGCACACAGTTCCAATGAAGAGGTAATGCCTTCTTCTAATTCAGGAAAGCGTTCTTAAAACAGTCTAGAGCTTCCCTAAAAATGTTGAAATGTTATTTGAAAATGTTTGCATGTATCCGGTGGTGATGTTCAGCTCCCATGTCAAACCCCTCAAGAACAACGTATCCCCAATCCAACACCTCAAGATTCTGAAGAGATAAGCTATATGTCTTCTCCCTAATTTAGGAAGGCATTCTCCCTAATTTAGGAAGGCATTCTTATAATTTGGGAAAGCTTTCCTAAATTATTTCAAAAGTGAGTGTTAATTTAAGATTTTTGCAGATGCGCAATGATAATGTTCAACTCCCAATCTGACTACTCAAGAACAATTTTTCAGTGGAAAAGTAAACTACATGACTTGTCCTACTTTAGGAAGGTATCATTCTATTGTTAAACCAGTCGAGACAATGTCATCCTTGAAGTTAAATACATTGGCGAGCAAAGGTTTGTGTGTCCTGCAAGGAACAACAAGGGAAAATAAACAAAGCTTCTAAAAGGCTTATAGCCGTTTAAATGAAAGAATGGATGAAATGGTAGCTCAGAGATTGTAGGTTACTGTGATGCTGATTGGGCCGGTGATCGAGAAGACAGAAGATCTACTAGCGGTTACTGCACCTTCATAGGAGGGAACCTTGTAACCTGGAAAATCAAGAAACAAAAGATGGTCTCTTGCTCCAGTGCTGAAGCCGAGTAGAGAGCTATAAGAAGACTGACTACTGAACTGATGTGGCTCAAGATGCTACTCAAGGATTTGGGGATTGAGACACCAAAACCAATCACCATGCATTGTGATAATCAGTCAGCAATCCAAATCGCTTCAAACTCAGTGTTTCATGAGAGGACAAAGCAGATTGAAGTTGATTGTCACAAAGTAAGGGAACAGATGCAGCTAGGAGTGATCTTGCTGTGTTACACCAAGAGCTCGGATCAGTTAGCCGATATATTCACCAAAAGTGCAAGCTTTAAAACATGTTTGTTCATTCATGAGAAGTTGGGACTGATCAGCCTGTGCCAGCTATAATCCTCTAAGTAAAGAGGCTCACACTCTTTTTCCCTGAGTATAGTTTTCTCCCACGAGGTTTTTCTATGCTCAGGTTTTTAATGAGGTGAGTTTCAATGCTTTTCAAGCTAAATCCTCATTGCATTGTGGTTTAACTTGAGGGGGAGTGTTAAACCAGTCGAGACAATGTCATCCTTGAAGTTAAATACATTGGCGAGCAAAAGTTTGTGTGTCCAGCAAGGAACAACAACGGAAAAGAGACAAAGCTTCCAGAAGGCTTATAGCCGTTTAAATGAAGGAAGGGATGCAAGAGTCACGGGTTCCCTTAAGCCAATATATCCGTTGGAACTGTCACTTTCACATAGTTTGCTGTGTAAAATATCTTGTATTTGTTTATTCTTTCTGTATGTCTTTAAATAGCTTGTAAAGAGGAACAATTTCAGGTCAAGAAATGAGAAGCATCTCTTTCTCCATACTCTCTTATTCTCTAGCCGCTTTTCTCTTATCTCTTTAAAACTACTCGCTAATCTCTCAAACACAAACTCTTA
This sequence comes from Eutrema salsugineum, assembly GCF_000478725.1. Lineage (NCBI taxonomy): Eukaryota > Viridiplantae > Streptophyta > Magnoliopsida > Brassicales > Brassicaceae > Eutrema > Eutrema salsugineum. Next base: position 239,347 of record NW_006256877.1, on the reverse strand, counting down.
TTCCCCATTTATCTCTTAAATCTTACATCTATTTCCAATAAAACTGATTTTTTGTTACTCTAAAATTATTGCAGCAGAGCACACAAGACATTGACGAATCCCAGACATAGTATGACACCCAAAACTACGGTTTTGATGAAGAGATAAGATTTCTGACTTGTACAATATGTATATGATGATGATGATGATGATGACAATGATGATGAGATGTGATTTCTTTCTTCTATAAGCCGTATGAAACATACCCTGAAAAACGATCAATATTTGCAGATGGGAAAATGTGATGGAGGCTTCAACACAAAAAGCCAGCAAGACTCCAACACAAAGCGTTAGCAAGACTCAAACCCAAACTGCCATTGATGTGGTGATGAGTGTGGGTGTCAAGTTTTACCCTAATTGAAATCAATAGCCGCAAGTGCACAGCTGATCAATTGTAGTACTTAGGGATCGAATCCACAGGGAAGGAGGATCTTTTCCTGCAAAAAGCCTTTGAAATAAGTTAAAGTAAGGAAGTCTAGAACAAAAACGGTTTAGTGGGGGTTTGGTAGTGTGTTTAAAATGTAAAAACGAAATATTAAAAGAGAATACGAGAATTAAATGACGTAATAACTAAACTTAACGAAAATAACTAAAAATGATAAAAACGGATATTCTAATGCTTAAATGAAAATGAACTAAAAAGGAAAGACAATATTGAACTAAAGCTTGAAAGAAAATATGTGTAAATCAATGAGGAAGAAGGCGTTGGGGTTCAGAGAAGTTTTCTCAGGGGTACGAACGATTCAAAACATTGCTAGAGAGGAAATTTGGTAAGATCTTAGCTTAAACTTTTCGAACTGGAGTCACAGACGTATGAATACGCCACTGTCGTGATCATAGACAACTATCTCTCTCAACCCTGACCAGTAGGTTTCCACTCTGGCCCTGGAAGAGAAGAGATGCATTATGTTTAAGACTCGTCCTAATTCACAAATCGCCCATAGGTAGGTTTCCACTCCTATGTTTGTTTTGCTCTCCCAAACTAGATCTGATACCTGATGAACACTTTCGTGTCACCAAGCATCTGGATCAGATTGTAGTTCATGACGCTACTCTCATGCAGTAAAAACGAATTCAGAAGAAAAAGTTCTAAGATTCAGCTCAATAGCCAATGGAATCCTCATCGAACATATATATCCCCATCGAAAATCCCTTAATCCCAACAATAAAACTACTCAGACATAATGAACGAAATCAAAGACATAGTATTAAGAAGTAGAATAAAAACCGAAATTGAAAAAGAAAGATCAAGGGTTCAAGAGAATAAATCTCTCTCTCCCTAAAAGCTAAAGCAAAAACAATAAAAGTATGAAGTAAATAATTCGGTGGTATTCGGTTACACGATTTCTAGGGCTCCTAAGACATGTATTTATAGTGCTCAAGACCTCTCTAGACGTCACTTAGGGTTTCTCCAAATGTGGGCTTCAGAAATGGGCTTTTTGGGCTCGGAGGTTGAAGGCCGCGGTCGGGAGTGCTCTGACCGTGGGGAATGGGTGGTTTGCCGCGGTCGGGATGCTCCTGACCACGGGAAAATGCTCGTTGGCCGCGGGTGGAAGTGCTTGCCGGCTGGTTTACGGGACATCTTGCTCTTCGCGTATCTTTTGATTGAACCGTTGGATTGCCAAGCTGTAAAGTGCACTGGAAAGCTCATACTTCCATCTTTAAGGTCTCCAAATTTGAGCTGTATCAGACGGTGAGAAGGCCTTCAATCAGGGGTGAACTTCTGACGGTTTGACTCTGAGCTGAAATCTGGTTTTCTATCCATTTTGTTAAGCTTTTCCCTAAGTTACCTGAAAAGAGTCTTGGAACTACAAATACTACAAAAACATAATAAAAGTACTTAAAAGCAATTAAAAACATAGAAAAAGTATTTCAAAACGATCCATAAAAGTGGTCAAAATACGTTGTTATCAGCCATCGAGACTCCAAACCCATCTACTACCTGCACAGAACCAATTTTGGACAATGATCAATACTCTGAGGTAATTAACATCTTCAGGAAATTGTTACCAAAACATCTATCTATGAAAGGATTCCCCTAAAAATATATATGTTTTGTTTCTGCAGGATAATGTAGATATTATGGCTCAAAAAAAATCCTCTTTGGATTCAATAACTGAGACTGACGTCGATGTTGATGTTGCTGTTGAAGGAGGAAAAAATATTGTTGATGATGATATCTCTTCCTCTGACAAGCGTGGACCCCAACTGAATGAGGAGGTAATGTTTAGACCTTCTCGTATCCTTTTAAACTCTTTGTAATAAAATATCGAAAGGCCTTCGTAAAAAAATCAGGAAGGCTTCCCGAATTTATTATAAATCCATACTAAAAACTTGATCCGACAATGCAATGAAATGTTTTGCGATAAGCACAGATGGCGGGTCACAGATTCAGGATAGATATTTGGATATTGAAAAGGTTATCAATAGTTAGATTCAATTTGCTTCTTTCACATATCCAATTCTAAACAAAGATCAAGATCCTCATGTTTCGGATTTTGTTCTCCATTTCTGGTTGATACTGTCTTTTATAATCTGTAAAAAAAAGTTCCTTAAACTCTTTTTATTTGCAGATATTACAAGAAAAAGATATTTAGATACCGTCTACTTCCTGCTCAGATCCTAGACTTAACAAAGACCAGGTATAAAAATATTATTGAAACGTCTTTCTAATCCTGTGTGAGAAATCCATAAAAGGTTAGGGTTTAGAGTTTAGGGGTTTAGTATCTTTATTTTGCAGGCTAGTTCAGAGTTTTTAAGCCAGATTTCATCCTCTTGGGAAACAGTCAACTTACCCAAGAAAACGGTAGCCCAAGGGTTAGTTTAATGAGTTTTGAGGATTAACTATAAACGAAGAGGTAGATGTCTATTACAGAGGAGACTCGCGAAGAGGTGCTGTCACTTTAATTAATCTTAAGGAAAAAAAGTCTATGTCCTCATCCATAAAACACAAGAAATACACAAATTCAAAATTGAGGACAAAAAGATTAATAAGAAGCACCACTGATGATTTTTTTAATTATTTTTTAAATGTTTAATTTAGACATTTTTTCCTAAACGTATGTCAATGGTTCTTTTAAAAACTAATGGATATTAAATGTTTTGTGCTTTAGGTGGAAGAAGAGAAGTTTTACGATTGTCCTGCTAACGAGGCACAGACACGTGTGTCACCTGAAGAAAAAGATGACTTGAATCCTGAGGTAAAGTTTTTACTAGAATAGTTTTACTTGAACCAAACACTCTAAAAACAAACTCTTTTTTTTGGTAATTGCAGGATAGAACAGATACTGAGCTTCATCCTATTGATGTAGGCACTCATATGGAGATTAAATCTCAAGAAGGTGGATGGTTTGAAGGAACATTGATAAAAATCAATAAAGGTGTCTACACTGTTGAATACTCGGCCATTTTGGTGGATAAAGAAACAAAGCTGAAGAAGGTTGTCAACAAATGATAGTAGGAATTTTTCAATCCTTGATCAATTCCTCAACTACTCATGTCATTGTAGCACTTGAGGTATCAATCCAAATGGAGAGATTCTAAACACTAAGACTATGAGGATCAATTCTTAATCCAAGTCTAACTAAACAGATGAGTTGGTAACCAAGATTATCTAAAAGCATATAACAAAACAAGCAAGAACAAACAGTAATAAAGAATTAAACAAGCAAGAGAAACTAAACAAACACTCAAATTCAAATAAAGAGAAAGCTAAACCTCTAGATGTGATCATTGATCAGGGTGCTTTAAATGTGAATTCATGATGCTAAGCAAACAATGCAACACTTGCAAATCTTTAGTCTAGACTTCCAATTCAGATTAATTCATTCTCATGACAGAAATCCCTTTGTTAATTACCAATTCAAGACTAATTCCCATTAGATGAATAAACAATCAACAAGCATAAGGGTCCAAGTCTAAAATGACCAGACAGCCTCTTTGTGCATCAAAATAAGAGCTAAGAAAGACTGAATCTTATACAGAAAGATAAAGCAAGCATCACATGATCTCAAATTCCAATTAACTTAGAACTCTAATCTAGATTAATCCTCTCATGAAGGCACTAACCTCTACACTAATCCATTTTCAAACCAAATGATCATTTGTGAAATATGAATCAATGAGCATTAAGAAACAGTTCTAATATGTCATTCATGCATTTAACAATCATTCCCATGACATTAATGCATGAACCCTTAGTTAGCTTTCATTCAGGCATTTCATCAAACACTTTTGGTGCATGAAAAACCCAGATTCTAGACCCAAGTGATGTGCAAGGATCTAGCATTAGGATCAGCTAACTAAGGAAAGGAGAAGAGAATCTAAGCTTAAACAATCATTAATCTACATCTAATCACCCTAATCTACACACCTAGAAGCTTAAAAGATGACTACTCACTAATCATGAAGAACACATCTAATCTTTTGCAAGAGATGATGTTAATCATGTTTAGAAGTAGAAATGAGATGATGAGATGATGAGATGATAAGATACAGCTTTGGAATGATCAAATCCCTTCAGATATATCTTAACAAACTCGTTTTTTAACCAAAGGAGAAAGAAAATTAGAGAGAAACTAAGATAGAAGATAACATGTCTAGGGTTTTTCTCCAAAAAGCTATATATACTAAGTGCTAATGAACCGGGTCAGCCCGGAACAAACCGGGTCCTGACCCGGCTTTAGTGGGTAAAGTGGAATTACTGCGGGTTGGTCCAGTGTCTCCCAGGTAGCACGCCCAAGTCGCAGTAAATGAAGAACTTATCTTGTGAGACTTAAATCGCTTTGTCTTAGCCGCACGCCCAAGTAGGAGTGTTTTGCGAGTCTTGCTGCGGCTTAATCTTCTTCTTCTTCAACTCGCAGGACCAAGGAGGTTTCTGGGGAATGTACATGTGCGACTTGGTCATCTCTAGTCCCAGGTCGCAGGCTCAAGTCGGAGTAAATTGCGAATGATCATGCGGCTTGGTTCCAGTGTCTCCCAGGTAGCATGCCCAAGTCGCAGTATTGTGGACTTAGCAATTTTCTTGCTCGGGAGCCTCAGACCTCATCCATTGATAGCTTACCCGCACTTCTCAACTCGCAGCATCAATTTCCAGGCATTCGTCTTCAGGCTTGCGAGTTAACCAAGTCGCAAGACCATCTCGCAGCATTCAGAGCAGCTTGGACCACTTCGTATTCCGGAGAGTGTAACTTCTAAGATAATTGTCCGAATTGAGTGATTTTGGTTGCAGATGACAGATGGCTCATTTATCCCCAACTTTGGTGAAGGAAGCCTCGGTGCTTGGGAAGTGGAAGGCTTCCTGGAGGGCACATCTTTGCAGTGCATTTACACGACCAGAGAGAGGCGTCTAGACATGTGTCCATTCCGGAGACCGTATCTTCCTGCTCATAGCTCCGAATCGAATGATCTTGGACGTTCTGGGAAGAAGACTCAAATTTCTCTGATTCTCATGAAGACCCCGGAAACTGAATCGGCCTGCAAGTACACCGTCCTTCGCATTCTTCAGAACTGATCTGCTTGGTCCGGAACAGCTGCGAGACAGGGGTTCCTTCCGACGAGCTTAACTCTCTGCTCACGCGTCCGAATTCCACGATTCCACTTGCTATGAGACCGTGATCCAATCTTCTCCAACTTCTATGAAGCACCCGACATCTGAATCGGACCGGAAGGTTCCCCGGACAGGCGATCATTCAGGAATATCGGATTGCTCTGGAATGAGTGCGAGACCTGTTCGTCTTACGATTACCATATCTTTCAGCTCCGTGGTCCAAATTCCTTGATTCTAACTGTTATGAACTCTTGACTCAATTATCTCCAACTTTTATGAAGACTCCGACAGCTAAATCTGACCGGAAGGTTCCCCGGACAGGCGATTTCGGAAACGTGTCTGCACCCGGAGATTTTGGCCGAGAGACTTGACCGCGGTACGTGTTTTTGGCCGAGAAAGCTACCCGCGGGAAGGATTTTGGTCGAGAACCTTCGACCTTCAGTACACCATTTTGCCGAGAAACCCAAAATTGCTCCTTTTCACCATTTTTGATCATTCCAACTCCATTTCTTCATCTGAATCACATCATCCACTCCAAATTGGCTCCAAAAGCACCTGTTTAACACTCCAAAACATGCAAATCTCTCTTGGACCTAATGCAATCTCCTAAGTCCTAAAACAATGCCTAAACACCTAAAATGCATGCAAATGAGACATGATTTTGACTAGAATATGTACATTAAATGATGCAATTTATGAATATATCAACAAACATTAAGTGCGTCCTAAACAACCATCGTTCGTCGATGGTCCAGGGGGGCTTGATCTGCTACGAGAAGTCGATGTATTTCTCAAAGATAGATGGTGGGCAGGAAAAGTGATCGTTGTCAAGCGCAAAAACATATACATGGTCAGAATATCTCAGTATAATGAAGTTCAACTAATATCTGGTGAAATATTCAACCTGGAATGGAGTGGGAGAATGGTGAAAGGATTTCGAGAGAATTGCTTTCCAAAAACTTTAACATGTAGATTCCTAAAAGTTTAAGATTTAGGAAGATTGTTACGCCATTCAAGAAATCATTCCCAAAATCTTTGCACCTAAAAACAAATTGCGCTCTGATTCGAATAATTTTTAATTACAGACCAACAAGCTGCCTGGATCAAACAAGACAGATTCTATTATTATTGCTCCTGCGAAAAGGAGTGGTTAGTGAAGCTGGCAAAAACACCAAGAAAAGATCTAAAACAGACCAACTCAAAGAAGCTAGTGGTCAAGACTCTCAGCAAGGAGAGGTTTTCTTGAGAAGGAAAAAATGCCAACCCACAGAATCTACGTCAACCAGGACTCCATTCCAGGAACCATGAAACCCAGCCTTATGCGTAACGTTTAAAGTCAATGTGGTGATTGATCTATTCCTGACATCTCATATGAGCAGACTAACAACCTTGTATGATTAGAAGAGGAAGAAAATCGAACGGTGAGTACACTTGTTATATAATCTTTGTTATCTCATATTGTTTGTTGCTAACTATTTTCTATTGTAACTAATGAAGATTTCAAATTAATAACATTGCTGTTAAGGCTGTCTGGTTCAATAAGTTAGAGGATTTAGAGAAAAGTCTGACTGATGAGGTATTTCTGCGTTTAAGAAAGCATTCTTAAATCTGTAAAACTTGATTCTGAAATTTTATATATAGGAATTGGTTTTAACTGTTTTAGGAAGAGGTTCCTAAATTAGCAAATTTATTTCTTAACTTGTTAATTTGTTTTCTATTGCAGCACATTGCAGCTACCCCAACGTGAATATTCATGGGAACATCTTCATGAAGATTTTAACAAATTAATATTTCAGTCCCAAGTACACCATCAATGATGTAATAATTTGTAACTATTTTTGTTATTTGTATTATTAAAAAAACTTATTAGATTAGATTATTATCTTTGCTAATATATTTGTAAATTTTAATGAAAACAGGTTCTCACTGAAATTCACAAGTTGTTGACTGCCCCAAAATTGAAAGAAGGATATTACTTCGATGAAGAGATAGCAAGGATTTACGTGGAAGACAAGGCTGCTTTTGATGCAACTGCTCTTGCATGAACTGTGGAGCACGCTGGAGCATAAGAAAAATTTGTCTTTCTATTTGGTTATGTTTAGTTATTTACTTTGGTTATTATTTTTTTTAATTAAAACTAGTTTATGTTTGCTTTTATGATTTGTATGCTACAATATTTTCCCCTTTTTGATTTTGTTTCTGGTTGGTTTAATCTAGTATTTTGATGCTCTACGTCTAATGTTGGTATTTTGATTATCTTGATTTTGTTGGTATTTAAATTAAGCTACTATATAAATCTGTCCAACACTTAGGAAATGTATCCTAAAATCAGTTAAATGTTTCATAAATTGTTTGAAAAGCTTCATAAAATAACTGTTGATTTTGTAAATGCTAAGACGAGAACTATTCAGGTTCATATAGACTTGTCCAATACTGATTCAAATCATTTCATGATTGAATTTACTTAGATTTTTTTTTTTGTTATCTTTGTCACTTAGGATCAGAGGTTTCAGACCTTGAACTGTGTATAAGTACTTCATCAAATGTTACAGATCAAATCTCAAGAGACAAAATATAGAACGATTACAAAGTCGTACTCAGTTCTATCTTTAGTACTGTTTGAATATATATATATATATATAGGAACTTATTCGTAAAACCTAATAGTATATTCCTAAACCAATGAACCAATTTGAATCTTAAGATGATGCCAATGAGATGGAACCAAAATGAAAAGACCTATCTAATTCCGATTGAATCCATACCAAGTACAAAAACTGAACCAAAACCTCTAATCAAATTACAAGTATCTAAACCAAAACCAAGTACAAGTGCTAAATCAATCCAAAAAACTTGGTTTAGTATTCCTTCAGTCTATGACTTACAACGCAAACTAAACTGAAATCAAATCAAAGATAAATCAAACCAAACTTTAAAACTGCATTCACTTATAAATAACTGGTAAAGATTTTGCTAATGAACTAGAACTAATACCTATCTAAAGCTGAACCGAATTCAAACCGAGTCTTGATCATGTAGAAAATCAAAACCGAAATTTAAAAAAATCTTATAAAACCATTTCTCCAGGGGTTTCGTAAGTGTAGTATTAATTCCAAAATGATTTAGATAAATGGTTTAGATAATTGTTGGAATATTTAGGAAATCATTCCTAAAACCATATGATATATTTCTAAACAAATGAAGAAGCCATCATTCTGCTAAAAAATTATGTAATGTCTTCCGATAACAGTTGAAAATCTTCCTTAAAAATTCTGTAATATCTTAAAAATTGAAAACCTTCATAAAGGTGATCTGCATGTACTCTTGTTGTGTCCTCCTATGTTGCATCTGCTATATTTGTGTCCTTGGAATTTTTAACCGGATACAACAAACTCTCCAACTGATCTCTTTCTCTTTGTCAGAATTCTCCCACTGGTTTGCTTACAAGTAGGTGGTGTGCATGAATATACTTGTACATAATCTGGGAAATCACAATTTGTCAAATCTCCACACTCAGCATATTCTTTTAGCCCATGTTTTCGTCAAGTAGACCTGATCCACATACTTGTTCTCATCCTTGTTTGTACGCTTAGCTGCAGCAATAGCATGGACACAAGAGATTCTGTCAATGTCAAAAATGAGACAAGTGCACTGCTTGTTTTCCAAATGAACAATGTACTTCGGAGTCTCGTTCTTTACTTCAAACTCATACCGATCTACTTGGAAAACATCAAGTTTCACTGCAGCATTGTATCTCTCTAACATAATCTTCACTACGCGTAGTGTGATGAGTTTTTTGTGTTAGAGCTTTTCCCCAAGTTCATGAAACCATGTTGTGAGAGTGAACCTAATGGTCTCCTAGAGAGACATTATTGGCAACTTAGGAGCCATGTTTAAAATCAAATTCAGAGACTCCGCAGTGTTGGTTGTCATGATATTGTACCTGTTCGAAAGTGCATACAAGCAAGACCACAAGTTAGAAAAGACTGAGCAACAATTTAGGATAACATTTCTAAAATCTGTCATAGTTGCTTAAACGTTGTACTTACCTGTTCGAAGGTGCATAAGAGCGAGCCCACTTTGCAAAATCAGATTCTTCCAAATATGAAGCTAATTTAAGGCTCTGCTCCTTATGTCATTGAAGATGCCAATGAACTCATGACGAGTGTAAGCGTCAGCTGCAGCTTCTATAAACGGCAACAACCCAGTTCTCCCATACTTTGGTGCTATATTCCTCACCAGATGGATTCTGAAATACCATGATGTACAAGCGGATAAACCACTGAAAGTACCTTGGCAATGGCTGGAGCTCTATCTGAAACAAAGACCAAATCTGACGCATTATGGATCACGGTCTTAAGTCCGCTAAAAGACCAGGTCCACACATGTTTGTTTTCAGAGTGAACTATCCCAAATGAAAGCAGGGACAATGAATAATCTCCGCCTTGTGCACTAGCTCCAAGCAATGTTCCCTTAAAGTTTCCCTTAAGAAAAGTACCATCCATAGCAATAACCCTCCTCATCAGCTCAAATCCTCTTATCGATTGACCGAAAACAAGCAATCTGTATTTTTTCCCCCCCTTTGGATTCATCTCAACATAAACCTTTGATCTAGGGTTTTTCTCATTAACCTTAAACAACCACTTCGAGATTTTTTGATAGCTATCCTCGGGAGTCCCTCTGATCAAATCCTGAGCAAACTCTTTAACCCTCCAAGCTTGTTTGTATCCAATGTGTACACCATGGTCGAGTCTGACTTTCTCCTCGATTTGTTTCGGGTTAAGACCATACTTCTTTTCTCTATAATTGCTGCAGATCAAAGTCCCAAGCACCTTGGCAGTTGCTTGCCTATGGTTGGCGTTCCTATGAGTTGTATCACAGTTGTGTTCACTTACATAAGTTCTCACCCCAAAGAAATTAGAAGAAGGGAGCTTTGTTGCACGCATCCTCCAGGTACAATTAGGATCAACACATCTTAACACCACCCTCGTCTTGTTTGACCAAGCTGATCTGAACTCGAACTTCCAATCCAAAGCCCATTTTCTCATTTGCAGCATCAACTCGTCTTTGTTCTTGAAGTGTTTATTAACATATAAATCAACAGAGGGATGTAGCATGCTTATAGTAGGAGGAGGAAGATCTGGAGCATAACACAAAACATCAATAATAGAACATGTTGAAGTGTCGTCCCCATTTGATCTATGAAATAGCTACACAAAGAAATAAATGATGCAAGAGCTTTTAAGAATTATTTAGGAATACTAATAAGGTCTTTAGGAAGGCCTATCTAAATTTTAAGATAACAGCCATGATTTCTCTTGAACCGTGCAAACACTAATTATACATGCCTGCATTACCTGTTTATTTCCATGATTGAATGATACATTGAGATGAGAAACAATAAGTGCAGTTGCAGACAATTGTGTGTGTTAGGTAGAATTTGAAATGCCGATATAAGAAAGGTCAAGATTTGAAGCAAGACGTAAAGTATCATCGCCGGAACATGTTTTTGTGTTTGCCACAGATGATGAAGTGTCGTCCTCATTTGATCTATGAAGTAGCTACACAGAAAGAAATGATGCAAGAGCTTTTAGGAATTATTTAGGAATACTAATATGTTACTCCCTCCGTTTCACAAAGAGTGTCGTTCTGACATTCTTCACACAAATTAAGAAATAAGATAAAAGGTCTCTTATACCCTTATTAATTTGCAGAAATTGACTCTTGGAATTATATTTATAATTAATTTTCTGAATTTATTGAGGTTAAAAATAGTATTTTATGTTAAAAATTACATTGGAATTCTAAAACAACATTCTTTTTGAAACAAAAAAAAGTGTCAGAATGACATTCTTTGTGAAACGGAGGGAGTATTTAGGAAGGTCTATCTAAATTATAAGATATGATTTCGCTTGAACCGTGCAAACATTAACTGCAATATCTGTTGATTTCCATGATTGAATGAAACAGCATGTGCAGTTCCAGAAAATTGTGTGAGTTGGGTGGAATTTGAAGTATTTAATCAATGAATTGCCTATAAAAAATTAAAAAATGTTTAGGAAGGACTGCCTAAAAGATAAGAATCAGCAATGATTTCACTTGGAGAACAGAAAAACGACCTAAGAATCCTATATTACCTGTTGAATTACATGTGTAAGTGAATCTTCATTCACAGTTATATATAAATGAATCCCTTCAGAAGATGTTTTAATTAAGTTGATGTAACTCCTCAGTTGGTGATCGTTTTTTAAAAACACGGGTGGACAATTCTGGACTATAAACCACATCTTCATGGGAGCTTCATAGCTAACTGCAATAACAGTTCTGTAATCGATCCCTAAATCATCATGAACCATCTCAACTAAATCTTTGAGTTTAAGATGCTCATCAAACTCAAAAATAGTCGATCCCTCATTTGAATCCATCACAAAAACCCATCCATGTTTCTCATTTTTCTTCCAATCTCGACAAACACAAAAGACTTCAACCATATGTTGTTCAATAGAGCCTATCAAAAAGAAAAAACCAGAAATTTCAATTCATGTATCAATTAGGACCTCCTTCCTAAGAATACCAAATTAGTTCTCTTCCTAAAATAACTCTGCATAATCACACATTCTCAGCATTTTCTCTCTGAAACTAAAGAGATCCTTTAATCGAAACAACAACAGTTGTCAACACATAAGAAACCTGCGATAACTGAAGACTAGGTACCTGAAAAATTCGCCAATGATGATTATCATAGATGTGAAATCTCTATATCTCTGGTGAGCTGAAACCGATTCCTTCGCTTCTCACTAAAATCTCTCCGGTATGACGTCGCTGTCGTGAGCCTCTTCAGAAGTATCAGTTCGTCTAACCAATCGAGGATCTGACGAAAAGCGAGAATCTCTTCGATCTCCAGATCCAGACTAATCAGATAACAAGAATTGTATCCTCTTCGCTGGTGAAATGAAATCAAACATGATCGGCTCAATTGAAATCGAAAATGATCGGCTGTATCAAAGATAGTCTCACAGATCGTCGAAGAGGATCGGCTTAATCGTCGGTGATTTGAAATTGACGATGATCGGTGAGAATTCAGTCGTTTTCGGTTAGAGAATTCCTTCAATTAATGAAGGCTATATTCTTCCTCTTCCAAATCAGGGGCTATACCAAAAAAAAAAAGTATTCTAGGGCCATTTCATTTAGTTTCTTATTATTTATTTGAATGATGATTATGAATAGTATTGATTTCCATATTTTATACACATAAATATTTATCAATAGTATTCATAATCATTTAAAGAAGAAATATTTTTGGGTGAATTTCAAACATACGACTTTCATAATGCATTTTTTTTAAAAAAAAAATACAACTTTTTAGTATTAATTTTTGAAAATAATATTTTTAATAATATGTTATTATACTACTAAAAGAGTTAGTAGAAACTCATAAAAACTAGGCTACTAGCTTTCATGTCTGTGCGGATATAATGACCTTGAGAAAAATTAAATATATTTTATATCTATATAGGTTGGTAATTAATACAATGTATCTATCTAATGATAACCATATTCTAACGTTGTCAATTTAAGAAGTATGTAACTATTATATCCGATTTAACTAGGCATAAAATCTTATATGGTTTGGAACCTATAACTTGTATGCGAAAATGTAAAGATAAGGTTGTCCTATTATACTTGAAATATTTGTCAAAATCCCACTTCTTATTCAACTTCACAAATTCAAAACTAATCATTGGGTAGTAGTAAAAACATAGTATTTTCTTGAAGAAATTTGTGCAGTATTTTATTTCATGTTTGTGAGTTAAAAAACAAAAGATGCAACATCTTAATAAAGAAGTAAAGAGGGAAGCAAGAAAAATATCCAGAATAAATTGAAAAGTAGTTTGTTTTCTATTTTCCCAAAAATGAAACTAATATTAGTTGTGAACATGGTGCTAAAACAACATCTGCTTCCACCAAGAAGATGCTGCAAGAAATCTTATTTGAATCATATTTTTCTTCGGAGAAGACCTTTAAAAAAGTCAAAACTGTTGTTGAACACATATACATTCCAAATTAGCTTTCACAAGTAATATAAGAATAATGTAATCCATTTAATTGTTTTAACTTAATTTTACCTATTGCCATCAGGCTGAAGCTCATACATTTGTTTATCATCTCCAATAGCCAGCAAATATCCCGAAGATGTCAAACCCTAGAGAAGCAAAGAGGATTAAAACACCATATTACAATGACATGAACTGTATATAACCAATCCATAAGACTCCTACCTGGATGGTCACAACATTTTGAACAACTCGGTCCTCCATTTTTTCTTCAGTGATCACTCTTTGCTCGCTGCACATGTGTACTTACAAGGTAAAATTTGTATCTCCCAAACTTTAATGTGAATGTATTAAGAAACTACGGGACACATCAATTTTTGGTAAACAACGATGAATTGTTCTTTTTTTTTTGTGGCAAACAACGATGAATTGTTCATATCTCTAAGTTCTCTTAGTTTATTGCAGGCCAAAACTACAATGTATATTTTGAAGATTAAAATAAATGTGATGTAATGCACAGTGCCCTGATGGAAACGTATTTCCAAAAATACATGTTAATTGAAGAAGTTTAGCCATTTAGTTCAAATAGCGACCAACAGAATACGTACAAACAAAAAAATCAAAATCAGTTTCATATTCAGATAACAGAAACCCTTCAATAACAAGCACACCAAAAATGCATTTGAAGACATAACTGTTACCTGTGAAGCCATGTCCTGTAGTAAAGCTCTTCAAGAGATTTAAAACCTGTACAGTGTGTTCATTGACATAAAATGATTATATGGGATCTAAACTTTAATAATAATAAGATTGGCATTTCTCTTAGCCTCATCTCATCTAAATAATCAATCAACAGATTTTTTTTAAAAAATACTTCAAATGTGACAAAGATGGTCATAAAGAAGCTGAATCAATCTGAATTTGTAGGCAGTTTCCGAGATCAGAGGTTTAGCATTACCTTGGTCAATGAATAGATCAAAGAATTTTTCGAATTTATGAAAGAAGGCACCAAGAATTTCTTCTCTTTTGAGTAGGGTTGATGCAGGAGAGATGTCTTTTAGTACTGTATTTAAGCACGTGGTCGGTTGCTCGTTGTCCACATTCAATCCCACACCTGCAAGAAGGATCAGTTTTTTCATTTTCTTTTATAAGTAAGAAGTAGAACAAGTCAACGTAACAAGAGTAATGTTTATTACCAACACTAACATGGAACTTCTTTGATCTGTATGTAGAGGTACACAAAATACCTCCAACCTTAAGGCCATTCAAGTAGAGATCATTTGGCCACTTTATTTTTACGTCAATATAGGGCAATCCCTGAAATTGAGGAACTTCAAAAGAGTGAAACTCCGAGCTAATTATGATACGAGGATCAAGAACTCAATCAAGAGATACCTTCTTGTCACAAACATCTTTCACTGCCTCAGTTACAGCAAGAGATACCACATACTGTATCAAAGGCACGATTCGACCATCTTCCATTTCTACCGTAAAAGAATACATAAGACAACCTTTTGGAGATTCCCAGACATTCTTTGTTCTACCTGTATGTTCATCAATTACACAAACGGTTTCAAGTTTTAGTTTCCGATTCTACTTGCTTAGTATACTATCTAATCCAACATTGTTCAAGAACTCTTACCTCGACCTTTAAACTGGATATCCGTGACACAAACTGAACCAATTGGAAGCTCAGAGAAGTTACTGAAAGAAATTAAAATTCAGAGTAAGGTAAACCATTTAGAGAAAACAAAACAGTGGAAGTTAAAACGCTTACTGGGAAACAACATCGTGAGTGGAAGACAACCGCGGAGACCAAATGAGAAACCGACCAAACCGATCAGTTGAAATCGAGTTCATGAACAATGAAATATTGAATGAAGCATCATCTCTAATCAAATTCTCCATCTCAGAGTCTAAAAAGAGTACAATCTGAGTATTATCTGCTAGTTTGAGCACGCCATTGTTTTTCAGACGCTTAGCTGTATCAGTTTCAGCAGAGGACTTCCCACACAAAACCAAGCTACACGAAGCATCACGATCCATAGCTAAATCTAACAAAACGAAAAGTTTCAATTTTTTTAATGATTACATTTCTGGGAAAAAAGAAGCATCAAAATGTATTAGAACATAAGTGCATCAATCGATTTTTTTTAATAGATTGACCAAGCCATAGAAACACAGCCACCAGCATTTAGTCTCAAACCAAAGGAGCAATAAACCAAACAGAATATCTAACCGTTGAAACAAGTATGGGTCAAAGAACCATAAGCGATGTATTTCTTGTTCCAAAGATCACGAAAAAATAGAAATCTACTTAGTGTTAGGCAGCTAATAAAGACTGCATATAAGGTCTTACTGGACAACAAAAACGACATCATAATGGATAAAGAATACAACAAGATCACTGAAGCTACTGCGACTGGAACTACGTTTTCACTAAGCTGGTCAATCACTGAGAAAGAGTAATTAACTCGAGACGGAGATTCTTCAGAATTCAACGATGAAACAATCTCAAAACAGTCTAAAGTCTATCAACAGTTCTAAAATCTCAATATTCATCAGATAACAATAGAGCAGCAATCTCAGCCATAACACCACAAGAGAATACAATTGAAGGTAAATCATCTACACCACGAACCGGAAACACAATCTGGACAGAGAGTAAAGACTCAGCAGAGTCATGAGGGATACTAAAAACCACAACGATATCTACAGTCGAAGCATAGAGATAGAAGAAGACAGCAATCAGGTGGAAGCGTTTTGTCGTGTATCTATGGGAGAACTCACTAGTTTTGAAAAAGATGATTAAAAAAAGATTGGAGACTTGCCATGGATGAATAAATTAGGATGATCAACAAAAATCAGACTTGGTAGCTCAATAAAACAGAGAAGCAGAAAACAATTTACAAAATTCTGAAAGAAAAAAAGGGGAAGAAAAATTAGCCATGAAATTGATGGTTGAGAATGATACTAGCAAGAGGGCGCCGGAGGACAATGATTCCACAAAAATTCGGTTCAAAATTCCATGGAAACGGGATTTCGAATTCAGTTGAAGTAAAGCAAAATGCGAGTGAAATTGAGAAGGTATCAAATCTAAATTATAAGTGAGCAACAAAAGGAGAAGTCATGTCTTAGAGAGGCGAAACAAGAGGGAGGTCGAGCAACGAAGCCTACCATGGAGTTTTGCAGAAGTCGTGAAGGAAATATCGCGAGGCAGAGAAGATCACACGTTTCTGGATTTAAACCCCTAAATCAAAGCAATAGTTCGAGACGAGTGTTGGAATCTAACCAGTAGCTTTGATTCAATCGAAGAAAGCAAAAACACAAATCGAAGAAAGGTTGCTGGTTGTGTAATAGTGGAGATAAGCCTTAAAGAAAGAGGAAAACGGAAGGAAAACAGCAGAATAATCGAAAGAAATAAAGAAGAAGTCACGTGAGAAGCATTTAGTGGATTAACAAAAATGTTCCTTACTCACGACATTCGAAAAATCGTCCACCTTGACGATTAATCGGCCGCCTAGGCGCGGATCGGAGGAGGCATGCCGCCGCGATTTAAGGCTCGAGGGTCTGGTTAGGCAGTAACCAATTTTCTGTCGAAAAATCACCGATTATTTTAAAAAAATCGTTGACTTATCTACAAAATCGGAGACTTTTACTTTTATTCGGGCCTAATACCAGGCCCAATCGCGCCCAGATTTATCTACTGGCCTAATTAGAGGATGAATTGTCATTTAATTAATCCGTGAGATGAAGACTCTTATTTATAGTGGAGCTTCCCCTTCTCAATTATCCAAGTTTGTCGATGTGGGACAACTCAAAGACCAACTTTTTAAAAAAATGTTATGGATTTTTATGGATTTGAGTTAAATATGGGTCCTCAATCCACCAATATATCTTTTAGATCTACTATTATGCATATTTATACAAAATTTAGTTTATACATATTTTAATACAATAAAATTAATTTTTGAAAATGAATAAATATTAAAAAATAATTAAAATAAATATAAAAACTAATCTTCGATTAATCTCCGATTAATCCCTGATTTTTTTGGTAGGCGCTAGGCGGACCTCGACCGCCCGACTTACGCATAGCGTTTTTTGAACATGGCTCACGACAAAACAAAGAAGATAATATAAACGAATATATTATATCACTACAAGAAAACACAGTTTTTGCGACTACCGTTTGCGACCACAATGGTGGTCGCAAATATTTGCGACTACTTTGTAACTACTTTACGACGACAACGCAACTACCAAAAACGTATACACATATTAGTCGGTAATTAACGACGAAACTTGGGCGTCGTTAAGTAGCGATAATTAGCAACTATTTAACGACGAATAGTTCAGTTTTTAGGTATAGTCGCAAATCAGTCTCAATTTTTGACTATATGGCGACTGTACTTTTAGTCAGGAAATGTAGTTGTAACGTAGTTGCAAATCAGCGACCATTTTGCCACGTTTTTCTGTCATCACTGTTGTGTCGCAAAGTAGTCTGTAAATAATGTTAAAAAATTTGAAGTGGTAAAAGTCTCACATCGACAAAAGAGAATGAATGTCAAGTTCAACATGTTTTAGAAATAGCAAACAGTTGATGACGGTCTAATATGTCAGATTGAGGAAATCGAAGTTGATAGTTTGGTAGAGGGTATTTGATAACACCGTATTTTGACCACTTTTATGGATCATAATTGTATCTTATGCAGGTGTTTTAGCTCTGTTTTCAATGGTTTTTAAAGTGTTTTCAATGTTTTAGAGTTTCAAAAGACTTTACAGGAAACTTGGGCAAAAGATATGCAATTTGGAACAAATGAGCAATTTTGGATAAATGCAGACCGTCAGAAGTATGACAAGCGATGAAGACCTTCTCACCGTCTGATCACCCCCAAAATTTGAGACAACATAGAGGATCCAACCAGCTTTCTAATGCACGTGGTTTGGAGACAATCCAACGGTTAGATCTTCAGATACTCCCGATGCAAGAATGACATAAAATGCAGTTCCAGAAGAGAGCAAGTGCCGGGACCGCGGCTAACACCCATTTTCCCGCGGGTAGAGCCACCGCGACCGCGGACTTTGGTCGTTCACTTTCTCGACGACTTAATTAAAGCCCAGATCAATTCCTTTCGTTATTTTTGAAGCCCTAAGTGTCCAGAACCACCCCAGAAGCTATAAATACCCCCTTTAGGTCATTCTAAAGAGGAGAATCGAAAGAGAGACAAACTTAGAGAGAGAGATAGAGATTTTCGGGCTTCACAAACCCTAGAGCCGCCGCCGTCTTCGAAAAGGAGCCGCCGCAGGAGTGACCATCGCGCCTCCTTCTGCTTCTCCGTTCTTCGTTCTTCTTCCCTCTTTTCTTTAGTTTCCTGCACTTTCAATTTCGTTTATGATGCTTTGTTACAATATGTTTGAGTAGTTACCCAATTGGGTTTAAAGGGATTTTTCAAAGGGAACTTCATGTGTCTTTGCTTATGAATCGATAGATTTAGGATTTATAATCTTCTAGATGTTCTTCGTTTGCCTTTAATCTTACTGCGTGATTCTTTGCTGGCCACTTAGAAACCGATCTGATATGATATGTTGCGAAAGCTTTCATTGATTGTCTGAACTAGGGTGAAACGAGAAATTCTTCTATAGGAGTGGAAACCTACCTGTAGTTGAGTTGTGAATGTTGATGAGTCTTATTCTGCTATTGCATCTTCTCCCTTCCAGAATCAGAGTGGAAACCTACTGATTAGGGTTGCGAGAGATAGTTGTTTAGTGCTGCGAAAGTAGGCTATTCATACTTCTGTGCCTCGAGTTCTAGAACATACGTAGTTGATTACCTTTATCATATGTTTAAAATCGACATAGCTTAGTCCATGAGTCCCTGCGAAAACCCCTTGATGCCCAACGTTTGTCTTTAATTGCTTACAACCTTTGCTTCTTATTCGATTTTCCCTGCTTTCAATTTGTCTTTGATCTATTCGCTTATTACCTGCTTTCATTAGCCTTAGTTTAATTGCTTTTTACTTGTTTTAATTGCCTTCAATTGCTTTTGTTTTCTTTGCTTTCTAGTTTAGATTTAGTGACAACCAAAACCCAAAACCAAAACCAAAACATTTTTAGTTCTAATCTATATTTAAGCGTTGCAGTGAATTCGTACTGAAACAACTAAGTCTCTGTGGATCGATACCCTAAGTACTATGATATGTTCATAATTTGCATCATTTAGGTTGCATAAATCATTCCAAATCATGTTTTATTTCATGTATTTTAGGTCCTTAGGGTTTGTTTTAGAACTTAGGAGATGCATTAGGTCCCAATGAGTCTTTGCATGTTTTGAGTGTCTATCAGGTGATTATGGAGCTGAAAAGATGAATCCAGGAGGTGGAATGGTGAGCAGAGCTTGAAAAAGTGGAAAACTTGAGTCTATGGAGGTTATCGGCCATTCTCGCTGGCCAGGAAGGTTTTACCGGCCATTTTCATGTACCGCGGGAAGCTTTACCGGCCATTTTCACGTACCGCGAATTAAGTATATCGGCCAAAATCTCCGGGTGCGAACGAGTCTCAGAAATCACCTGTCCGGGGAGCCTTCCGGTCCGATTCAGATGGCGGGTCCTTCATAGAAGTTGGAGAGCATTGAAGCACGGTCTCATAGCAATTGGAATCGTAGAATTCGGACGCGTGAGCAGAGAGATAAGCTCGTCGGAAGAAACCCCTGTCTCGCAGGTATTCCGGACCGAGCAGATCAGTTCTGAAGGATGCGAAGGACGGTGCACTTCCAGGCCGATTCAGCTTCCGGGTCCTTCATGAGAATCAGAGACATTTGAGTTTTCTTTCCAGAACGTCCAAGAGCATTCAATTCGGATCTATGAGCAGGAAGATACGGCCTCCGGAATGGACACATGTCTAGACGCCTCTCTCTGGTCGTATACATGCACTGCAAAGATGTGCCCTCCAGGAAGCCTTCCACCTCCCAAGCACTGAAACTTCCTTCACAAAAGTTGGAGATAAATGAGTCCTCTGTCTTCTGCAACCGAAATCATTCAATTCGGACAAGTATCACAGGAGTTACACTCTCCGGAATGCGAAGTGATCTAAGCTGCTCTGGATGCTGCGAGATGGTCTTGCGACTTGGTTAACCCGCAGGCCTGAAGATGAACGCCTGAATGCTGATGCTGCGAGTTGAAATGTGCGGGTAAACTATCACTGGAAGAGGTCTGGAGCTCCCGAGCAAGAGAAATGCTAAGTCCACAATCGTGCGACTTAGGCATGCGAGTCATCCGCGCCTGGATCTATGCCGCACGATCACTCGGAATTCACTCCGACTTGAGCCTGCGACCTAAGTGCAATAGAGACCAACCCGCACAGTTTCTACATCCCCCAGAAACCGGCTCAGCCCTGCGAGTTGGAGAGGAAGGAGACCATGCCGCAGAAACACTCGCAATTTACTCCTAGATAGGCGTGCGGCTCCGACAAGGTGATTCAAGCCTCACAAGACAAGTCTTCATCTACTGCGACTTAGGTGTGCGGCCTGGGACATACTGAACCGACCCGCAGCTTTTCCCACTTTATCCATTAAAGCCGGGTCAGGACCCGGTTTGTTCCGGGCTGACCCGGTTCGTTTTTAAGAAGGTATAAATACTTTTTAGGGTTTTTTGGGGGAGAACTAAGTTTTATTCCCTTTGTCTCTGGCCTTTTTGGTGAAAAGACTCCATTAAGAAGAGAAATATCTTTATTTGAGTGTTTAATCAAGAGAGTTTAAGGAGATCTGGGTGTTTAAAGCTGTTTTCTTTTGAATCTATCATCTCCATCTCCATTTCTCATCATTAATCATGCTAATCTACTCAACTTGCAAAAGTTTAAGAGAGATTAGTATGATTAGTGAGTAGTCACCTTAATGAGGTTCTAGATGTGTAGGTTAGGGTGCTAAAGTGTTAGATTAGGAGTGCTTAGGGCTAGATTCATTGATTCATCTCTCTAAACAGCTGTTCTCTATGCTAAATCCTTGATAATCACTTGAGATCTAGATTCTGGGAATTTCATGCACCAAAAGTGTTTGATGAAATTCCTGAAAGAGTTGTGTTAGAGGTTTAAGTAATTTTTCATCATGGGAATGATTTGTTAAATGCTTGAATGATCATTAAGAGCTGTTTGTTAATGCATATTGATTCATGTTTCACAAATGGGAATTTGGTTTGAAAATGGATTAGTATAGGGGTTAATACCTTCATGAGAGGATTAACCTAGATTAGAGTTCTTAATCATTTGAATCATGTCTCATCATTGTCATTAGCATTTCTAGTTTAACACCAAGGCACCCTAACCAACTATCATGTCTAGAATCTCATGCCTCCATCATATCATATTCACATCATTTGTCATTGTCATTTGTCTTTAAACCTGTTTATGTTTATAGTTGTCTCTAGATTAATCAAAACCTATTCTTGTTTGCTTGAATTAAGAACTTGATCATATAGCTTAGTGTCTAACACCACATCTGGATTGATAAACCTCTTTGTGCTACATTGACAAGGGGATTGATAGCCCTGAGACCCTTAAAAGTCCTATCTATCAATTGGCGCCGTTGCCAAATTGTGGTTTGATTAGCATTAAGCTCTGATCTGTTCTTGAGATCAAGTGCTTACTTTCTTGTTTTTACTGATTCCTTTCAATTTCTGTTTGTGATTTCAGGTATATGAACACCAGGTCTAGATCAAGAAGCTGCGGTCCTCCTTTTCCTCTAAACGACAACATCAACCTTCTGGTACCAAGGAGGAGAAGAGACAGACGTGGTAGACAACTTGATCAGACTGAGATGGCAGACCAAGGAGATCACGGGGTAGATATAGAACAACCAGTTCAGGAGCAACAGGCTCAAGGTCAGGGAGCTGGTATTGGAATTGGTCAGGGGTTTCACCAAGGCAATGTTCAGCAGGAACAGGTGCACCACCAACAAGCCTATGTCCACCAGGGACAAGCTCAGGCTCATCAACAGAGGCATCAGGCCAATGTTCAACAAAGACACCAGGTGCACCACCAACCCCACCCTTTCCAACCACAACAAAGAAGATATGAGCAACCCCAAATATATGTTGGCGAGAATGACAGGGCCAATGCTCATCAGTATGGGGCTGGTATTCAGGCACCACCTGTGCAGAACAACAACTTTGAAGTGAAAGCATCATTGCTGAATATGGTCCAGAACTCAAAGTTCCATGGGTTAGCAATGGAAGATCCCTTGGAACACTTGGACCAGTTTGATAAGGTGTGTGATCTGACCAAGATTAATGGAGTTTCAGAAGACAGCTTTAAGCTAAGACTATTCCCATTCAGTCTTGGTGACAAAGCTCATCAATGGGAGAAGAATCTTCCAAGAGGCTCCATTCAAACCTGGGAGCAATGCAAGCAAGCCTTCTTATCTAAGTTCTTCTCCACCTCAAGAACTGCAAAACTGAGAAACCAAATCTCTAGCTTCACTCAGCACAGCAATGAAAGTTTGGTGAAGCATA
>NW_006256877.1:210089-211936 GCF_000478725.1 Eutrema salsugineum | reverse complement strand
TTATTGAGAAAGCATGGAGTTAAACACAAGATAGCTACTCCATATCATCCCCAAACTAGTGGCCAAGTGGAGGTATCTAATAGACAAATCAAGGCCATTCTGGAAAGGACTGTCAGCTCAACCAGAAAAGATTGGAGCAAAAGGCTGGATGATGCATTATGGGCTTACAGGACTGCCTTTAAAACTCCAATTGGAACATCACCATTCAGTCTGCTATATGGGAAGAGCTGCCACCTTCCTGTGGAGTTGGAGTACAAAGCTATGTGGGCTCTGAAGTTTCTAAACTTTGATATCAAAACAGCTCAGGAGAAAAGAATCATGCAACTCCATGAGCTTGAGGAGATTAGGCTTGAGGCTTTTGAAAGCTCAAAGATCTATAAGGAGAAGACCAAAGTCCTGCATGACCAAAAGATTTTAAAGAGAGAGTTCAAGTGTGGTGATTTGGTCTTGCTTTTCAACTCCAGACTTAAGTTGTTTCCAGGAAAGCTTAAGTCTAGGTGGTCTGGACCTTTCAAAGTTCTTGAAGTGAGGCCTTATGGTGCCATTGTCTTGGAAGGAAAAAATGGTCAGGAATTTGTGGTGAATGGACAGAGAGTCAAGCATTACTTAGTTTCACAAGGGAAAGAGGAAGCTACATCAGTTCCTCTTCTTGATCCACCAGCCTGTTAACCAGGTTCTCAAAGTCAAACTTAGAGACTTTAAACAAAGTGCTCTTGGGAGACACCCCAAGCTTATCTTTGTACATAGTTCTTCTGATTTCTTCTCTTTTCTTTTATGTTTTAGAACTTTCTGATGGGTTTTGTGAGTTGGTCTCAGGTACTAAGTGATCTTTGGAGGACATAGCTCAATGATGAATGGAAAGAAGCATGTGAGAGAGCTGAGAGAAGTGTTTAAGGCCAGAAAAACGTTTAAGTCCCAAAAGCTGCGGCCTAGGAGTGCGGGTCAGAAGAGAAGAGCCCAGGCCGCAGCAAGGTTCGGAATTTACTCCGGCCTGGGCGTGCGACCTGGAAAGAGGAAGGCCGAGCCGCACAGAAAGAAGAAGGCCCGAAACGTTTAAGTCCCATTTACTGCGGGATGGTTGCGCGGGTCAGAAGAGAGGGAGCTAGGCCGCACGACTATTCGGAATTTACTCCGGCCTGGGCGTGCGACCTAGGAGCGTCGACGCTGAGCCGCACCAAAAAGAAGAAGGCCGAGGGTTCTAAGTGTTAAACCGTGCGACCTGGTGCTGCGGCCTGAAACCCAAGGAGTCTAAGTCGCACGATCGTTCGGAATTTACTGCGGGATGGTTATGCGGCTCAGAAGAACGATGGCCAGGCCGCACAGAAAGAAGGGAAACCCAAAATGCCTAAGTCCCAGAAGCTGCGGGATAGGAGCGCGGGTCAGAAGAAAGATGGCCAGGCCGCAGAAAGACTCGGAATTTACTCCGAGATGGTTGCGCGGGTCAGAGCAGAGGATGACCAGGCCGCAGCATGAAGAGAACGGCCAGAATGCCTAAGTAACAAAAGCTGCGGGATGGTTGCGCGGGTCAGAGCAGAGGATGACCAGGCCGCAGCATGAAGAGAACGGCCAGACTGCCTAAGTAACAAAAGCTGCGGGATGGTTGTGCGGGTCAGAGCAGAGGATGACCAGGCCGCACGAAATTTCTTCCGGTTCTACACCGAGACGGTCACACAGCTCGATCCCGACAGTTCCCGGACGCACAAAAGAGAGAAAGGAGGCCGGTCAATGAGAAAAGGATGGGTCAAAGCCTTGACTGGTCAAAATAGATCTATTGACCACCAGTCCAGAGGCTTGACCCTACCCCACACTCTCTCTTCCTCACTACAAATGGGTCAAAGCCTTGACTG
>NW_006256877.1:112704-207285 GCF_000478725.1 Eutrema salsugineum | reverse complement strand
CAGTCTTGGTGTTTTGAGAAAGTGAGCTCTGGTTTGTTGAAGAAAATCTAGCCTCTAAGTGAAAAAGAAAGAAAAGAAGCCAAAAGCTCAAATGTTTTGATAAGAAAGAAAGAAGAGGCTAGAAGTTGTAAAAGAAAAAGAGCTGTGTAAAGTTTGAGTTCCAAGACTTGAGAGTGAAAGTGAAGAACAAATCCCCTAGTGAGAGAAAAATGAGTGTGAAAAGTGAGGTCTTTGAGCAAGAGAGGAAGCTTTGAGTAGAGGGTGGGGAGTGATGAGTCTTTGCCCTTGTATGCATAGGTTGCTTTTTACCTTTAGCATTCTGCCAAAGTTTGATCATTCATAGAGAGATCCCTTTGCTGCATTTAACCCACTTGAACACTGATGAGATCATTTTAATCTCATAGCCTCTCACTAGCCAAGCCAGCTTGTTTAAACCTTGCATCATGAGATCCACCTGATAAAAGCTTAATGAATGTGAAAGAGTTGAGAGAGAGAAGAACTTGTGGAGATCCCTTGCTGAGTTGATATATATCTGAGTATGACTTTGCATTGCATAATTGAGCATGAACTTGAGTTCTCATTGTGATCACTTCTCTCAAAAAGAAAATGTGAACTCCCATTGCATACAACCTCTTTCTCTCATTTGCTCTTTTTGCTTGAGGACAAGCAAAGGACAAGTGTGGGGGAGTTGATATGTTCATAATTTGCATCATTTAGGTTGCATAAATCATTCCAAATCATGTTTTATTTCATGTATTTTAGGTCCTTAGGGTTTGTTTTAGAACTTAGGAGATGCATTAGGTCCCAATGAGTCTTTGCATGTTTTGAGTGTCTATCAGGTGATTATGGAGCTGAAAAGATGAATCCAGGAGGTGGAATGGTGAGCAGAGCTTGAAAAAGTGGAAAACTTGAGTCTATGGAGGTTATCGGCCATTCTCGCTGGCCAGGAAGGTTTTACCGGCCATTTTCATGTACCGCGGGAAGCTTTACCGGCCATTTTCACGTACCGCGAATTAAGTATATCGGCCAAAATCTCCGGGTGCGAACGAGTCTCAGAAATCACCTGTCCGGGGAGCCTTCCGGTCCGATTCAGATGGCGGGTCCTTCATAGAAGTTGGAGAGCATCGAAGCACGGTCTCATAGCAATTGGAATCGTAGAATTCGGACGCGTGAGCAGAGAGATAAGCTCGTCGGAAGAAACCCCTGTCTCGCAGGTATTCCGGACCGAGCAGATCAGTTCTGAAGGATGCGAAGGACGGTGCACTTCCAGGCCGATTCAGCTTCCGGGTCCTTCATGAGAATCAGAGACATTTGAGTTTTCTTTCCAGAACGTCCAAGAGCATTCAATTCGGATCTATGAGCAGGAAGATACGGCCTCCGGAATGGACACATGTCTAGACGCCTCTCTCTGGTCGTATACATGCACTGCAAAGATGTGCCCTCCAGGAAGCCTTCCACCTCCCAAGCACTGAAACTTCCTTCACAAAAGTTGGAGATAAATGAGTCCTCTGTCTTCTGCAACCGAAATCATTCAATTCGGACAAGTATCACAGGAGTTACACTCTCCGGAATGCGAAGTGATCTAAGCTGCTCTGGATGCTGCGAGATGGTCTTGCGACTTGGTTAACCCGCAGGCCTGAAGATGAACACCTGAATGCTGATGCTGCGAGTTGAAATGTGCGGGTAAACTATCACTGGAAGAGGTCTGGAGCTCCCGAGCAAGAGAAATGCTAAGTCCACAATCGTGCGACTTAGGCATGCGAGTCATCCGCGCCTGGATCTATGCCGCACGATCACTCGGAATTCACTCCGACTTGAGCCTGCGACCTAAGTGCAATAGAGACCAACCCGCACAGTTTCTACATCCCCCAGAAACCGGCTCAGCCCTGCGAGTTGGAGAGGAAGGAGACCATGCCGCAGAAACACTCGCAATTTACTCCTAGATAGGCGTGCGGCTCCGACAAGGTGATTCAAGCCTCACAAGACAAGTCTTCATCTACTGCGACTTAGGTGTGCGGCCTGGGACATACTGAACCGACCCGCAGCTTTTCCCACTTTATCCATTAAAGCCGGGTCAGGACCCGGTTTGTTCCGGGCTGACCCGGTTCGTTTTTAAGAAGGTATAAATACTTTTTAGGGTTTTTTGGGGGAGAACTAAGTTTTATTCCCTTTGTCTCTGGCCTTTTTGGTGAAAAGACTCCATTAAGAAGAGAAATATCTTTATTTGAGTGTTTAATCAAGAGAGTTTAAGGAGATCTGGGTGTTTAAAGCTGTTTTCTTTTGAATCTATCATCTCCATCTCCATTTCTCATCATTAATCATGCTAATCTACTCAACTTGCAAAAGTTTAAGAGAGATTAGTATGATTAGTGAGTAGTCACCTTAATGAGGTTCTAGATGTGTAGGTTAGGGTGCTAAAGTGTTAGAATAGGAGTGCTTAGGGCTAGATTCATTGATTCATCTCTCTAAACAGCTGTTCTCTATGCTAAATCCTTGATAATCACTTGAGATCTAGATTCTGGGAATTTCATGCACCAAAAGTGTTTGATGAAATTCCTGAAAGAGTTGTGTTAGAGGTTTAAGTAATTTTTCATCATGGGAATGATTTGTTAAATGCTTGAATGATCATTAAGAGCTGTTTGTTAATGCATATTGATTCATGTTTCACAAATGGGAATTTGGTTTGAAAATGGATTAGTATAGGGGTTAATACCTTCATGAGAGGATTAACCTAGATTAGAGTTCTTAATCATTTGAATCATGTCTCATCATTGTCATTAGCATTTCTAGTTTAACACCAAGGCACCCTAACCAACTATCATGTCTAGAATCTCATGCCTCCATCATATCATATTCACATCATTTGTCATTGTCATTTGTCTTTAAACCTGTTTATGTTTATAGTTGTCTCTAGATTAATCAAAACCTATTCTTGTTTGCTTGAATTAAGAACTTGATCATATAGCTTAGTGTCTAACACCACATCTGGATTGATAAACCTCTTTGTACTACATTGACAAGGGGATTGATAGCCCTGAGACCCTTAAAAGTTTGCTTTTTACTTGTTTTAATTGCCTTCAATTGCTTTTGTTTTCTTTGCTTTCTAGTTTAGATTTAGTGACAACCAAAACCCAAAACCAAAACCAAAACATTTTTAGTTCTAATCTATATTTAAGCGTTGCAGTGAATTCGTACTGAAACAACTAAGTCTCTGTGGATCGATACCCTAAGTACTACAGCGCACATCTGTGCACTTGCAGACATTTAGGGGTTATAAATTTAAAACCTGAAGCTTAGTAAAACGAAAACAACAAACCTTGCTTTTGCTCGCAATCAGTATTCAACCTTGCGAAGAAATTGATTACGAAATCGAAGACGCTGAAGTAGAAGATGAATCTATTTGTAACTTATCAACTTCAGATGATGATGATGAAGAATTTGATTAATACTCTAATTAATATAATTTATTTATCTTTGTAACATAATTAGTATGCATATCCAAAAAAAGATGTAAAACTTTAGTGTAGCTTATATATTCACTTCCTAAAGTACAATTCATGAATTATAAATGCAGCCTACTGGATATGAGTCTTGTATAGAAATTAGAGGTTGAGAGTTTGACTCTCAGCTTCAACAACTTTTTTAAAGTTTTGGGAAGGAGTCACAAACACGTCGTAAATAACCAACTATTTTGCGACTACCTCTGTTATACATTTACTAACAAACATTTTCTAAGTGTAGTTGTATATTAGTCGCCAAGAGTGTCGATTGTGTGACTATTTAGCGACGAACCTGATGTGTGGTCGTGAGGGTTGTCAAGTTTTACCCTAATTTAAATCAATAGCCGCAAGTGCACAGCTGATCAATTGTAGTACTTAGGGATCGAATCCACAGGGAAGGAGGATCTTTTGCTGCAAAAAGCCTTTGAAATAAGTTAAAATAAGGAAGTCTAGAACAAAAACGGTTTAGTGGGGGTTTGGTAGTGTGTTTAAAATCTAAAAACGAAATACTAAAAGAGAATACGTAAATTAAATGACGTAATAACTAAACTTAAAGAAAATAACTAAAAATGATAAAAACGGATATTCTAATGCTTAAATGAAAATGAACTAAAAAGGAAAGACAATATTGAACTAAAGTTGAAAGAAAAATCGGTGTAAATCAATAAGAAAGAAGGCGTTGGGCTTCAGGGAAGTTTTCTCAGGGGTACGAACGATTCAAAACATTGCTAGAGAGTAAATTGGTAAGATCTTAGCTTAAACATTTCGAACTGGAGTCACGGACGTATGAATACGCCACTGTCGTGATCATAGACAACTATCTCTCTCAACCCTGACCAGTAGGTTTCCACTCTGGCCCTGGAAGAGAAGAGATGCATTATGTTTAAGACTCGTCCTAATTCACAAATCGCCCATAGGTAGGTTTCCACTCCTATGTTTGTTTTCCTCTCCCAAACTAGCTAGATCTGATACCTGATGAACACTTTCATGTCACCAAGCATCAGGATCAGATTGTAGTTCATGACGCTACCCTCATGCAGTAAAAACGAATTCAGAAGAAAAAGTTCTAAGATTCGGCTCAAAAGCTCATGGAATCCTCATCGAACATATAAATCTCCATCGAAAATCCCTTAATCCCAACAATGAAACTACTCAGACATAATAAACGAAATCAAAGACATAGTATTAAGATGTAGAATAGAAACCGAAATTGAAAAAGAAAGAACAAGGGTTCAAGAGAACAAATCTCTCTCACCCTAAAAGCTAAAGCAAAAAACAATAAAAGTATGAAGTAATGATAGATGATATTAGGTTACACGATTTTTAGGGTTCCTAAGACATGTATTTATAGTGCTCAAGACCTCTCTGGACGTCACTTAGGGTTTCTCCAAATATGGGCTTGAGAAATGGGCTTTTTGGGCTCGGAGGTTGATGGCCGCGGTCGGGAGTGCTCTGACCGCGGGGAATGGGTGGTTTGCCACGGTCGGGATGCTCCTGACCGCGGGAAAATGCTTGTTGGCCGCGGGTGGAAATGCTTGCCGCCTGGTTTACGAGACATCTTGCTCTTCACGTATCTTTTGATTGAACCGTTGGATTGCCAAGCTGTAAAGTGCACTGGAAAGCTGATACTTCCATCTTTAAGGTCTCCAAATTTGAGCTGGATCAGACGGTGAGAAGGCCTTCAATCAGGGGTGAACTTCTGACGGTTTGACTCTGAGCTGAAATCTGGTTTTCTATCCATTTTGTTAAGTTTTTCCCTAAGTTACCTGAAAAGAGTCTTGGAACTACAAATACTAGAAAAACGTAATAAAAGTACTTAAAAGCAATTAAAAACATAGAAAAAGTATTTCAAAACGATCCATAAAAGTGGTCAAAATACGGTGTTATCAACTCCCCCAGACTTAAACCTTTGTTTGTCCTCAAACAAAACAAAAGCCTAAACTGGTTAAGTGAAAACAAAAATAGGGAATGCACAAATCTCATAGACATGAACTCCTAAACTAGGACCAAAGATAGTGCATCAATCCACAACTTAGTCTAGAAAATTCTCACCAAAGCACAAGAGATACTAGTCCACTTTTTCCGTCATGCAAAACTTAAACAATATAAATCTTGATTCCAGTCAACTAGCTCTCTACATTCATTACGTTCAATAGTGAGTTCTCATTAAAGACATCATCCAGGGTAGACGGCGTTTGGCATTAAATGGTTATTTAAGTGGTGGAGTTAAAGTTTTGGGTTACCTGAAGATATGGAGGATGCAAGATAATATGCAAAACCGCAAGAGAGATAAGGAGCTGTTGATGACCACAGTTTTCAATCACTTCTTCTTGCCAAATGTTGTTGCATAATCCTTCCTTCTTTGTTGTAAACAGCTGTTCCCCCAGACTCAGATTCTTTCCGGGAATCAGAAAACAATCTCCAAAAACTCCATAAAATCAAACTTCAGTTGCCTTGGGACTTAAAATTAGACCTCTCTAGACTCTCTAAGGCTTTTATTTCCTTTCTTTTCTTATTTTCGGATATATATATATATTTTTTTTGGTGGAAAGGAAATGCCTTTTAAAGAGAGAGAGACTAGAGGACGGGATTGTACCAAAATTTGAGATTTTTCTAAGGCAAACTGAGTTTCCTCTTGTGTTGAATCCTTCCGTGAACTTTTCCGGCAAATCGCAGGTCTCTGTCCTTGGTGACTGGAAACTGCATCGTTCCTCTTTCTCTCCAACGTTTTTGCACTTATCTGCATATAAGACAATAGAAAACAAGAGTGCATGTGGTTTGAAAGAGGATTGGTTAAGGTGGGGAACTAGCTAAAGATGAACTAGCCATTCAGGATCAACAGAGAGTGGTAAAAGGATAAAGGAGTCCTGAATGTATGATTCGTTTCCCTGGTCTAATACTTCAATGAGAAAATTAAGTCCAAATTAAGTCCAAATAAAACAGAGCTAGTGTATCCCTTCATCTAAATCGAAATCATTCAAATTCCTCTAGGGTACTTCGTTTCAAATGTGCTTAGCTACCGCCTAGTCTAGTCCTAAATCATGAATGAGCATGTCACTAGGAACAGTCTAAAGCACACAGTCAACTATCATTGATTCATGTTCACCATTCCCTTTAAAACGTATTTTGTTTTGAAAACCGATTTTGAAAAACTTTGAAAAAAAAAAATGTAGATAATGCAAGACTCATGAAAGAAAAGTGGTTAGAAATGGATGAAATCCTCCCCCAGACTTAAATCACACTGTCCTCAGTGTGAAACAAGTCGAGATTGGATAAGAAAAATGCATAAATAATCGAATTGGTAAGGACAAAGAGAACTTACCTGGATCCGGGATGCTGGTGGAGATGAACCAGATTCATTCGAAGGTGTTTGGGAAGGTGGTTGGTGGTGATGAAGGTGGTGGAGGGTGATGAATGAGGTGGAGGGTGATTGGTGAGGTGAAATGAGGTGAAAGGGATGGTTTGGGTCGGGTTTGGATATCAACGACCAAGTGTCGTGGTCAGGGGCTGCACGACCGCGGCAACCAAGTGCTTGGCCGCGGTCAGGATCACGCGACCGCTGTCGATGGGTCGTTTCCCGCGGTCAGAACGTCTGCGACCGCGGGGGCTTATATCTCGGCCTCTTCCTGCTTCTCCTTGGTTCCTGCTGGGCCGAGCAGTCAGGTACCATCCTTCTTTTTGGTTTTTTCTGGTTTTTTGATTTTTTTGGTTTTTTTTTTTTTTTGGTTTTATAAGAAACGCCTGAAACTAAGAAAAAGAAAAAGATCAAAAGAAAAAGAAAGAAAAATCGTAAAGAAAACAATACCTAAATGGGTTGCCTCCCATTAAGCGCTTTTGTTTTAAGTCGTTTAGCTCGACTTTTGGTGTTGGACGTGACTTATTCCGATGAAGAAGACCTTGTCCTGAGACAAGTCTTTTTCGACATCTCCTTGCTTTGCTTAG
Organism: Eutrema salsugineum; assembly: GCF_000478725.1. Lineage (NCBI taxonomy): Eukaryota > Viridiplantae > Streptophyta > Magnoliopsida > Brassicales > Brassicaceae > Eutrema > Eutrema salsugineum. The sequence goes on along the minus strand of NW_006256877.1, from coordinate 199,843 downwards.
CAGGTTCTTCGTCACTCCAAAGTTCTTCTTCAAACTCTTCTGCTGCAGAACGTTTTCCTGCTTTGCTGTTGTATGGGACAGCTTTTGTGAAGACATCTTTGTCGATATTAGCAAATGAAATCCTCCGGTTTGGCCAGTCCATTATAGCTCCAGAAGTTGCTAGAAAAGACCATCCCAGAATCACTGGATATGTTGCATCTCTCGTCTCGACAATGTAGAAGTCGACAGGCACTACGCAATCTCCTATTCTCAAAGGAATTTCATGAGCTATTCCTTGAGGTGTTGCATTTGACTCATCAGCTAAGCTAATCTTTGCTCTAGTCCTGCGCAGGTGTCTAATACCAAGTCACAAAGCAATTGCCTTGGACATCATGTTAAGACAAGCTCCAGAATCACATAGCACGTTTTTAAACATTTCTCCTCTAATAGAACAAGAGATAAGAAACTGACCTATACCTTCTATTTTATGAAGTGTTCGAACAGGTTTACCTCTTATGGCCATGATTGAACAAGTCTTCTATCTCAGGGATTGATTCTTTGCTCTCACAAAAGTAGTGGCCTATCATGAAGTCCTTGCAAGCTCTGGCAAATGTGATTCCTTCAGCCAAATTTCGAACCACATCATTAAATTCGTCGAGCTTCTCCTTGCTGATTTTGTTGGTGTAGTAGCTGCACTCTTCCGGTCTTTCGAGGTGGATTGAATAAACAGCAGCATCAGGTGATGTTCTGGGAAAGGTCAGACGTCTGGCCCTCCCAAAATAGGTTTTGATATCCTCCTTTGTCTCCTTGCTGTACCTAAAGAAAACTTGCAAACAACCAAGATGCCATATATCATCAAAACCTGTGTAAAGAGGGATCGATTTCACAAACTTGTTGAATTCAACGAGCCTTTCTCTGGAGATTGGTGCTTTTAATTCCACCATTTTGTCTGGATTCCCTCCTTCTATGAACAGACGATAGTCTTCATCTTCAAGGTAGTGCCCTTCATATTCATCCTCATATGCTAAGACTATGTTGCAAGGGAGTACCTCATTTTCTTCTTGAGATGTTTTGGAGCTGACAGCATACACCGTTTGCTCCTGAAGAGGGGTTTTGACCATCCCAGCAGATGTATCAAATGAGCATTGACCTGTAGGAGTGGAAAAGGGCTGAAAGGCATCTGAAGGAGTGCTGGCCGCGGGTAGAAGCTTCACGACCGCGGGTGAAGAGGGCTTTGCCGCGGTCAGGATGCTCACGACCGCGGCTGGAAGCTTGTTGGCCGCGGTCACGTGAGTTCTGACCGTGGGAATGAGGCTCCGAGTTGTTTCCTCAGTTTCGTCTGCTCCTATGCCATCTGAACTGATTTCTGCACCTTCTAACTCCGTCTCCTCCTCTTTTAGGCTAAGATCTTCGATGAGAAGCGTCGAACCATTCGTTTCACGTCCTTGCATAAGCTTTTCGACCTTCTTTTCGATTTCATCGAGGGTATAGACTACTTTGTCCACAGTTGAGTCTATTGCCTCTGCTTTCTCTTGAACCTTGTGTACTCCATCCCAAATCTCTTCCACGTAGGAATAAGTTTGGTTGTTATGGTAGTTAATAGTCTCTTCTGCTTCACCAAGTTTGATCTCTAAGGTGCGGATGCTCCAACCGGCTTTGTGAATGCGAACTTCGTGTTCTCCAACTTGTTCTTCGATTGCTTTCATCCTCTCCTGGACGGTTTCAGCACCTTCGTTTAGTTGGCTTTCGACGGTCTTGACTTGAGCTGAAAGATCTTCAAGCTTTCTGTTAAAGCGTATTGACAAGTCGTCAATTCTCTCGTCAATTGTGGATCTTGCTTGAACGTCGAGTAAGTGCGAGACCGCCAATTCTAGTAGGTCCAATCGGTGAATGGGTTTGACGTTTTCATTCTTGTGAGGCAAACGACGAGCAGGTTGTTCAGGGTTGGCCATTTGAGGTGCGCAGGGTTCCTTCTGGGATGTTCTGTTGTCTTTGCTTTGAGTTTTTTTGTAGAGATCGCGTAGATGCTTCTCTCTGTGTCTGGTGGCTTGTGGAGTGTTATGGAAACCTTCCTAATTTTGTATATTTCGATTTATAGGATCCATATCTTCTGAAATGGAAACATAATAACCGAAAAATTGAAAGTTGCTGAAAAGGGGGTTCTAAAGTCGATTTACTAACCTTTCTCAGGGTTTTGCAGAAAAGAAAACGCGTGCCCTCCTCGGCAACGGCGCCAAAAACTTGATGTGTGCTGTCGTGAGGGTTGTCAAGTTTTACCCTAATTTAAATCAATAGCCGCAAGTGCACAGCTGATCAATTGTAGTACTTAGGGATCGAATCCACAGGGAAGGAGGATCTTTTGCTGCAAAAAGCCTTTGAAATAAGTTAAAGTAAGGAAGTCTAGAACAAAAACGGTTTAGTGGGGGTTTGGTAGTGTGTTTAAAATCTAAAAACGAAATATTAAAAGAGAATACAGAAATTAAATGACGTAATAACTAAACTTAACGAAAATAATTAAAAATGATAAAAACGGATATTCTAATGCTTAAATGAAAATGAACTAAAAAGGAAAGACAATATTGAACTAAAGTTGAAGGAAAAATCGGTGAAAATCAATAAGAAAGAAGGCGTTGGGCTTCAGGGAAGTTTTCTCAGGGGTACGGACGATTTAAAACATTGCTAGAGAGTAAATTGGTAAGATCTTAGCTTAAACTTTTCGCGCCCTGGAAGAGAAGAGATGAATTATTTTTAAGACTCTTCCTAATTCACAAATCGCCCATAGGTAGGTTTCCACTCCTATGTTTGTTTTGCTCTCCCAAACTAGATCTGATACCTGATGAACACTTTCGTGTCACCAAGCATCTGGATCAGATTGTAGTTCATGACGCTACCCTCATGCCGTAAAAACGAATTCAGAAGAAAAAGTTCTAAGATTCGGCTCAAAAGCTCATGGAATCCTCATCGAACATATAAATCCCCATCGAAAATCCCTTAATCCCAACAATGAAACTACTCAGACATAATAAACGAAATCAAAGACATAGTATTAAGATGTAGAATAGAAACCGAAATTGAAAAAGAAAGAACAAGGGTTCAAGAGAACAAATCTCTCTCTCCCTAAAAGCTAAAGCAAAAAACAATAAAAGTATGAAGTAATGATAGATGATATTAGGTTACACGATTTTTAGGGTTCCTAAGACATGTATTTATAGTGCTCAAGACCTCTCTGGAGGTCACTTAGGGTTTCTCCAAATATGGGCTTCAGAAATGGGCTTTTTGGGCTCGGAGGTTGATGGCCGCGGTCGGGAGTGCTCTGACCGCAGGGAATGGGTGGTTTGCCGCGGTCGGGATGCTCCTGACCGCGGGAAAATGCTTGTTGGCCGCGGGTGGAAGTGCTTGCCGGCTGGTTTACGGGACATCTTGCTCTTCACGTATCTTTTGATTGAACCGTTGGATTGCCAAGCTGTAAAGTGCACTGGAAAGCTGATACTTCCATCTTTAAGGTCTCCAAATTTGAGCTGGATCAGACGGTGAGAAGGCCTTCAATCAGGGGTGAACTTCTGACGGTTTGACTCTGAGCTGAAATCTGGTTTTCTATCCATTTTGTTAAGCTTTTCCCTAAGTTACCTGAAAAGAGTCTTGGAACTACAAATACTAGAAAAAGGTAATAAAAGTACTTAAAAGAAATTAAAAACATAGAAAAAGTATTTCAAAACGATCCATAAAAATGGTCAAAATACGGTGTTATCAGAACCCCTGAATTTGAGACTGATTTGTTACTACTTAGCGACTATCTAAACCCTTAAAAAGAGAAACCTCAAAACCGAATTCTAAATATGATATGTTTAATATTTAAAAGTTTATTTGAACAAATCTATACCTTAAATATTCAGAAAAGAGAAAAAATAAATAAATATCACATATTTTAATCATATGTTTGCAAACCCTAAACATTTCTTATAAGTGTTACATGTATTATACATAAGATCATTTTCAAAGAGCTGAACTTTCATAATTTAGTTAGACAATGCTATTTTATTCATTTAAAGGGGCATTATCCTTTTGAAGTATAGTAAAAAAGAGTTAAACAACATTTTCAAACCTTCAGAACCCTAAAATTATAGGGTTTAGGGTATAGAGTTGCGACTAACAAATTGTCGTCACAAAAGAGTCACAGTTTGTAGCTCATTTGCCGCTATAAATTCTATTAGCGAGTACTTTACGACTTTAATGTGCGACTAATTTGTGACTATTTCAAAAATTACAAAAATTTTATGAAATATCAAGCGGCAAAATAATCCCTCCATTCTTCATATGCGACTACAATTACGACTAATCTACGACCCCCACAATTTTATTATATATGAAAACCCTTTCTCTCTCCCACTTTCGATTCATCTCAATCATTTCTAAACACTTAGCCAATTTTGTTCTTTCTTCGACAAACCCTAATTCTCTCAAATTTTGTCTAAATCTCTCTCGAATCTATACCTAATACTCCCAAACAGATCATCTTTCTTCTTCTCCTCCGAAATATCTTTCCAATTTCCTTCTTTTCCTCCTAAATCTCTCCATTTCCTAAGAATGCTACCAAAAAGTTCAACTAAGGGTCGTGGCGGCAAATCCGGCGAAGGGAGGAGATTGACCGGAGGTGGGACACAAAGGGATGGTGGAGGATCGTCCTTGCACTCCTCGACTCCGTCCTCGAACGGCACACTGTTGACATCGCTATCGCCATCTCTCGTTCACAGCTTCCAACCCAGTATCCAGCAGCGACACAACCACCACCTGCTATTCTCTATGCACAACATCCGCCGGCTCCTCTCTGTGCTCAACATCTGCTGGCTACTCTAAACCCTGAACAGCACCAGCAACCGCCGCCTCATCCTCATCAAATTCTGGCACCGCCGCCTCTTCACTATCCACTGCCGCCTCTCCACTATCCGCCGGCTCATCTTGAGGAAGTTCTGATTCTTCACCAGCAGCAAAATCCCAACCAACAACAAGTGGCTGAGCAGAATCCAGAGTCAGAACCAGATTACTGGAACATTTGCGGTAATGTTCGATAAAGATTGTATTGTTTTCTGTTTACATAGTTCTAATTTGTTTTCTTGTTATACTTACAAAGATTGTATTGTATACGTAGGGGAGGTACAATTGGGTTAGAGAAATTACCGACACTGTGAGAGAAATATTCTTGAAGAGAGACATAAGAAGGATGAAAGAAATACTTAGTCAAGTTATGAAGAAAAAGATCAGATATTCTTAAGGTAATTTCATTTTTTTCTTCCTCTTCATATCATTTGATTGGATTTGTTTTGCTGAGAATGATTAGTTCATGTCGATTTGCTGGTTTTGAGCTTATAAGTGTGGTTCTATGATTTCTCTGTGTTCATTCATGTCTTTTATTAGCTCAGTTTTTTTGCATGTTTAGCTTGGTTTGATGCTTAGCACGCTTGTAGAAGGCATTTTTGGTTCTGTGTTCTTAGTTTAATTCAGAGATTTAGGAAACCTTAAGGTTAGACCAATGTTTGATGTTTAGCAAATGAAAAATGTTTGATGGTTACCAAATGTCACATGTGTTCATCGTTTTTGATGTTTGATTTATAGCAAATATCTGCACCGCAAGTTCTGAGTTTACATTTTTATAGCTTGCTACTCTAATTTCTAAAGTTTGCTTCTCTAGTTAGGCTTCTCTTATCTGCATCGCAGGTTCTAATCTTTTTGTTCCTTTCTGCCTTTTGTTTTGCTGAACTATTGTTGTTATAGTCTACTGAAAAGGATGATAGAGTATGGGCTTGGACAACTTTGAGACATGGTCAACAAAGGCAAAAGGAAAGAGAGCTATGCAAGCTCTTCTTTCACATCGATTTCAGAGATTTATCAACAACTTCAAGCTGCTCATCGGAAGATCGGAGAACAAGAAGCTGAAAATACAAGATGGGATGAGGAGAACCGAGTTCATCAAAGTATGATCGCAAGCTTGGAGTTGCTTGTTTCCTACTTCAAGAAGAATGATGCCGGTTTTGCAGAATTTGTGGCAAGTCTATCATCACCAGCCACTGCCGAACTCACTACACTGGCCACCACAGCAGGAAGAGATCCACACACTGCACCAGCACCTACACCAGCACCTGCACCAGCAACTGCACCAGCAATTGCACCAGGCATCGAACCAACCTCTTCTCCCTTGTCGAACACTTCCTCAATCTCTCCTTCATCTTAAAAACTTACCTTATTTGATATTTTGGGTTTGGTTTGTGTAAAAGGTACATATATTTATGTTTGGGATGATTTTGTAACATGTTCTTCTATTTTGAATCACATTTTAGCTTTCCAATCTTTCAGATTTTGTATTTTAATGAATTTCAAGTTTTTAATTGAAAAATAAAAAGTATATATAAACAATGAACGGATAGTGACATAGAAATGCTAATTGGGACTGATTTGCGACCATACAAAATTATGGTAAACAATAAGGGTGTTGCAATATAGTCGTTAATATACGACTAAATAGCTGGGTCTTAAATTAGTCGCTAAAACACATGTCACAAACTAGTCATTATTATACAACTACAACAAGAGGTCTTAAAGTAGTCGCTAAATAACTTTGTCACAATGTAGTCGCCATTATACGACTATAATCTCTGGTCTTATAATAGTCGCATATATACGACCGCAATTATGTAATCACAAAATAGTCGCAAATTTGCGACCACTTTGAGATCCCATATTTTTGCGACGAAAGATTTGCGTCCACGTTGTAAAGTCTTAGAGCAGTCGCAAATCGATCATTTGCGACTAATATGGGACGATATACGTAGTCGCAACAACCATGTTTTCTTGTAGTGTATAGGTAAGATTTACTTTTTATATATGTGTATTACGTAAAAGTGGAGAGAAAGATTGAATTTTTGAGATAGGAGAAATACTTTTTATCTTTAAGTATAGTATGTGTCCTAGCACTGTCGGCTAGACATGTATCTCCATCCTGAATCTCAGATGATGACATAATCTGAATCAAATATGCAAGAAAAATGCATTAATAAACCAAAAAATGATTTTAAAAGTTATTTATATTAAGAAAAACCTTTTCTCGTTAACAAACACATATTACATTCTTATTTAAAATTACATAGGGTTTTTCTTGTCTTCTTCGAAAAAATTTACATCAATCTTAATCGCTTTGTTTCCGTTGATTCTTCAGGATCAACCAGGAAATCAGCGATATCAAGATGAGTATAATCACTTATGCCATCAAAGGAAGTTCCAGCTTCATCAGAGATGAAATCGGTTTCAAAATTCTTTCCTTTATCCTTTTCTTTGGCATCTTGTGATGCTCGGTACAGATCGACTAAATGTCTTGGTGTACAACAGGTTTTTGCCCAATGATTTTTCATGCCACATCTGTAACAAGCAGTTTCTTTTTGCTTTCCTGCTTCCCGACCAACATCGTTTTGTCTTCCTCGTCCACGACCTCGTCTGCGACCGCGGTTACGGCCTCGACCGCGTCCGCGTCCGCGTTCGTTTCTATTATTTTGACTGGATGACACAACATTCGCTTCAGGGAATGGCGATGATCCAGTTGGACGAGTTTGATGGTTTAACATCACGAGCTGTTTATTTTTTTTCAGCTACAAGGAGGACTTGCATCAACTCCGAGTAAGTGGTGTAACCTTTTGCCCGATATTTTTGTTGCATGATTACATTTCCAGGATGAAATGTTTGGAAAGTTTTTTCGATCATGTCGAAATCACTTACCTCCTGTCCACATAATATCATCCTGGAAGTAATTCCGAACATAGCGGAATTATATTCACCAACACTTTTGTAATCCTGAAACCGGAGGTTCAGCCACTCATGTTTGGCTTTTGGTAAGATCACATATTTTTGGGGATCAAACCTATCTTTAAGAGATTGCCAAAGATCTGCAGGATCTTCTTTCGTGATGTATTCTTCTTTTAAACTATTATCGATGTGATGGAGCAAAAATATCATGGCTTTCATATTTTTTAGGAGGCAGAGGCTACCATAATTTTGAGGAGGCAGAGGCTACCATATTTCATAAACATAATATCAAGGAGGAGGTTTAACCTTCTACTCCATATATATGATCTTAGACATAGTCTACCATATGATCATATGATTGTGAAAGCATAGCCTATCATAACGATCGGTTCAGGGAAGGCAGAGCCTATCATCACGTAAACTTTAAAAATAAAAAAACATAAATTTAAATTAACGGTTTGGGGAAGGCAGAGCCTATCATCCCAAAATAATACGTAAACTTGAAATAAACATAAATTTAAATCTTACCTCTTTGGGTATAAGAGCGGATCAAGAGACGCTCGTGCTGATAACGTAATATAAACGAATATATTAGATAGGTAAGATTTACTTTTTATATATATGTGTGTTACGTAAAAGTGGAGAGAAAGATTGAGTGGAGGAAGAGATGTGAAGCAAGAGTTCTTTTATTAACTTCTATTGATTTCAATTACAGAAAAAGTGAAGCAACACACATATTTATAAGGGAGGAGGACTGACTTTGTTAAGTCGGCATAAGTGTGGATAATTATCCACATTTAACAGAAGATACTCTTGGTTTTTTCATTTTCTTTTTCGCTAAAAAAATACTCTTGTTAAGAACTCAACCCTAAGAAGGCTAAGACCGCTTGGAATGAGGTAAGTCTACCAAAGAAAAAAGGGGGATTAGGTCTTAAAAACATCCGAGATGTGAATGATGTTTGCGTGCTAAAGCTGCTTTGGAGGATCTTAACAGCAAAAACATCTCTCTGGGTTAGATAGATTCACTCTCGTCTTATTCATGGATCATCGATTTAAGTTATAAAGGACCCTACAAGTTCTTCACTGGGATCCTATATGTGAAAACAAATTCTGAAAATTCGATGCAAAGCAAAGAACTTCTTACGAATGGACGTTAAAAACAGGAAGAACACCTATTTCTGGTTCGATAAATGGTCTTCGATGGGTATTCTAGTGGATTTAACAGGGAAGTGAGGCCACATTGATCTGGGATTAACGAAAAAAGCAACTGTTGCAACAAGTATAAGCTCATACAGGCGAAGAAGACATCGGTCTTTAACAAAATTGAAGATGAAATATATGCAGCCAGAGCTTGATACAATCCAGAAGAAGAAGATGTTGTACTTTGGAGATGTAGAGGACGAGTACAAGCCGCAGTTCAGAACAGATCTAACTTGGGATCAAATAAGACTTTCACGACCTCGAGTTTCTTGGAGCAGAGTGGTATGGTTTAGCTATAACACGCCTAAACTTGCTTTCCAGGTGTGGATTACGATTTTAAATTGCTTACCAACTGGAGATCGAATGTTAACGTGGAACACAAGCCTCTGCACTTCTTGTGTCTTTTGCCTTCACCCTATCGAAAGTAGAGATCATCTATTTTTAGATTGTCCATATACATCGCATGTTTGGACTGATCTAGCAAGCAGGCTCTTTAGACCTGATTTTACTTGCAAATGGGAGGACCTCATAAGCTTTCTCACTCGACAACTGTTGGTGGTGTACTTCGCACCCCCGGTTTAACCCGGTATTAATCGAGACCGGTCCGGAGAGACTTTGGTTTACGAAGATTGGAATCAAGGTTATATCGGGCGGGCCGACATACGACTTTCTAGAAAGCCCATTAAAGTCCAGTTTTACGAAGTTGGCCGACTTTCCCGAATTCCACGGAGGATTTCTAGAAATATCGGGGAATAAAAATGTCAATTCCCACATCGAGAAGGAAAAGAAAAGTCCTTCTTAAACCGCCTTAGAATTTGTATAAATAGAGGAGAATTTCATTCATTCAAGGCATCTGAAAATCAAGAGTAGAGAGACCTTCGAAGAACTTTGAGATCGTCATTTTATTTCGAGTTCTCCCTTTATTAACAAGGTCGTTGATAACACCGTATTTGTATCCATTTTCACCATTGATTTCAAATGCTTTTTCAAAAGTTTTAATCAGTTTTAATAACTTTAATTATGATTTCCATGTATTTGTAGTTTCAAGGTTCTTTTCAGGAAACTTAGGAAAAATGACGGAAAAATAGAAGAAATCCACTTTTTTTAACTCAGAGTGAGACCGTCAGAAGTTCAGCCTGAAATGAAAATTTTCTCACCGTCCGATCCAGCTCAAATTTGGAGACAAATAAGAGGAGACAACCAGCTTTCCATAGCACTTTACATCACGAAGATCTAATGGTGCAATCAAAATATACATGGAGAACAAGTTGACTTAATTCACCAGACCCGCAAGACTCTGACCCTCGGGAAAACTAAATTTTACCAGACCCGGAAGACTCTCACCCCCGGAGGACCTAAGGGCGAGCCACAAGGCCCAACATCAAAGCCCACTTTGCCATTCTCTTTAGATAAGCCATAAATGAGACCTGGAAGACCATAGGACCTATAAATACATTTCTTAGCAGTCCTAAACGGGTATGTGCTCTTGTAATGAGATTTTGAGCCACCAAACTTGGTTTTTGCAATGGAGACGGGGATTCTTCCCCTGATCCATTTTTCTTTCTCCTTTCTATCTAATTAACTTTTCTGTTTCATCTTTTGCATTCTTTCATGTCTTTTATCATTCATTGCATCATGAAGATTTGTCCCAGAGAGTCAAGTTGTTTGAAGAAGTTTTCAATAGGCACATATTGATTAGGATTTCGAAGTTTTTAAACCATATTCTGGATCTCATCTCTTCTAAGTTGTTCATATTGCATGACAGTAGATTCATGACCTATTCTCCGAGCCTAGGATCGATCAGAGCCACGAGAGTGCTGTATAACATCATCCATACCTAGCTTCAGAAGAACATAGTTGTTATAGAAGCCGAGAGCTACCTATAGAGAAAATGTGAGCAAACGAATTCAATGTCTAATGCGTGATCCTATTTCTGGCATGAGAGCGTGAGTTAATTGTCAGATCTGAGTGATTAGTTGATTAAGATGGCGAGAGTTGGTTAATCATACACATGTCTATTCTAGTTCCATGCAGACCCCACAAACAGATAAAGATAAATCGCCTGGAAGCTAATTGGAAATGCCACCAAACATCGATTAGAGTAAACCGGAGAAGTATAAATCGCCACCAATGAGTTTAGAGTCTATATTTTGAGTCGATATGCTTGAGATATTCTTTTAACAATTCATATGCATTGCATCTTATTTCTTGTGAATATTAGATTAGGTTTAGTTTAGGACTCTTAACCAAAAACCCCAAAAATCCCATGAGTTTATGACTTTGCTTACTTTTCCAGTTTGTTGTTTCTTGCAGATTAGACATCCTCACTGTGGATCGACACCCTAAGTCCTACAACGTACATCTGTGCACTTGCAGACACTAGGGTTTTATAAAAAAAAACTTTTTGAGGACCAACAGGCTTGTTAAAAACAAACCCTAGGCCCAGAAGACCATCAAGTTTTTGGCGCCGTTGCTGGGGAGGATTTTAGTCTCTGGAGGTCTAAACCTAGGAGGTTGAAGCCGCAGAAGACTATATATATGTTGAGTTTTTGCCAAAACATCATCGGAAGAAACCAAACTCCTAAACACCCTAACTTTTTTTTTCTGCTTATTCTTTCTTCTGTTTGTCCTAGTTTCAGAATCTTTGAAGCATGAATCATCCAAGAAGAAACCCTAATCCCGAGCGTAGGTTTTGCAACCTGTGTGAAGCTCCCTACGCATGTGAATCACCATTCAGGCATGATTCTGATCTTCATCTTCGGAACCCTAATCCGAACCATCATCATGGAGACTCGCAAACTCCACACCACCAAGATGAACCCTATTTGCCGCACCTGGTGAACCGTCAACCATCTCATCCTCTACCTCATCAAATTCTGCACCAGAACTATGAGAACAATCGACTTAACTATGAGACATTAACAAGAGGTTTAATGACCTCTTTGAGCACGTGGAGACACTGGAAGATCAGAGAACCAAAGACAATGAAGTGTTGGATCAGAGAATGGAGTCTGTCAAAGAAGAGCAAGATAAGAACAAGTTCAACATTCGACAAAATGAAAGAAAGCTGCAAACCCTAACTTTCAAGATCGATGACTTGGACAAGGAGCTGAATGAAAGCAAGAACCAGACCTACGACTACACATTGGAGCTGTGGCAAGGCATAGCTAAGGTTGAAAACAAGACAGAAGATCTTGATGCTACTTTAGACAAAGTTGTCTATGCTTTGGATGAAGTAGAAAAGAAAGCTCAAAAACTTTCTAAAGATCATAAGGAGTGTGATCTGAACACTGGAACCAATGATTTGGATACCCAAGACGTGGCTGACAACCACTGGGAGCAAGAGAACAAAAATGGAGAAGAAGAGATTGAAGAAGCAAGCATGGACCTCCTCACCCGCGGTGGAGCATGATTCTTCAGACTGGGACCTCTTTCTGAAACCTGTTCAACTGAAGACCGACCTCAGGTAACCAAATCTAGGTTGTTTGATCAAGCTGTCTTCTCAATTACTGCACAAGCATCAAAGGAAAAGGAGGAATCCAACACTTATGCATCTTGCAACATGGTTTACACTTGTGACAATGAGCTTCAAGAGCAGTTTTCAGAAGATGAAGAGTATGGTTTGTTTGTTGAAGATCCAAACCCTAGGGACAATTCATCTGATGACAACTCAGAACCAAATTGCCAAGAGCATATCCAGAGAGAGACTTATCGAATTCAACAAATTTGTGAAGTCCATTCCTCTCTATCTCGGATTCGATGACATTTGGAAGCAAGGCTGCCTTCAAGTCTTCTTCAGATACAGCAAGGAGACTAAGGAGAACATCTACACTTATTTCAGAAGAGCCAGGTATCTATATTTTCCTAGATCATCACCTAATGCAGCTGTTTACAGGATCCATCTCAAAGATCTCCAAGAAGCCAGTGACTACACAAACAAGATCAGCAAAGAAGCACTTGAAGAGTTCAATCAAGTAGTTCAAACTCTGCCCAAGGGAATTTCATTTGCCAAAGCATTTAGAGACTACATGATAGGCCACTTCTTTTGTGATAGCAAAGAATCTATCCAAGAGATGAAAGAGTTGTTCACACACGCCCAAGAAGGTAGCCCAGTTCGAACTCTGCACAAAGTTCAAGACAAAGGTTAATTTCTTATCGCTTGTGACATTAGAGGTGAAAGATTCATCAATATTCTTTGTGATTCTGGAGCTTGTATTAACATGATGTCCAAAGGTACTGCTTTGAGACTTGGCATTAAGCACATTTCAAGTACCAGGAAAAAGATTAGCTTAGCAGATGATTCAAGTGCAATACCAAGAGGGATAACCCGAGACATTCCTCTAAGGATTAGAGATTGCATAGCACCTGTCGATCTATACATAGTGAAGACCAAATATGACTCATATCCATTTATCCTTGGATGGCCTTTCTTAGCAACTGCTGGAGCCATCATGGATTGGCCCTGCCAGAGAATTTCTTTTGCAAATATCGACAAGGACATCTTCTATGTAGCTACACCACTTAAGAGCAAAAGAAGAGAGCATAAAGCCCAGGCATTTGAACCAGAAGAACTCTGGAGTGATGAAGAACTCTGGAGTGATGAAGAACTCTGGAGTGATGAAGAACCTGCAAGAGAGAACAAGAGAATTTCGAAAAAGAATTGTCTTAGGACAAGATCCTATTTGAACTAAGTCTTTTTATTTGCAAAGTCTAGCTAAAGACTATAAACCAAAGCGCTTGATGGGAAGCAACCCATTTAAGTACTTATTTAATTTTTGTTTAGCTTTCTTTTTCTATTTAAATTTTGTTTTTCTTATATTAGAGAGGCCTTAGTATGCATCTACAAAAATAAAAAAGAAGAAAAAGGAGCTGACCGCGTCCAGCAAGCATTTCACCGCGGCCACGACGACTTGGGCTGCGGCCAGCACGAGTCCAACCGCGGCCGCGACATCCTGACCCGCGGCCAGCACCAGTTCGGCCACCCTTGGCCACTTCCACCTCTACATTGATTCAAATCAATCCCCATTTGATCAAGCACCACTCCACATCATCCACCATCCACCATTCAACATCCAACCACCTTCACAACCACCTCACAATCCATCACCAACACCAGGTAATTTTTTTTTCCCTTAATCTTTTTAAATTTTTCACATACTCAATTTCTCATTCTTGTCTGATTTATTTCACACTGGGGGCAGTGTGATTTAAGTCTGGCGAAGGATTTCATTCCTTTGTAACCACCTTTTCTTGCATGAGACTTTGCAATCTGCATTTTTCTTTGAATTTTTTTCGGTTTTTCTTAAAACTTTTCAAAATGTCTTTTGAGTTTCAAAAAGTGTTTTCAAAGGTCAAAGACATTTTGAGGGAATAATGACGAAATCGATGTTGATAACCTACCTGTTTGCTTCTACACCAATCATTCATTAAAAGCTCTTTCAAGGTTTAGTACTAGACTAGGTGGTAGCTAGAGTACTTACACTACAAAATCCCACCAGAGGAATTCTATTCTTGGAGATCTTTTCTGACAGGATATACTAGCTCATTTTACTTGGACATAATCTTGACATCTAATTTTCTCATCAACGGTTTTAAGAAGGCATCATGATATACATCTAGGACATCTTTACCTTATTGTTACCACTCTTTGTTGTCCCAGCTGGTACCTCACCCTTAACCCAAACCTTCATGTTCAAACCTCATGCTCTTTTTTTTTAAGTCAATGTCGATAGATATGTGCAAAAACGCCAGAGAGGGAGGAACAACATAATTTTCAGTCACTCAAGAGAAGGACTAAATGAAACCGGGAAGGAAGTGTACCATGCACCTTAGTAGGCCTCATGATGTCTCAAAAAGCTCATTCTTAAAGGTAATTTTCGTGCTCACTAAGACTCCAAGTTAAAACGCGGTTTCCCCTTTCCAAAAAAAGTAATAATAATAATAAAAAATAAAAATAAAAAAAAAGAGAAAAGGAAAGAAAGGAAAGGAAACCAAGTGCCTAAAGAGTCTTAGAAGCCGAAATCATCTGAGACAAGCCAATATGTATTCACCTAAAGAGTTATGGATTCACAATTTGGACAAAAATCCAAGTCTGGGGGAGTTATAAGGAGAACCTGAAGAAAAGAGATCAGAAACCTTAAAGCAAGGAGAATTTGACTGAAAACTGTGGGGGCATTGACAGTTCCATCCTCTCTTGCTGTTTTGCATAATGTCTTGTCTCTCCAGAAAAAGGTAACCCTAAACACATCAAGCCTTACCATTAAAAGCCTTTTGATACCGAACCTTGAATGCCTTGTTTAATATCCTTTTGATGAGAATCACTGAAACCTTTAATGAATGTTAAGAGCTAGTTCACTGGAAGTTAGTTCTAAGTGTGTGGATTTTCGCATGACGGATTAACGGACTAGTTATGTTTGTATTTTGGTGAGAATTTTCTAGACTTGATCTGATTGATGCATTGTCCATAATTAAGGTCTAGAAGTATGGTTGCTGAAATTTTTGAGTTCCCACTTATTTCTGTTGAATTATATTTTTCCAGAGTGGATCTTGTTTTGTTTGAGGACAAACAAAGTCTTAAGTCTGGGGGAGTTGATAACACCGTATTTGTACCCATTTTCACCATTGATTACAAATGCTTTTTTAAAGGTTTTAATCAGTTTTAGGAACTTTTATTATGATTTCTATGCATTTGTAGTTTCAAAGTTCTTTTCAGGAAACTTAGGGAGAATGATGGCAAAATAGAAGAAATCCACTTTTTCAGCTTAGAGTCAGACCGTCAGTGTAATAACCCGTATAGAGCAACTGGGCGATCAAGGCAGTATGGCAGGATGATCCGATATACGATTGGTAAGTTTAGGACCGTCTAGGTGGGACTCTAAGTTTAGGGCTGAATATTAGGGATAAATGTAAGGTTAGAGGTCGAGAACGTTAAGTTTTAACCATAGAAGTTAGGTTTTGGTTGCGCGGGTGGATCGGTTGGTCGTTTCGGTTTGATCGGAGGGTCGGAAAAGGGTATTGGCTTAGGGAAGCTGCTCGGTGACTCAGCTGTTGACTCAGCTGCTTGATTCAGCAGCCTGCCAGCTTGCTTGAGCTGCTTGGACACACGTCCGACACACGCCAGGCACGCGCTGGTTCACGCTCTTCACGCGCCGACACACGCCAGGCACGCGCTGGTTCATGCTCTTCACGCGCCGGCACACGCATTTCATACGCCGGTGTACGCCTTGCACGCGCCGATGAAGCTTATCCACGAAAGAATGACACAGCTGCTCGGGAATCTTTTCGGAAGCACGACACAGCTACTCCAGAATCTAGTTACCACCGCCCATCTAGCCCTATAAATAGGGCCTTGAACTTCATTTTACAACAGTGAAAACACAGTAGCGAAGCGCTTAAAAAATTTTCCGACCACCGTGAATCACCGCGAACCACCGTGTCGAGGGAAGTTAAGGTAGGTCGTTTAAGTCTAAAGTCTTACCTAACTAACCTAGTTTTCCATCCTGAGTCTAAATCTGACCTCCGCTTGGCACGGTTTTTGTCGGATCTCTGTAAGAACTAAGTTGTGTAGGTGAACGAGGGGGTTATCCGAAACCTTAAGAAACCATAATTTTCTCGGAGAGCCAAGGTGAGTCTCGGTGTGAGTTGTTTGTTTCTTGACTGCAAAGCAAGTAGGGATATATATATATATATATGTATATTGTGTGTTGCATTGCGATATGAATCCACGGCACGTGCACTAGCACATATTTTAGTGTCGTGTGGATGAGAGATGTGAGTTTTGATGCCATGTGACGTTTCCCTCAGCCATGAGATGAGATGAGATATGCGGGCCTGCGAGACGGATATGAGAATTTTGTGAAATCCCGGATCTATGAGTGATGCATGAGAGATGACAGCCGCGACCTTTAGCCTGTGTGGCGGGGGTCCGATTTGTGCAAAATGTGAGACTTTTCTTTGTGCGGGATCCAGTCAATGGAATCTGAGAGATTTGGCATTTGAGTGTTGATATATTCATAATTTGTCATATTTAGGATTGCATTTTTGTCCAAAGATTGAGTCTCATGCATACATTTAGCTAGTTTTGTTAGAGTTTGTCCTTGGTTCTAGCTTTGTCTAGGATTTGCATTAGGTTCTAGACTGTCCTGCATTTTTTGGAGTGTTCTCAGGTCATTTGGAGACTTTTTGGAGCAACTTGGAGCTGGGATCATGGAGGAACCCTCACCTGTGTACAGCAACTCGGACAGTTGGTTTGGTGCAGACAAAACCCTCACTTTGATCGCGTGGGACGAAGGACTTGCAATGCGATTCAACCTCTGGTGTCTTCATCAAGAATCAAGAGGATTACGTCTTGTTTCCGGAACACTTGAGGTCGTCCCATTTGGAGATGTGAGCAGAAGGTTAAACTCGTCGGAAGGCACGCCCGTCTCCCTGCCATTTTAGACCGACCCGATGAGCTCCGAAGATTGCAAAGGACGATGCATTTCCAGACCGATTCAGTCTACAGGACCTTCATCAAGATTTGAGATAACTGAGTTCTCTTTCCAGAACAGTCAAGATCGTTCCATTTGGAGTTGTGAGGCATGAGTTTCGGAGGAATAGAGACACACATATCCTTCGAGCATCAAGAGCATGAAAATTATGCTAAGTGTAAGGTTGGCACGGTGGAATGCCACGGTCCACATCTGACCGTGGCACTTGATGCAATCCTTCGACATTTGACACGGTCTCTACACCACGGCTTTGGACTTGGCCGTGGCAACTTTATGCAGACATTCGGGATTTGACACGCTCAGTAGACACGACCATTCGTCTGGCCGAGGCAATCACCGAATGTTCAACTCCTTCGCCACGCCCTGGAAACGCGGACCAAGCCAGACCGTGCCACCTCCAACCAGTTTTTCATCCGGGCCCAGAAAACTTTGACACGGCCATGCATCACGACCAGAGGGAACCCGTGGCACCAAGATTCATCCAAGAACAGAAGCTTCGGGACTTGACACGGTCACTGCCACGGCTTGACCAAGACCTTCTAGACCGTGGCAAACCTCATCTTTACCCACCAAAGCCGGGTCAGTACCCGGTTTGTTCCGGGCTGACCCGGTTCGTCCAAGAGCACTATAAATACTTTTTAGACCTAATTTGGAGAGAACCGGATCTTATCCTGAGTCTCCTTTCCTTTTTGGTGAAAGAACCATTGGTCAAGACCTTTGTTTTTGAGTTTAATATCGATTAAAGAGTGTTTTCCATCTTGTCTTATCATTTCTCATCATCAAGTCACACTTCTAATCATGATTAACAACACATCTTGCAAAGGATCTAGTGTGTTGGTCATGATTAGTGAGTAATCCTCATATTAAGGTCTTAGATATGTAGATTAGGGTGCTTAAGTGGTAGATTAGTGAGCTTAGGGGTTAGATCATTCATATTCCATTCTCTACAACCTGTTCTTAATGCTAGATCCATACACATCATATGTGGTCTAGATTCTGGGCATTTCATGCACCAAAAGTGTTGATGAAATGTCTGAACCATGGTTGTTAGAGGTTTAAGTGTTATTCATCATGGGAATGATTGTTTATATGCTTAAATGACAGATTAAACTGGTTCTTAATGCTTGTTAATTCATGTTTCACTAATGATGATTAGGTTAGAAACTGTTTTAGAATAGAAGTTGATACCTTCATGAGAGGATTAACATGATGTTTAAGTTGAATGGTTTGCTTGATCACATGATTCATTAGCTCACTAGTTTAACACTGAAGGCACCCTAATCCACTATCATGTCTAAGACCTTTCTCATCATCATACATACATTCTCATCATCATTTTGTTATTTTCTTGTCTTTGTTTGATCACTTCTTTAGTCATTAATCTTGTTTTAAGTTTTTAGTTGTCATTAATCAATCAAAACCTCACCTGTTTACTTGAATTGAGAAACTGATCGCATAGCTTAGTGTCTATCACCACATTCTTGGATTGACAACCTCTTTTGTGCTACTTTGACAAGGGGATTGATAGCCCTAAGACCTAAAAAGTCTTGTCTATCAATTGGCGCCGTTGCCAAATTGTGGAGTGTTTAGAATTAGGCTCTGATCTGTTCATGAGATTGATAACACCGGATTTTGACCATTTTTATGGATCACTTTAATATCTTTTACAGGTGTTTTTACTCCATTTTCAAAGGTTTTCAAAGGATTTCTATGTTTCCGGATTTTAAAAGACTTTTCAGGTAATTTGGGACAAAGAGGCACAAAATGGAACAAAAAGACTCTTTTGGATAAATGCAGACCGTCAGAACTATCATGGAGAGACGAAGACCTTCTCACCGTCTGATCACCCTCAAAATTGAACAACTTATAGAAGAATCAACCAGCTTTCAAATACACTTGGTTTGGAGACATTCTAACGGTTGGATCTCAAGATATTTCATTAGCCCTGGAGCCACTCGAAGTCGGCAAGCAGCTCACGCGACCGCGGCCAACAAGCTATTTGCCGCGGTCAGAAGCTTCCCGACCGCGGCCAACAAGCCAATTTCCGCGGTCACAACACTCCCGACCGCGGCAATCAATCTCCGAGTTAAAGCCCACTTATCTGAAGCCCAAAGTCATTCTCATCCTCAATTCCGGAACCCTAGAGACCATGGACTATTGGAGACTATAAATACATGTCATTTAGGTCGTTTTTAGACACCACCCCTTCATACTTTACAGAAACCCTTTTCCTTTAGCCGTTTTTATGAGATTTTTGTAGAAGATTGTTCAAGTCCGAGTTCTTCAATAGAGAAGCTTTCTTTATCTCTTTTCTTTACTGTTTTTCGTTACTTTTATTAAAACCAATGATGATTTCGAACTCAGCCATGTCTGAGTAGATCCCGAGTTGGGCTTAGGGTTCCCGAAAGGGGCTCTCATAATCGATTAAGACATCTAGGTTTATAGATCTGGGATTTCGACCTGTTCTCTGTTTATTCTTGTTCTTATTGCATGTATGCTTGATTGATCACCTAGTATCTGATCTAGATAGTTAGTGTTGCAAAAGTTTTCATTAAGTATCAGCCCTAGAATAAAACAGGCAATTTTTCCGTAGGAGTGGAAACCTACCTGCGGCGAGATCGTGAGTATTGACGAGTCTTGTGCAGCTCTTGCGTTCTCTCCCTTCCAGGGCCAGAGTGGAAACCTACTGGTCAGGGTTGCAAGAAACAGTTGGTTATGATCACGACAGTGACGTAGTCATACCGCCGTACTCTAGCTCTAGAACCTAATATATCGATATCCGTCAATCCCAATGTATCTACCCTAGTGTTAAAACCGATTATGATCCCTGTAGAGTTCCCAAAAGCTCAGCGTTTTTATTCATAGTTTACAAACCAATCGATTTTTATTTGCTTATTTAGATATGCATTTTAATTACTTTAGTTCATTATATACTTGCTTTATTTACCTTTCATGCGATATTTTACTTGCCTTATTAGTCTTTCATTCGATATTCGCTTATTCTAATTGCATTTCATTCGATTTTCTTACCTGCTTTTTAGGATAGATTTATTTGCTTTCTTTCGTTTAGTTTAATTCGCAAGAAAAACAACCAACCTTTAAAACCAATTTAGTCTAGACATAAAGTTAAAAACCGTAGAAGAATACCAGGCACACAAATCCCTGTGGATTCGATCCCTAAATACTGCAACTGATTGGCTGTGCACTTGCGGCTTTCATTTGATTTGTTAAGGGTAAAACTTGTTCCCTCACGCAGTTGACACGACATCAGAGATCAAGTACTTATTTTTTGTTTTTACTGATTACTTTCAAGTTCTGTTTGTGAGTTTCAGGTGCATGAACACCAAGTCCAGATCAAGAAGCTGTGGTCCACCTTTCCCCTTAAACGACAACATTAACCTTTTGGTACCAAGGAGGAGAAGGGACAGGCGGAGAAGACAGATTGATCAGGCTGCAATGGAAGACCTAAGAGAGCATGTGGTTGACATGGAACAACCGGCTCAGGAGCAACAGGCTCACGGTAATGGAGCTGGTAATGCAGCTGGTAATGGAGTTGGTCAAGGGTTACATCAGGGTAATGTTCATCAGGAACAGGTGCATCAACAGCAAGCTTATGTCCACCAGGGACAAGCTCCAGCTCATCAGCAGAGGCATCAGGCCAATGTCCAGCAAAGACAACAGGTGCACCACCATCAGCCCTTCCAACACCAGCAAAGGAGATATGAGCAACCACAGGTCTATGTTGGAGAAAATGACAGGGCCAATGCTCATCAGTATGGAGCTGGAATTCAAGCACCACCTGTGCAAAACAACAACTTTGAAGTGAAGGCATCCTTGTTGAATATGGTTCAGAACTCAAAGTTCCATGGATTAGCAATGGAAGATCTCTTGGAACACTTGGATCAGTTTGATAAAGTGTGTGACCTGACAAAGATAAATGGAGTTTCTGAGGACAGTTTCAAGCTCAGATTATTCCCCTTCAGTCTTGGTGACAAAGCTCACCAATGGGAGAAGAATCTTCCAAGAGGCTCCATTCAAACCTGGGAGCGATGCAAGCAGGCATTTCTATCTAAGTTCTTCTCCACCTCCAGAACTGCTAAACTGAGGAACCAAATCTCTAGCTTCAATCAGCACAGCAATGAGAGTTTTGGTGAAGCATATGAGAGATTCAGGAGCTACACCAACCAATTCCCACACCATGGGTCTAGTGAGGCTTCTCTTCTCAGCACACTTTATAGAGGAGCTCTTCCCAAGATTAGAAACCAGCTGGATACTGCCTCCAATGGAAACTTTCTGGGAAAGGAGATTCATGCTGCTTTAGAGCTAGTGGAGAACTTAGTAATGAGAAATGACACTTATGGTTCAAGCTCAGAACAGAGGCTCACTAGAGAAGTTAAGGAGTTGAGGAATGAATTGGACAAGTTGAAATTCACCACTTAAAAGCCAATGCACTTTGTAGGAGAGAATGAGGAACCTTCTCAAATCTTTGAGAACATAAGTGAAGAAGGTCTAACCCAGGAGGAGCTTAACTACATTGGGAATCAGAGGTTCCAGAGATATCAGTACGGCAATGCCAATCAGAACCTCTCTTACAGGAATCCCAATGTAGCAAACCCACAAGACCAGGTCTATCCCAATTCTCAAGCTCCAAAGAACTTTGTTCCCAAGAACAACTTTCAAGGGTCATTTCAACCCAAGAATCAGTTTGCTCAGAATCAGGGTTTTGGTCAGCAACACCAACCATTTCAGGGTACTGGTTTCAGTTCACAACAACAGTAAAAGGCACCACCAGGGTTTGGTCCACCACAGTTCCAGCAGCAAGCGCCGGTTCAACACCAGTTTCAGCCACCAACGGTTCAGCAGCAGCCACAGATGGGGTCAGATATGGTTGGGATTCTGCAACAACTGCTTCAGGGTCAACAGATATTTGCAAGCCAGAATGCAGCCATGCAGCAGGAAATCAAGGAATTGAAGCAAAACCAGACCTCAAGCTCAAGGAACCAAGGCCATCTACCTGGAAAGCCTGAACCCAACCCCAAGGAATATGCTAAAGCCATTACACTGAGGAGTGGAAAGGAGCTACCTGGTATTGAGCACAACAATGTGATCATTGAGGACAATGATCAAACTGAGGGGGAGGCAGCCTTAAAAGATGATCAAGTTGCTGAGAAACCAAGGACAGAAAAGGGTAAAGAGTTAGCAAAGGAACCAGAACCAGAGAAGAAATATGTGCCACCACCTCCATACCAACCCAAGCTCCCATTTCCAGGGAGACTCAAGAAGTGGATGAGGAACCAGTTGATCCTCTTATCTTGGGTCGGCCATTCTTGGCTACAGCAGGTGCTATTATTGATGTGAGAGGTGTGATCATAGAGCTTCAACTTGGGTCTGAGAAGCTTAAGTTTGATGTGAATGAGATGATAGAAGGTCAATGCTTCTATGTGGAGACAATGGATCAGTTGGCTGATGAGTTGCTTGAGGAACTGAATACTTAGGACCCTCTTCAAGCTGCTTTAACTCAAGAACAAGGAGACAATGAGTTTTTAGCAGAAGAAAGTGAAGGGTACAAGATGTATTTGGACAATGCTAGAGAACTTGGTCCTGAGAAAAGGTTTTTGGAACTGGAACAAAGTGGCTCTGAGGTCTTGGCAATCAGAGGATCAGACATGAGCCAATGCAACTTTGACAAAGATTGGAATGAGGCTGATGTACCCCCTGTTGAGCTCAAGCCTCTACCAACAGGGCTCAGGTATGCCTTCTTGGGCTTAAACTCCACATATCCAGTGATCATCAATGATAGCTTATTAGAGCATGAAGAGAGTGCATTGCTTAGTGAGATAAGAAAGTTCATGAGAGCCATAGGATACTTTTTGGCTGATATTAGAGGGATCTTTCCTGACATATGCACCCACAGGATACACCTAGAGGACCAATCTTTGTCCTCTATTGAGCATCAACGACGTCTTAACCCAAACCTCAAGGAGGTGGTTAAGAAGGAGATACTCAAGCTCCTTGAGGCAGGGATAATTTACCCAATCTCTGACTCAAGATGGGTATCTCCTGTTCACGTTGTGCCCAAGAAAGGTGGGATCACGGTGGTTAAAAGCGAGAAGGATGAGCTGATAGCTACTAGGACTATAACAGGACACAGAATATGTATAGACTATAGAAAGCTCAATGCAGCCTCTAGGAAGGATCATTTTCCTTTGCCTTTCATTGATCAGATGTTAGAGAGGCTTGCAAACTATCCCTTCTTTTGTTTTCTCGATGGGTACTCTGGATTCTTTCAAATCCCCATAGATCCAAGAGACCAAGAGAAAACAACATTTACATGCCCTTATGGCACATTTGCATACAGGCGCATGCCTTTTGGTCTTTGTAACGCTCCTGCCACATTCCAGCATTGCATGATGCATATATTCTCTGACATCATTGAAGAGAAGGTGGAGGTGTTCATGGATGATTTTTCTGTCTATGGCTCCTCCTTCTCGGATTGTCTCTCTAATTTGTCACAGGTCTTGGAGAGATGTGAGCAGCATAACCTGGTGTTAAATTGGGAGAAATTCCACTTCATGGTGCACGAAGGAATTGTACTTGGGCATAAGATATCTGAGAAGGGCATAGAGGTTGACAGAGAAAAGGTGGAAGTGATGGTGAATCTGCAAACTCCCACTTCAGTCAAAGGGATAAGGAGTTTTCTTGGACATGCAGGGTTTTACAAAAGATTCATCAAAGATTTCTCAAGAATAACCAGACCCTTGACAAGGCTGTTGTGTAAAGAGGTTGATTTCATCTTTGATGCTGAGTGTGAAGAAGCCTTCAAGATGATCAAGGATGCATTAGTCAGTGCACCAATAGTCCATGCTCCAGACTGGTCCCTTCCTTTTGAGGTTATGACTAATGCATCAGATTTTGCAGTTGGAGCAGTACTTCGCCAAAGGAAGGACAAGAAGCTTCATGTTATCTACTATGCCAGTAGAACACTTGACTCTGCCCAAGAGAAGTATGCTACCACAGAGAAGGAAATGTTGACAATAGTCTTTGCTTTTGATAAATTCAGAAGCTATCTGGTGGAATCAAAAGTCATTGTATATAATGATCATGCAGCCCTCAGGTATCTGATGACCAAGAAAGATGCTAAGCCTAGATTATTGAGATGGGTCCTTCTACTTCAGGAGTTTGATATGGAAGTACAAGACAAGAAGGGTATAGAGAATGGAGCTGCAGACCATCTCTCTAGGTTGAGAGTAGACTCTGAAGTCCCTCTTAATGACAGTCTTCTTGAGGAATCATTGATGGTGCTCAACTCTTATTTGGAGTTTGAAGAAGTGGATAGCATCCAAGAGAAGAGAATGCCCTGGCTTGCTGATATTGTGAACTTTCTTGCTTGTGGAGTGGAACCACCTGAACTTGATGCTTACCACAGAAAGAAGTTCTTCAGAGATGTCCAAAGATACCATTGGGATGAGCCATACCTGTATGTCCTGAACAAATATCAGCTGTATAGAAGGTGTCTTGCTGAGGAGGAGATGCAACCTGTGTTGCAAGAGTGTCATGGTTCAGCTTTTGGGGGTCACATGGGAGCATTCAAGACTGTAGCCAAGGTTCTTCAGAGTGGGTTTTGGTGGCCCACAATGTTCAAGGATGCTCAGCTGGTTGTTTCATCATGTGATGCCTGTCAGAGGCATGGGAACATTTCAAAGAGGAGTGAGATGCCTCAAAACCCAATACTAGAGGTTGAAATCTTTGATTGCTGGGGAGTTGACTTTATGGGACCTTTCATATCATCTTATGGGAATCAGTACATACTAGTTGCTGTGGACTATGTGTCCAAGTGGGTTGAGGCCATTGCTTCCCCTACCAATGATTCCAATGTAGTAGTGAAGTTGTTCAAGAACATTATCTTCCCAAGATTTAGAATACCCAGGGTTGTTATATCTAGTGGTCAGGTTGAAGTATCTAATAGACAGATTAAGGTCATTCTTGAGAGGACTGTTAGCTCAAGCAGAAAAGATTGGAGCAAAAGGCTGGATGATGCATTATGGGCTTATAGAACAGCCTTTAAGACTCCAATTGGGACATCTCCTTTCAATCTGTTATATGGTTAGAGCTGCCATCTTCCTGTTGAGCTGGAGTACAAGGCTTTGTGGGCTGTGAAGTTGCTGAACTTTGATATCAAGACAGCTCAAGAGAAAAGGGTCATTCAACTCCATGAACTTGAAGAGATCAGGCTTGGGGCTTTTGAGAGCTCCAAGATTTATAAAGAAAAGACCAAGGCTCTGCATGATCAAAAGATCTGAAAAGGGAGTTCAAGGATGGTGATCTGGTGTTGCTGTTCAACTCTAGGCTTAAGTTGTTTCCTGGAAAACTTAAGTCTAGATGGTCTGGTCCCTTTAAGGTTCTTGAGGTCAGGCCATATGGAGCTGTAGTGTTAGAGGGCATGAATGGTCAAGAGTTTGTGGTAAATGGCCAAAGGATCAAGCACTACCTAGTTTCACAAGGGAAGGAGGAAGCTACATCAGTTCCCCTTCTTGATCCACCACCAGCCTGTTAAGCAGGTTTCCAAAGTCAAACTTAGAGACTTTAAACAAAGTGCTCTTGGGAGACACCCCAAACTTATCCTTTGTAAATATGCTTTTAATCTTTTCCTTTCTTTTTTTTTATGTTTTAGGATGCTTTGATAGGTTTGTTTGGTGTCTACAGGTCACAGGTTTGAGTTTGAACTCATGGAAGTAATTGCAAGATGAAAAGGAATGAAGAAGTGGGCAAAGGTTTATGTTCGGCCTTGAGCATGGTAGCCGGCCACGGTCAAATATCAAGCGTGGCAAGCTTTTTAGCTAAGCCACGAGAGAGGAATCACGGTCTTGAAGTGTGACCATGGCAGGGTTGCATGTTTTCGGGGTTTGCCACGGTCAGGAGACGCGGGCTTGAGGACGGCCGTGGCAAAGCAGAAATGGATGAATCAAGCTTCGGCGTTTGACACGGTCAGCTTGCACGGGGAGTGAGGTAGACCGTGGCAAATGTTGGACCAAGGAGCTACATTCGGGAAATGCCACGAGGACGATGACACGGGACGCTCCAGGCCGCGTCAGAAACACGAGGATCTTTGGTGTTTGACACGGTCACGTACCACGGTCAACAAGGCGCGGCAAAAACTTTTTGAAAATCTTGACCGTACGGACGTTGACCGGTCAAAGCCGCGCCCTTTACAGCTGTTCCCCACCGTGGTCTTCTTCCTCACACGAGTTTGCTTTCTTCTCTTCATTTCTTGAACTCGAGACATTCATATCTCTCTCATTCTTGAACCAAATTGAGGAATTCCAACTGCATTGAACTCATAACCTTGTCTAGTTTCTTGCTGCACATTCGTTTTTCACTCGAACTTTGAAGATTCCAAGGTATTTTTGTCTGTTAAAACTCACCTTTTCCATGTCTTAATATACTGTTCATGAACTTAAAATACATGGAATCGATTTTAATAGGCCGCTTGATACCTTGGAATCATTTTGTGAATGTTGTGCAAGTAGAATGGATAGGAAATGCATGGATCTTGCTTGAGAATGACCTGTTCTTGGAATTTTTGAGAATTTTCTTTAAATTCATCAACTATTTTGATTTTTTTTAGAAATTGTGTTTCAAGCTGAACTCTTGTGTGCATTGCTTCTTGCCATTGCCTTGGTATATTGAGTTTTTGACCGGCTAAAGACACATTTTTTTCTAGTGAAATCGATCTGTACCACCCCTGAACTTGGTGAATTTATGGAAAACTTTTGTTGTTCTCTTGCCTTGGTGCTCACAGCTGTTTGAGAAAATGCAGGATGGGAGGAACAAAAAGAACCGCGGCCATGGAGAAATCGGAACAAGAAAGAGCTAGCGCTTCAGAGGATCAGATTCTACCCTTTGGGCATAAGGTTTTTGGAAAAAAGAAGAGAGCAGGAAAGCCAAAGAATCCGGCTGAGAAGAAAGTAAAGAAATTGGCTGCATCGAAGAGAACCAAGGTTTCCACTTCGAGGAATACTGGTAAAGAACTGGCACTGGTTAAAGCTGTTCAAAGGAAAGGAAAAGAGATAGCTGTAGCTGAAGATGAAGATGAAACAGAGAGTGATCCTGAAGTAGTTTTGCAGCCATTTAAGAAAGCAAAGACAAAGCCAGAACCTGAAGACAAAGAACCAACTTTTGATGACTACTATGCTATTTTCAAGGATGTAAAGGTGTTGTAAACCAAGTTCCCTGATATGGAGCTGCTGAAAAAGATGGGGCTACTTGAAGAGGTTCAGCTTATTTTTAACAACATGGGATTTGGTGGATTCTTTGAGATGAAAGATGTGGCTCATGATGGAGTAACACAAGAGTTTCTTGCATGCCTTGAAGTTTGTGGGTATGGCCCCAGAGATCAGAGAATCAAAGAGGGCAATGGTCTTGGACACATAGAGTTCACAGTCAATGGTACACCATACCATGTAAGCTTCAAGGAACTAGATGAAATCTTTGACTTTCCAAGACCTGCAAAGGATGAGACATTGAAGTTCACATACCCTGATCACATGATTACTGACCTGTGGGATACAATTGCTTTTGGGAGCTTAAGAGGAGAAAGATGCAAGAGTTCATGGATAAGAAACCCAGCCATCCGCTATGCTCACAAAGTGCTTTGCCAAATGTTTTTTACCAAACACAATGATGGTGTGGTGCATCTAGCTGACATGGAGCTACTGGGTATGGGTCTACATCCTCTCATCAGTCACTTGAAGAGCAAGAGAGAATTTCATCTCCCACACTACATCCCTTCTGGTGGTACATTCTTGGCAGGTCATATGCTGATATACAAAGACATTGCTTGGGGTGAGGGTAAAAGGCAGAAGCTCACTAAGTTGCAAAATGGATGGTTAGTGACAAAGATTTTGAAAGCAAGAGGTTTTGTCATTGATGATGTTGAGGTCAAGTCTGAGTTGATTGAT
The DNA here is from genome assembly GCF_000478725.1 of Eutrema salsugineum. NCBI lineage: Eukaryota > Viridiplantae > Streptophyta > Magnoliopsida > Brassicales > Brassicaceae > Eutrema > Eutrema salsugineum. The sequence goes on along the minus strand of NW_006256877.1, from coordinate 171,429 downwards.
GAAGCTACCCTCACCAAGGTTGGGTTTTTAACAGAAAGAAATGGTGAAAACTTCTTGTACACCTTCAAGCTCTTACAAAATGAGAAGGTTCAAGTTCTGTTGCCACACCCATCCATCACCACTCTCACAGAAAGGCACAATGTCTCCTTTATTGTTCTAAAGGATCAGCTCTACAACCCAGCCATTGACCCTCCAATTCGGAAATGCAAGAGGACCGCAGAATCCAAGGGTAAAGAGCCGGTTGAAGAGCAGAGCACAGCTAGGGCTGCCGGTTGTGAGAATGAGGAGCCAAGAGATCTTGAAAGAAGGATGGGAGCAGGCCGGTACCATTTTGATCCTTATGTTTGAGGTGAACCTGAGTATCACACAAAGAAGCTGTATTCAAGAGTTAACAGCCTTCAGAAATGGTGCAAATGGCAAGACAAAACGATCCACAAGCTAGTTGACTGTGTTAGGCAACTAAAGAAGAAGGTGAAGAAACTCACAGCTCCAGCCACCTCACCCAAACAAGTTACAAGAGAAGAGGTGGGAGAAAGCTCAGCAGCTCATGACCTTGCGTTCCCACCAGGAAAAGAAGACTGGATCAACCCGGCCACAGCGTTCCTACCAGATTCACCAGAGAGCAGGCCACCTAGACAATCAACACCATCCTGCTCAACCTCCAATCCATCCCACTACCTGGGATCCGACCTCAGCGATTGAGGTAAACACTCCAACCCTTGTACATATGCATGTAGATTTTCTTTTCCTCTTTGCATTTTACTTGTTTGTTTTGCTTTTACTCCTCTCTCATGCTTTTATAACACAAGAGAATGTGTTATCTAAGTGTGGGGGAGGGGTTTTGTGTTTACTAATCATGTTTATTCTGCTCTTATTTTCCTTTTCACTTTGAGTCTCATTTTGCATTCATCTAAGTGCATATAAAAAAAAAATTTTCCTTTTCACTTTGAGTCTCATTTTGCATTCATCTAAGTGCACATAAAAAAAAATGGAAAAATCTGAAAACAATTTCACAAAAAATGCTCATGTAGTTGCATTCACATTTTAGGTTGAGTCTAGTTTGCATTTTCATATAGGTTGCATCATATGCAAATGGGAGTAATGATAGATTTTTTCTTGAAGAGAGCATCATTTTAAGAGCTTGGTCCCTTAAGGCATTGCAAAACTGGTATGAAATCAAGTGTGAACCATGCTTTGAACTGGTGTCTCAATACTTCCGTGCTAGCTGAATCAAGTTGTGAATAGCCTCAACCTTGCTTAAGTGAGAACCCTTGAATTTGACATCTAATTATCATGTTTGTGCATATCATTGTGAATTCATGGGTACCACATACATATTTGAGCTTTCTTATCCCTTTTTATCACTCTTGCTAGCTCAAATAGCTGATCTCTCATCTTGAGACAGTTCCCTGCCTTTAGCCAAACCTTTCTTTGAAGCCTAAACACCCTTCTTGTGTGCATGATTTGTGAGGCCTTGTTTCTAGTAGACTTGGTAAAAAGTGTTGGGTTTAGAGCGACAAAGATAGTGCTGCATGTAGATACTAGTCCAACATCAAGGGCTAGTCTAGGTTTAGGTGAAAGTGAGGGCATTGATTTTGAGTGTGTGAGCTGAAAAGAAAAAAAATCTGAGTGATGAAAGTGGAAAGAACTGAATTGGTTAGGGGAATGAATGCTAAAATGAAAGAAAGTGAGTGTGTGCTGAAATGTAGAGCTCATGTGTTGAAATGAAAAGAGTCTCATAAAAAAAAAGAGAAAAGATTCAAAAAGAGGCTGAATTAAAGAAGAGCTTGTGTGTTAAAGAAAAGAAACTCACTAAGCAGTTGTTAAAGAAAGCATTCCCCTGAGAGATGAAATGAAGAGAGTGATGAGAGCTGTTTGAGTGTCAAGGATAAAATGCCATTTGGGGTGAGTAGACTAGAGAAAGAGTCTTGAGAGGTTTAAAGTTGAGTGTGAAAAGCATTTTGGGTGTGGGGTAGATGCAGTTCTATCTTTGTATGCATCCATTGCTTTTTACCCTTAGCATTTTACTAAAGTCTACTAATTTTTGAGTTATCCCCTTGCATGGAGTACCAGTTACTTGATTGAGATCATTTTAATCTCAAAACCCAGTCCCAAGCCAAATGAATTCACTTGATATGCATGAACATGATCCACTTGAAACTTTAAATGAATGTCAAAAGGTTGAGGTTAGGAATGCTTGTGAAGGTTGGTGCTTGAGTTTGGTTCATTTGGTGACAAGTATGGCTAATTTTTATGAGTAAACCAGTTTGCATTGCAGTCTAGAATTGGTAACTTGAACAATGAGCTCTAGAACCCATATATCGTTATCCGTCAATCCCAATCTATCTACCTCAGTGTTAAAACCGATTATGATCCCTTAGAGTTCCCAAAAGCTCAGCGTTTTTAGTCATAGTTTACAACTCCATCTATTTTTATTGCTTTCTTAGACCTGCATTTCAATTTCCTAAGTTCATTATTTACTTGCTTTATTTACCTTTAATGCGATATTTTACTTGCCTTATTAGTCTTTCATTCGATATTCGCTTATTCTAATTGCATTTCATTCGATTTTCTTACCTGCTTTTGAGGATAGATTTATTTGCTTTCTTTTGTTTTAGTTTAATTCGCAAGAAAAACAACCAACCTTTAAAACCAATTTAGTCTAGACATAAAGTTAAAAACCGTAGAAGAATACCAGGCACACAAATCCCTGTGGATTTGATCCCTAAATACTGCAACTGATTAGCTGTGTGCTTGCGGCTTTCATTTGTTTTGTTAAAGGTAAAACTTGTTCCCTCACGCAGTTGACACGACATCAGCTGGCCGCGAAAAATGCTCTGTTGGCCGCGGGTGGAAACGCTTGCTGGCTGGTTTAAGGGACATCTTGCTCTTCGCGTATCTTTTGATTGAACCGTTGGATTGCCAAGCTGTAAAGTGTACTGGAAAGCTGATACTTCCATCTTTAAGATCTCCAAATTTGAGCTGGATCAGACGGTGAGAAGGACTTCAATCAGGGGTGAACTTCTGACGGTTTGACTCTGAGCTGAAATCTGGTTTTCTATCCATTTTGTTAAGCTTTTCCCTAAGTTACCTGAAAAGAGTCTTGGAACTACAAATACTAGAAAAACGTAATAAAAGTACTTGAAAGAAATTAAAAACATAGAAAAAGTATTTCAAAACGATCCATAAAAGTGGTCAAAATGCGGTGTTATCAACTCCCCCAGACTTAAACCTTTGGTTGTCCTCAAACAAAGCAAAAGCCTAAACTGGTTAAGTGAAAACAAAAATAGGGAATGCACAAATCTCAGAGACATGCAATCCTAAACTAGGACCAAAGATCGTGCATCAATCCACAAATTAGTTTAGAAAATTCTCACCAATGCACAAAAGATACTAGTCCACTTTTTCTGTCATGCAAAACTTAAACAATCTAAATCTTGATCCCAGTCAACTAGCTCTCTACATTCATTAAGTTCAATAGTGTGTTCTCATTAAAGACATCATTCAGGGTAGACGGCGTTTGGCATTAAAAGGGCTGTTTAAGTGGTGGATTTAAAGAGTTTCGGGTTACCTGATGAATCTGGAGGATGCAAGATAATATGCAAAACCGCAAGAGAGATAAGGACCTGTTGATGACCGCAATTTTCAGTCACTTCTTCTTGCCAAATGTTGTTGCATAATCCTTCCTCCTTTGTTGTGAACATCTATTCCCCCAGACTTAGATTCTTTCCAGGAATCAGAAAATGATCTCCAAAACTCCATAAAATCATACTCCAATTGCCTTGGGACTTACAATTCGACCTCTCTATACTCTCTAAGGCTTTTATTTCCTTCTTTTCTTATTTTCGGATTTTTTTTTTTGAAAAGGAAATGCCTTTTAAAGAGAGAGATTAGAGGACGAGATTGTACTAAAATTTGAGATTTTTCTAAGGCAAACTGAGCTTCCTCTTGTGTTGAATCCTTCCCGGAACTTTTCCGGCAAATCACAGGTTTTTGTCCTTGGTGACTGAAAACTACGTCGTTCCTCTTTCTCTCCAACGTTTTTGCACTTATCTGCATATAAGACAATAGAAAACAAGAGTGCATGTGGTTTGAAAGAGGATTGGTTAAGGTGGGGAACTAGCTAAAGATGAACTAGCAATTCAGGATCAACAGAGAGTGGTAAAAGGATAAAGGAGTCCTGAATGTATGATTTGTTTCCCTGGTCTAATGCTTCAATGAGAAAATTAAGTGCAAATTAAGTCCAAATAAAACAGAGCTAGTGTATCCCTTCATCTAAATCGAAATCATTCAAATTCCTCTGGGGTACTTCGTTTCAAATGAGCTTAGCTACCGCCTAGTCTAGTCCTAAATCATGAATGAGCATGTCACTAGGAACAGTCTAAAGCACACAGTCAACTATCATTGATTCATGTTCACCATTCCCTTTTAAAACATATTTTGTTTTGAAAACCGATTTTAAAAAACTTTAAGGAAAATGCAAAAAGTGTAGATAATGCAAGACTCATGAAAGAAAAGTGGTTGAAAGGGATGAAATCCTCCCCCAGACTTAAATCACACTATCTTCAGTGTGAAACAAGTCGAGATTGGATGAGAAAAATGCATAGATAATCGAATTGGTAAGTCCAAAGAGAACTTACCTGGATCCGGGATGCTGGTGGAGATGAACCGGATTCATTCGAAGAGGTTTGGGAAGGTGATAAGTGGTGATGAAGGTGGTGGAAAGTGATGAATGAGGTGGAGTGTGGATTGGTTAGGTGGAATGAGGTGAAGTGGGTGGCTTGGGGTCGGGTTTGATCTCAACGACCATTTGCCGCGGTCAGGAGCCACGCGACCGCGGCAAACTAGTGCTCGGCCGCGGTTAGAAAGACTCGACCGTGGTCGAAGGGGTGTTTCCCGCGGTCATAACACCTGCGACCGCGGGGGCTTATCTCGCGGCCTCTTCCTGCTTCTCCTTGGTTCCTGCTCGGCCGAGCAGTTAGGGACCATCCTTCTTTTAGGTTTTTTCGGGTTTTTTGATTTTTTTGGTTTTTTTTGTTTTATAAGAAACACCTGAAACTAAGAAAAAGAAAAATATCAATAGAAAAAGAAAGAAAAATCCTAAATAAATGGGTTGCCTCCCATTAAGCGCTTCTATTTTAAGTCGTTTAGCTCGACTTTTGGTGTTGGACGTGGCTAAGTCCAATGAAGAAGACCTTGTCCTGAGACAGGTCTTTTTTGACATCTCCTTGCTTTGCCTAGCAGGTTCTTCGTCACTCCAAAGTTCTTCTTCAAACTCTTCTGTTGCAGATGTTTTTCCTGCTTTACTGTTGTATGGGACAGTTTCTGTGAAGACATCTTTGTCGATATTAGACAATGAAATCCTCCTGTTTGGCCAGTCCATTATAGCTCCAGAAGTTGCTAGAAAAGACCATCCGAGAATCACTGGATATGTTGCATATCTCGTCTTGACAATGTAGAAGTCGACAGGCACTATGCAATCTCCTATTCTTAAAGGAATTTCATGAGCTATTCCTTGAGGTGTTGCATTGGAATCATCAGCTAGACTAATCTTTGCTCTAGTCCTGCGCAGGTGTTTAATACTAAGTCTCAAAGCAATTGCCTTGGACATCATGTTAAGACAAGCTCCAGAATCACAAAGCACGTTTTTAAACATTTCTCCTCTAATAGAACAAGAGATAAGAAACTGACCTGTAGTCTTGACCTTATGGAAAATTCGAACTTGCCTTTCTCTGTAGGTGTTGGCTGGTGTTTCAAATGCAGAATAGGATTCACAAAAGAAAGCTGCAGCGTCGTATTCAATGATTGAATCGATGTATGGCATCTTTATATTGCTGCATATCGGGTCTTCTTGGTTTGAAGAGTCATCTGAATCTTCAAAACATTCCCTTGCCATCATACAAGGTAATGATTCCTGCCAATCTGTTTCTTCACCTGAAACTTGGTTTTCTTCTCCCTGATTTGCTTTTTTAGGTGCTGGAGGTTGAAGTTGGGACAGAAGATGTATTATTTTTCTCTCAAATCCCGGAGGTGGATCTGAACGACCAACTCCCGCGGTCAGAGGCGTCGCGACCGCGGGAAAAGGAGCCTTGGCCGCGGTAAGGATGCTCGGACCCGCGGCTCCGGATATAACTTGCTCATAGTCCGTTTCTTCCTTCTTGTACTTGACACGAACTTCTCCAGCTTCTTTATTGGGTAGACCAGCATCATATGAACTCATACCAGGGCGTTGTTGTGCATCTTCATCAGGATCTTTGGGAGATCTCTTAGAAAATCTCTCAATTTGCTCAATGTTGGGCATCTGTTCCATTCTTGCATCAATCTCCCGTGCTTTGAGCTCGAGTTTGTTCAGCCTGTGCTCGATCTCTTGCAATTCTTCGTTTGTCTTCTCTCTATACCAGGAGACGGATTCTCTGACTTCTTTAATATCCTGCTTTGATTCGACAATATCACTTGAATTCTGTATGATGTCATACCCTTGTCTTGTCTGCTCTGTTGCGACTTGGTGGATCATCCTAGTTAATGTTTGTGCGTCCTTGTGGGTTTGTTCTTCCAGAACTCTAACATGATTGGACAGATCATCAAATTTTCTGTTGAACTCTTCAGAGATTGAATCAATTCTCTTGAGCAGGGTGTTTTCGGTGAGAATCTGCTGATCAAGGAACTGGTTTATCATTCCTTCGAGGCGTCCAAACGTTTGCTGATCCTCAAGTTGTCCTCTTGCTGACAAGGGTTCTGCGGTGAAGGATTATAGGCGTGTGGCTCGAAGTAGGTCAGAGGAGGACCATAAGGATCTTCCCGGCATCGAACTGGCTCTCTGCGCCGGTGGTATGGATGATATGGCTGGCTGTATCGATCCATGTAGCTAAGATCTCGGGCTTGGTGTTCTTCTCTGCGTCTGGTGGCTTGAGGAGTGTTGTAGAAACCTTCCTCATAGTATGGATTTCGATTTATAGGATCCATATCTTCTGAAATGGAAACAAAATAACCGAAAAATGGAAATATGCAGAAAAAGGGGTTCTAGAGTCGATTTACCAACCTTTCTTAGGGTTTTGTGGAAAAGAAAACGCGTGCCTTCCCCGGCAACGGCGCCAAAAACTTGATGCGGAGTGGTGTTGAGGGTTGTCAAGTTTTACCCTAAATGAAATCAATAGCCGCAAGTGCACAGCTGATCGATTGTAGTACTTAGGGATCGAATCCACAGGGAAGGAGGATCTTTCCTGCAAAAGCCTTCAAAAGAAATATAAAGTAAGGAAGTCTAGAACCAAACGGTTTTGTGGGGGTTTTGGTGGTGTGTTTAAAATGTAAAAACGAATCTTAAAGAGAAAATACGGGAATTACAATGACATAATAACTAAACTTAGCGAAAACGAGTAAAAATGAGAAAAACGGCTAACCTAATTGCGTAAATGAAAATCGATTGAAAGGGAATGAAAATAGTAAACTAAAGCTTGAAATAAAACGGTGTGAATCTATAAGAAAAGAGTCGCTGGGGTTTAGGGAAGTTTTCTCAGGGGTTCGAACGATTCAATTGCTAGAGAGTAAATTTGATAAGATCTAAGCTTAAACTTTTCGAACTGGAGTCACAGACGTATGAATACGCCACTGTCGTGATCATAGACAACTATCTCTCTCAACCCTGACCAGTAGGTTTCCACTCTGGCCCTGGAAAAGAAGAGATGCATTATGTTTAAGACTCGTCAGCATTCACAAATCGCCCATAGGTAGGTTTCCACTCCTATGTTTGTTTTGCTCTCCCAAACTAGATCTGACACCAGATGAACACTTTCGTGTCACCAAGCATCTGGATCAGATTGTAGTTCATGACGCTACTCTCATGCAGTAAAAACGAATTCAAAAGAAAAAGTTCTAAGATTCGGCTCAAAAGCTCATGGAATCCTCACCGAAAATATAAATCCCTATCGAAAATCCCTTAGTTCCAACAATAAAACTACTCAGACATGATGAACGAAATCAAAAACATAGTATTAAAAAATAGAATAGAAACCGAAATTGAAAAAGAAAGAACAACGGTTCAAGAGACAAATCTCTCTCTCCCTAAAAACTAAAACTTAAAAAGTATTCTAAAAGAATAAGAACATATGAGGGCATACGAATTAGGGTTCGTAAAACATGTATTTATAGTGCTCAAGACATCTCTAAGGTCTAGGGTTCCAGAATCAAGGCTGGGAAAATGATATGGGCTTCGGAAATGGGCCTTCGGGGTCGGAGTTAGCTGGTCGCGGTCGGGATGAGTGTGACCGCGGGAAATAGGTGTCTGGCCGCGGTTGCGGTGCTTCTGACCGCGGGAAATGCTCTGTTGGCCGCGGGTGGAAACGCTTGCCGGCTGGTTTACGGGACATCTTGCTCTTCGCGTATCTTTTGATTGAACCGTTGGATTGCCAAGCTGTAAAGTGTGCTGGAAAGCTGATACTTCCATCTTTAAGATCTCCAAATTTGAGCTGGATCAGACGGTGAGAAGGCCTTCAATCAGGGGTGAACTTCTGACGGTTTGACTCTGAGCTGAAATCTGGTTTTCTATCCATTTTGTTAAGCTTTTCCCTAAGTTACTTGAAAAGAGTCTTGGAACTACAAATACTAGAAAAACGTAATAAAAGTACTTGAAAGCAAGTAAAAACATAGAAAAAGTATTTCAAAGCGATCCATAAAAGTGGTCAAAATACGGTGTTATCAAGGCACACCTTGAAGGACCCGAATTCTTATGATATTCCTGGACAATATCAGACGCTAAAAGCAAATTTTCCACTAGAAGCCGATTTTTAATGAAAACCAACTGATTTGGAGCGATCAGTCCAGGGAGAATAGTTTTGAGCCGATTTGCCAGTAGCTTTGAAATGATCTTATATAGAACATTACAGCATGAGATGGGCCGATAATCCTTCATACCTTTGGCATCTTTCTTCTTAGGAATCAAAGCTAAGATCGTAGAGTTAACTCCGTTTGGTAAAAAAACCCAGACGAAAGAAAGATTGGACTGCGACGATGACATCTCGACCAATTATAGACCAAGCGCCCTTAAAAAACTCTGATGTATAGCCATCTGGCCCCGGCGATTTGTTACTAGCCATACTGAATACCACCTTTGTTACCTCCTTCTCAGTAACCTCCCTCACCAGCGTGTCGCAATCAGCTTCAGAGCATCTCGTATCCAGCAGATTTTCTATCACATCAACCTCTGCACCAATAAACTCCTCGGGAATATGAGAGAGAAACTCACGGAAGTGTCGTTCAGCTTCCGACTTAATTTCAGCTGACTCTCGAAGCACAGTACCATTCAGATCAACAATTTCCTTGATCAGTTTTGAGATTCGCGAACACATACAGCACGGAAGAAGACTTTGTTGCTCTTATCCCCCACATTAAGCCAATGTAACTTTGATTTTTGTTTCAGGTATCCTTCCTCAAGCTCAAAAAGATGTTCCCACTTCTGCAAAGCATGTGTCTCTGCTACCAAACCTGTCGCAGATGGGTTATTGGCGTTAGCCTCTTGCTTTTCACATAAATCAGCATATGCCTCTTTCGTACGCTTCGGAAGATCGCCTAACTTCTTCTTAGACAATTCTCTTATCGCAGGTTACATCCCCTTCAGTTTTTTTGTTAACCGATGAAGCGCAGATGTCGAATGGAACAAAGGACTAGATTTTCCCCAATAATCCTCCACCACCGGGATAAAATCTGGCAATTTGGCAACAACATTAAGAAATTTGAAAGGTTTCTTAACTCTCTTCTCTGCATTCATCAAATAGAACCGCCCCCGTAAGTGATCTGAAATGCCACCTGCTTCAAAGACAGAGTATGAGCGTGGGTGCTGTGTAAGCCACTCCTCATTGATTAGAACTCGGTCAAGCTTCTTGTGAATTAACCCCTCTTCCCTTTTGTTGCACCAAGTAAACCACATACCATGATATCCCATGTCGAGCAAACTACATTGCCTCACCACATCCTGAAAATCCAGCGAACCCTGCGAGTCTGCTATGCAAGCATTAGAATTTGAGTGATCCTCATTTGCTAAAACCACATTATAATCTCCACAAATTAACCATCTTTTGCCTGAGCATACAGATGAGTTCAAAACAAATAACTCTCTCCATAGCTCCCGTCTCTCCAAGGCAAAATTCGACGCATAAACAAAGCTGCAAACAATGTCATCATCTTGACCCTCCAACGACGCCAGGATGGTGATCATTTGCATACTCTTTTGAACGACAGTGACCTTGACCTCTGGCTTCCACACCAGCCAGATCCTCCCTAGTCGATTATATTCATAGTTTGAAATAAACGACCAGCCTGGGAAAACCGATGACACAATCCTCGCACTTTTCCTTTCACAAACTCGAGTTTCCAAAATGCAACCCAACAAAAAACCATTTCCACGAACCCAATCCCTAACCACAGAATGTTTCGACCTTTTGATAAATCCTCGAACGTTCCAAAAAAAAACCCGTCAATAATTAATATTGGGGTTTTTTGTTGACCTTCTTCTGCTTCTTCCTCAGTGAGCTTTGACCTGGTTTGGGTTTCTGCTCAACTGGAGCTGCCACATATCTATGCGCCAATTTTTGCTGCTCTAGTAAGCGGTAAGCGATGGTTCTCAACAGGCAACTCCAACAGTGAACTCGCCTTTGCCGACTCTGCAATCAGCTCAGTGAACTCTCCTTTCCCGTCATGCACCTCTGCAGTTGCGTTCTCATCCTCTATTCCAGTATCATCACCCTCATCACCGGAATCCACCAAGGCCAAATACCTCGAGCTCATGGAAAACTCGACATTTTCCTTTGGTTTTTCATGCGAATTGCGAACGGTTTTTGTTGGCTATATCCACTCTGTTTCTGCAGCATTAGACTCCACAATAGTGGTCTGTACGACCCTCTTCTCTAAATTCCCTGCAGACTCAGTTTCCTTTGACAACTGCGAATTGCTCTTATTTTTTTGTAACAGACGACAGAATCGTCGACAGAGCCGTATCAACATTCACTGCAGTGTTTTTCTCCAAGTTCTTCTTTGCTATTTCCTTTGCTGGGGTACGAATAGAATCAGCATTTCCAGGAGCAATAGCTCCATCTTTTTTGTTCGGAGAAGCTGTTACCACACGCTTCAAAATTTGAATTGGCCCTGTTTCATTTTGCATTCCTCTCCTACATGACCCCAGCCTCCACAAAGTGAACAGAAAGGGGGCAACCAAGGGAACTCATAGATAATTTCCACTTGTTCTCCGTCTAGATCAAAGCGATGGCCAGTCGGTAATGGTTTTGTGAGATCCACCTCCACCAGAATCCTTGCCACATCGAACTGCTTAACCCATAGAGTATCCGGGCTGGCCAAACAGCTTAATCCCTTCCAGTGATACATTTGGTGAGGGACATTTTTTATAACAACCCAAAGCGGAATCGATTGCAGGACAGGCTGAGCTTCCTCTGCAACTGGACTCCACTTTGTAACAATCATCGGAACATCCTTTATATTCCACATTCGCCGTTGCAAAACTCTTTCCCTCAACCCACGATCCTTAATTCGAAACTTCACTGTAGTGTCGTTTACAACGAACACATCAACTCTGCTCGACTTTTCGCTTGTAGATCAGATTTTGTTAACGATCATATGGATTGAACCTACATGTGGGGCTGTTTTGAGAAACTTTCCCACGATGCAGTCGTTCCACATTGGAGCTTCATTCAGACGAGTTCCCAGAACTCGGAAAACTTTCACGCCATCAATCTCAGACTCCTCCATGTCAAAACGTTGCAAACGTTGCAAACCCCTCGTCTGGGTTCTTCACCATCTCCGACCAAGACGCCTTGCTCTTGACCGTCGCATCAACTCCACCCGAAGGGATTCTCGAAGAACCATCCTTCAACCCCTCTAGCTCTATCGAAACCCCTCCCCGCGTCTCTTCACCATCAGCTTTCGCCTCCACACTTTGGATCTCCAAAACCCTAATATTGCTATTAGGGATCACCGCCTGCACATCAGCTTTTGCTACCTCCTGTGATTGCTCCTGAACACCCGTCGCCTGAACACCCGTTGCCTGATCACCAATCTCAGACGGCGGTGGAACCACCTGTTCCATTGCCGTCATGCTCCCAGCGCCCTAAATTGGACGCGAAGAAATAAACCCTAGAATCGCCCTCCTTGTCGCCTCTGCTGATGTGTCGCCCAGTTTAGAAACTGTTTTAACATAGAAGTTAATGCCTTCATGAGAGGATTAGCTTAGTTAATGATGTTTAAGTTGAATGGTTTGCTTGATCACATGATTCATTAGCTCACTAGTTTAGCACCAAAGGCACCCTAATCCACTATCATGTCTAAGACTTTTCTCATCATCATACATACATTCTCATCCCATTTAGCTTATTTACTTGCTTGTTTAGGTTGATCATTAGCTTTAATTCTTGTTCTAAGCTTGCTTAGTGTAAGTAACATCAAAACCTCACTCATTTGGCTTAAATTAAGAACAGATCCTGCATCTTAGTGTCTACACATGATGGATTGATACCCTTTGTACTGCAAAGTGACAAAAGGGATTGATAACCCCTCATTTAGAGCCTTGAAAACTCTAAGTTACCAATTGGCGCCGTTGCCAAAGTGTGATAGCATTAAGATTGTGTCATTTCTTGAGATAAAACAGTTTCTTTTGTGTTTTCTAATTCAAGTTCTGGTTGTGAGTTTCAGGTGCATGAACACCAGGTCCAGATCAAGAAGCTATGGTCCACCTTTCCCCTTAAACGACAACATTAATCTTTTGGTTCCAAGAAGGAGAAGGGATAGGCGTGGAAGTCAGACTGATCAGGCTGACATGGAAGATCAAAGAGAGCATATGGTTGACATTGAGCAACCGGCTCAGGAGCAACAGGCTCAGGTGCATCAGGGTAATGGAGTTGGTAATGCAGCTGGTAATGGAGCTGGTCAAAGGTTCCATCAGGGTAATGTTCAGCAGGAACAGGAGCACCAACAGCAAGCTTATGTCCACCAGGGACAAGCTCCAGCTCATCAGCAGAGGCACCAGGCCAATGTACAGCAAAGACAACAAGTGCACCACCAACAACCTTTCCAAAACCAACAAAGGAGATATGAGCAGCCACAGGTCTATGTAGGAGAGAATGACAGGGCCAATGCTCATCAGTATGGAGCTGGAATTCAAGCACCACCTGTGCAAAACAACAATTTTGAAGTGAAGGCATCCTTACTGAATATGGTCCAAAACTCAAAATTCCATGGATTGGCAATGGAAGATCCCTTGGAACACTTGGATCAATTTGATAAAGTGTGTGACTTGACAAAGATAAATGGAGTATCTGAAGACAGTTTTAAGCTCAGATTATTCCCCTTCAGTCTTGGTGACAAAGCTCACCAATGGGAGAAGAATCTCCCAAGAGGCTCCATTCAAACTTGGAGCAATGCAAGCAGGCATTTCTGTCTAAGTTCTTCTTAACTTCAAGAACAGCAAAGCTAAGAAACCAAATCTCCAGCTTCACTCAACATAGCAATGATAGTTTTGGTGAAGCATATGAGAGATCCAAGAGCTACACCAACCAGTGCCCACACCAGGGGTTTAGTGAGGCATCTCTTCTCAGCACACTTTATAGAGGGGATCTTCCCAAGATTAGGAACCAGCTGGACACTGCCTCCGATGGAAACTTTCTGGGAAAGGAGATTCATGCTGCTTTAGAGCTGGTTGAGAACTTAGCAAAGAGCAATGATACATATGGAGAAGACTTTGATAGAGCCAATATGAGTGAGAGTTCAAGCAGGGATCAAAGGTATGAGAAGGATTTTAAAACACTTGAAAGCAAGCTGGACAAGGTGTTATTGGCCACTCAAAAACCAATGCACTTTGTAGGAGAGTATGAGGAACCTTCTCAATGCTTTGAGAACATCAGTGAAGAGGGTCTTACTTAAGAAAAGCTAAACTATATTGGGAATCAGTTCCAAAGGTATCAGTATGCCAATGCTAATCAGAACATTTCCTACAGGAATCCCAATGTAGCAAACCCACAAGACCAAGTCTACCCTACCTCTCAAGCTCCACAGAATTTTGTTCCCAAGAACAACTTTCAAGGGTCTTTTCAACCAAAGAATCAGTTTGCTCAGAATCAGGGTTACAATCAACATCAGCAACCACTTCAGATTTCTGAATTCAGTTCACAGCAGCAGCCAAAGGCACCACCAGGGTTTGGTCCACCACAGTTCCAGCAGCAGGCGCCGGTTCAGCATCAGTTTCAGTCAGCACCTGTTCACCAGCAGCCACAGATGGGTTCAGGTATGGTTGGGATTCTACAACAGCTGCTTCAGGGTCAACAAGTGTTTGCAAGTCAGTATGCATCTATGCAGCAGGACATCAAGGAATTTAAGCAAAATCAGGCCTCTAGCTCAAGGAACCAAGGCCAACTACCTGGTAAGCCTGAACCCAACCCCAAGGAATATGCTAAAGCCATTACACTGAGAAGTGGCAAATAGCTACCTGATATTGAGCACAACAATGTTATCATTGAGGACAATGATCAAACTAAGGAGCAGGCAGCCTTAAAAGATGATCTAGTTGCTGAAAGATCAAGGAAAGAAAAGGGTAAAGAGGTGGAAAAGAAACCTGAACCAGAAAAGCTATATGTCCCACCACCTCCATACCAACCAAAGCTCCCATTTCCAGGGAGATTCAAGAAACAGCTTGTAGACAAGGCAAGAGCTGTATTTGAGAAGGCTCTCAATGAGACACCACTCACAATGCCTCTCATTGGTGCATTTCTAATGATGCCAAAGATGGGTAAGTTCTTAAAAGATGATATTCTGAACAAGACTAAACAGCTTCAAGGTATGGTGGTATTGAGTCATGAATGCAGTGCCATCATTCAGAGAAAGTCCATTCCAAGAAAGTTGACTGATCCAGGGAGTTTCACAACTCCCTTGTGCCATAAGGCCTCTGCTATTTTCTGGATGCCTTTGTGATCTGGGAGCATCTGTCAGCTTGATGCCATTCTTCATAGCGAAGAAACTTGGCTTTTGAGTGTTCAAACCTGCTAGGATCTCTCTTGTCCTTGCAGACAGATCAGTTAGGTTACCTGTTGGGATGTTGGAAGATCTGCCTGTCAAGATAGGTGGTTTTGAGGTTCCAACTGATTTTGTTGTGCTAGAGATGGATGAAGAACCAGTTGATCCTCTTATTTTGGGTAGGCCATTCTTGGCCACAGCAGGAGCAATTATTGATGTGAGAGGTGGCATCATAGAGCTTCAACTTGGGTCTGAGAGGCTTAAGTTTGATATTAATGAGATGATGAAGAAGCCCACCATAAAAGGACAATGCTTCTATGTAGAGACAATGGATCAGCTGGCTGATGAGTTGCTTGAGGAACTGAATACTGACGATCCTCTTCAAGCTGCTTTAACCCAAGAACAAGGAGACCATGGGTTCTTAGCAGAGGAGAGTGAAGTACAAGCTGTATTTGGACAATGCAAGAGAACTTGGTCCTGAGACAAGGTTTTTGGAACTGAAACAAGGTGACTCTGAGGTCTTGGATATCAGAGGCTCAAACACAAGCCAAGGAGCAGTTCAAGAAGTCATGGCCGTGGGTTCTAAGGTGAAGGAGCATGCTGGGCCGTGTGATCAAGACAGCTTCAGTGCTGATTAGGATGAGTCTAAGGCACCTCAGCTGGCACTCAAACCTCTTCCCAAAGGGCTCAGGTATGCTTTCTTAGGTCTCAATGATTCTTATCCTGTCATTATCAATGATATGCTGTTAGAGGACCAAGATCATAGGTTGTTAGAAGAGTTGAGGAAACATAAGGGAGCCATTGGCTACTCTCTTGATGACATTAAGGGTATCTCACCCTCCCTATGCACTCATAGGATTCACTTAGAAGAAGAGTCAATGTCATCCATAGAGCACCAAAGGCGCCTCAATCCCAACTTAAAAGAGGTAGTGAAGAAAGAGATTCTCAAACTCCTAAAAGCTGGGATAATTTACCCAATCTCAGACTCTAGATGGGTTTCACCAGTCCATGTGGTGCCCAAAAAGGGGGGAATGACAGTAATAAGAAATGAGAAGGATGAGCTGATTGCTACTAGAACTATAACTGGACACATGATGTGTAAAGATTATAGGAAGCTCAATGCAGCCTCTAGGAAGGATCATTTTCCTTTGCCTTTTATTGATCAAATGCTAGAGAGGCTTGCAAACCATCCCTTCTTTTGTTTTCTAGATGGTTACTCGTGATTCATTCAAATCCCCATAGATCCAAGAGACCAAGAGAAGACCACATTTACTTGCCCTTATGGTACATTTGCATACAGACGCATGCCTTTTGGTCTTTGTAACGCCCCTGCCACATTCCAGCGTTGCATGATGCATATATTCTCTGACATCATTGAAGAGAAGGTGGAGGTGTTCATGGACGATTTTTCTGTCTATGGCTCCTCCTTCTCCGATTGTCTTTCTAACTTGTCACAGGTCCTGGAGAGATGTGAGCAGCATAACCTGGTGTTAAATTGGGATAAATGCCACTTCATGGTGCAGGAAGGGATTGTACTTGGGCATAAGATCTCTAAGAAGGGCATAGAGGTTGACAGAGCAAAGGTGGAAGTGATGGTGAATCTGCAAGCTCCCACTTCAATCAAAGGGATAAGGAGCTTCCTTGGGCATGCAGGGTTTTACAGAAGATTCATCAAAGATTTCTCAAGAATAGCCAGACCTTTGAAATGGCTGTTGTGTAAAGAGGTTGACTTTGTCTTTGATGCTGAGGGTGAAGAAGCCTTCAAGAAGATCAAGGATGCACTAGTCAGTGCACCCATTGTCCAGGCTCTAGACTGGTCCCTTCCTTTTGAGGTTATGACTGATGCATCAGACTATGCAGTTGGAGCTGTGCTTGGCCAGAGGAAGGACAGGAAGCTTCATGTTATCTACTATGTCAACAGAACCCTTGATTCTGCCCAGGAGAAGTATGCTACCACAGAGAAGGAAATGTTGGCAATAGTCTTTGCTTTTGATAAATTCAGAAGCTACCTGGTGGGATCAAAAGTCATTGTATATACTGATCATGCAGCCCTCAGGTATCTAATGACCAAAAAAGATGCCAAACCTAGGCTTTTGAGATGGGTCCTCTTACTTCAAGAGTTTGATATGGAAGTACAAGACAAGAAGGGTATAGAGAATGGAGCTGCAGACTATCTCTCTAGGTTAAGAGTGAACTCTGAAGTCCCTCTCTTAATGACAGTCTCCCTGAGGAATCATTGATGATGCTTAGCTCTTACTTGAAGTTTGAGGAAGTGGATAGCATCCAAGAGAAGAGAATACCCTGGTTTGCTGATATTGTGAACTTTCTTGCCTGTGGAGTGGAACCACCAGAGCTTAATGCTTACAACAGAAAGAAGTTCTTCAGAGATATCCAAAGATACCATTGGAATGAACCCTACCTGTATGTCCTGAACAAAGATCAGCTGTATAGAAGGTGTCTTGCTGAAGAGGAGATGCAACCTGTGTTGCAAGAGTGCCATGGATCAGCTTTTGGGGGTCACATGGGAGCATTCAAGACTGTGGCCAAGGTTCTTCAGAGTGGGTTTTGGTGGCTTACTATGTTCAAGGATGCTCAGAGGGTTGTTTCAGCATGTGATGCCTGTCAGAGGCATGTGAACATATCAAAGAGGAGTGAGATGCCACAAAATCCAATACTAGAGGTTGAAGTCTTTGATTGTTGGGGAGTGGACTTTATGGGGCCTTTCATCTCATCTTATGGGAATCAGTACATTTTAGTGGCTGTGGAATATATGTGTCCAAATGGGTTGAGGCTATTGCTTCCCCTACCAATGATTCCAAGGTAGTGGTCAGGTTGTTCAAGAACATAATCTTCCCAAGATTTGGAGTACACAGGGTTGTTATTTCTGATAAAGGATCTCATTTTGTGAACAAAACCTTGGAGGGATTGCTGAAGAAGCATGGAGTGAAACATAAGGTAGCTACTCCTTATCATCCTCAAACTAGTGGCCAAGTTGAAGTGTCTAATAGACAAATTAAGGCCATTCTTGAGAGGACTGTTAGCTCAGGCAGGAAAGATTGGAGCAAAAGGCTGGATGATGCATTGTGGGGTTACAGAACAGCCTTTAAGACTCCAATTGAGACATCTCCTTTCAATCTGCTATATGGGAAGAGCTGCCACCTTCCTGTTGAGCTGGAGTACAAAGCATTATGGGCTGTGAAGGTTCTGAACTTTGATATCAAAACAGCTCAAGAGAAAAGGATCATTGAACTCCATGAACTTGAAGAGATCCAAGATCTATAAAGAAAAGACCAAGGCTCTACATGATCAAAAGATTTTGAAAATGGAACACAAGGAAGGTGACTTAGTGTTGCTGTTCAACTCTAGGCTTAAGTTATTTCCTGGAAAACTTAAGTCTAGATGGTCTGGTCCCTTTAAGATTCTTGAAGTTAGGCCATATGGAGTTGTTGTGCTAGAAGGCAAAGATGGTCAAGAGTTTGTAGTAAATGGCCAAAGGATCAAGCACTACCTGGTCTCACAAAGGAAGGAGGAAGCTACAACAGTTCCCCTTTTTGATCCACCATCAGCATAAACCTGGTATCAAAGTCAAACTTAGAGATTTTAAACAAAGTGCTCTTGGGAGACACCCCAAGCTTATCCTTTGTAAATATGCTTTTGATCTTTTCTTTTCTTTCTTTTTATGTTTTAGAACTTTTTGATGGGTTTTGTGAGTTGATCTCAGGTTCCAGGTGACTTTTAGAGGCTGTGGCTCAGGGACAAAGTGGAATGGAGCATGTGAGAAGGCTGAGAGAAGAGTTTAAGGCATGAAAACTTGAAGGACGCTTGTGTGCTACTTGGGCGTGCGGCTCAGTCAGGCCAGGGACCAACTCGCATAAGAACTCGCAGTTTAATCCTACTTGGGTCTGCAGGTTATTCACCTGGCAGCAGGAGATTTGAGCAAGAAAATGCTGTTTCAAAACGTGCGAGTTGGGTCTGCGAGTTGGATGCACGTGAGACCAGGCCGCACTGATGTTCGCAAAATACACCGGCTTGGGTGTGCGAGTCAGGCCAAGAAGATCAGGCCGCACACCAAACGAAGGACCCAGGTAGTCTAAGTATCAAGAGCTGCGACATGAGCATGCGGCTCAAACCAAGCAGAGCCCAGGCCGCACACCAAATTGAGGGACCCGAAGCGCCTAAGTATCAAGAACTGCAACATGAGCATGCGGCTTAAATCAAGGAAAGACCAGGCCGCAGACGAATTCACAAATTACACCGGGTTAGACATGCGGCCTAGCTTGATATCGTCCCAGGTCGCACATCAGGAATAGAGGCCGAGGAGTCTAAGTGGCAGAACGTGCAACCTGGTAATGCGAGTTGGGCAAGAAGAGTTCTAGGCCGCACGTTAACTCGCTGAATACACCGATTGGGTCATGCGAAACAGCTGAAGGTTGGGCCAGGTCGCAGCATGAGAGAAGAGACAAGACCGTGCAGAAGAGTTTTGTGTGCGACTTGGTCATGCGGGATGGTCTGAGCACTTCCCAAGTCGCACACATATTCGCAATATACACCAAGTCCGTCATGCGGGATGAGAAAGATCGGGTCCAAGGCGCAAAAGGAAGAAAAAGGAGTCTGGTCAACAAAAAAGACAGGTCAAAGACTTGACTGGTCAAAGTGGATCTATTTACCACCAGTCCAAAGGCTGTGCCAAGTCCCACACTCTCTCTTCCTCACCAAAAACACGAGTTTGCTCTCTTACCCCATTTGTCTCCATTGTTTTCATCACAACTCTCTCATTTCTTCACCAAATTCGTTGATTCAAAGTGATCTGAGCTCGTTTTTGAGTTTTTAACCTCATCCTGATAGAATTTTGAACTCGTTTGCATCACAATCCCAAGGTATTCACTCTGTTAAAATTCATCTTTTTCCATGTTCTTAAATGGTGATTTTTGAACTTCAAATGTGGAATCGATTTTAATAGGTTGTTTTAGACCTTGGGATTATTTTTATAAATGCTAGGGTGCTAGATAATCATGGAAAACAGAGCACTTTCTTGGTGATTCATTGTTCTTGAGTTTTGAAAATTGTTGCAAATTAATTCATGAAAAATCGATTTTTCTTGGAAAAGAAATGAACATGTTTCCTGCTGAGTCCTTGCTTTGCACTCTTGTTTTTGCATTGCTGTGAATTTAATGGGCTGATGCTTAGCTTGAGATACTAGTTCATGTTCTTAAAAACTTGACTTTTGCAACAATTCTTCAAAATTTTAGATAACTTTTCTGAAACTTATTCTTGTTGCTCATCTTGTTTTTGAGAAATTTATTGGCAGATGACTGAGAGAACCAATTCTCTAGCCAAGAAGAAAGGTACTGCATCCAAGGACAAGGGTTTGGTCTCAGGATCTTCACAGCCAAAAGGAAAAGGCCAAAGCACCAAGAAAAGCACAAAGCAAGGGAAAGGTGAACAAGAGCCAAAAAGGACAACGAATGAAGAGAAAGCATTGGTGGTTGCTTCTGGTTCCACGAAGAAAGGAAAAGAACTGGCTGTGGTATCTGATGATGAACAGAACGAGAGTGGCTCAAGCCGCTCAGCTGGAGGTTCCCAAGGCACCATTGAAGAGGCATCAAAGAGGATCAAGAAAACTGAACCAGAAACACCTGATTATCTGGCCAAGTTTCAACATATGGGGATCCAGCAAGGGAGGTTCCCTGATGTGGACTTATTGAAGAAGATTGGCATCTTTGAGGATGTCAAAACTTTGCTTGGGAACATGGGCATTGAATCACTCTTGGAGCTGAGAGAGATCGCATATGAATAGGAGTCTCAGGAGTTCTAATTGGGAACATGGTGGTGTTGTGGGTGTCAAGTTTTACCCTAATTGAAATCAATAGCCGCAAGTGCACAGCTGATCGATTGTAGTACTTAGGGATCGAATCCACAGTGAAGGAGGATCTTTTCCTGCTAAAAGTCTTTGAAATAAGTATTAAGTAAGGAAGTCTAGAACCAAACGGTTTTGTGGGGGTTTGGTAGTGTGTTTAAAATGTAAAAACGAAATATTAAAAGAGAATACGGGAATTAAATGGCGTAATAACTAAACTTAATGAAAATGACTAAAAATGATAAAAACAGATATTCTAATGCTTAAATGAAAATGAACTAAAAAGGAAAGACAATATTGAACTAAAGCTTGAAAGAAAATCGGTGTAAATCAATAAGAAAGAAGGCGTTGGGGTTCAGGGAAGCTTCTCAGGGGTACGAACGATTCAAAACATTGCTAAAGAGTAAATTGATAAGATCTTAGCTTAAACTTTTCGAACTGGAGTCACGGATGTATGAATACGCCACTGTCGTGATCATAGACAACTATCTCTCTCAACACTGACCAGTACGTTTCCACTCTGGCCCTGGAAGAGAAGAGATGCATTATGTTTAAGACTCGTCCTAATTCACAAATCGCCCATAGGTATGTTTCCACTCCTATGTTTGTTTTGCTCTCCCAAACTAGATCTGATACCTGATGAACACTTTCGTGTCACCAAGCATCTGGATCAGATTGTAGTTCATGACGCTACTCTCATGCAGTAAAAACGAATTCAGAAGAAAAAGTTCTAAGATTCGGCTCAAAAGCTCATGGAATCCTCATCGAACATATAAATCCCCATCGAAAATCCCTTAATCCCAACAATAAAACTACTCAGCCATAATGAACGAAATCAAAGACATAGTATTAAGAAGTAGAATAGAAACCGGAAATGAAAAAGAAAGAACAAGGGTTCAAGAGAACAAATCTCTCTCTCCCTAAAAGCTAAAGCAAAAATAATAAGAATATGAAGTAAATATTTCGGTGGTGATAGGTTGTACGATTTAGGGTTCCTAAGACATGTATTTATAGTGCTCAAGACCTCTCTGGACGTCACTTAGGGTTTCTCCAAATGTGGGCTTCAGAAATGGGCTTTTTGGGGTCGGAGTTGGCTTGCCGCGGTCGGGAGTGCTCTGACCGCGGGGAATGTATGGTTTGCCGCGGTCGGGATGCTCCTGACCGCAGAAAAATGCTTGTTGGCCGCGGGTGGAAGTGCTTGCCGGCTGGTTTACGGGACATCTTGCTCTTCGCGTATCTTTTGATTGAACCGTTGGATTGCCAAGCTGTAAAGTGCACTGGAAAGCTAATACTTCCATCTTTAAGGTCTCCAAATTTGAGCTGGATCAGACGGTGAGAAGGCCTTCAATCAGGGGTGAACTTCTGACGGTTTAACTCTGAGCTGAAATCTGGTTTTCTATCCATTTTGTTAAGTTTTTCCCTAAGTTTCCTGAAAAGAGTCTTGGAACTACAAATACTAGAAAAACATAATAAAAGTACTTAAAAGCAATTAAAAACATAGAAAAAGTATTTCAAAACGATCCATAAAAGTGGTCAAAATACGGTGTTATCAACTCCCCCAGACTTAAACCTTTGTTTGTCCTCAAACAAAGCAAAAGCCTAAACTGGTTAAGTGAAAACAAAAATAGGCAATGCACAAATCTCATAGACATGAACTCTAAAACTAGGACCAAAGATAGTGCATCAATCCACAACTTAGTCTAGAAAATTCTCACCAAAGCACAAGAGATACTAGTCCACTTTTTCCGTCATGCAAAACTTAAACAATTTCAATCTTGATTTCAGTCAACTAGCTCTCTACATTCATTAAGTTCAATAGTGAGTTCTCATTAAAGACATCATCCAGGGTAGACGGCGTTTGGCATTAAAGGGCTATTTAAGTGGTGGAGTTAAAGTGTTTATGGGTTACCTGAAGATCTGGAGGATGCAAGATAATATGCAAAACCGCAAGAGAGATAAGGACCTGTTGATGACCACAGTTTTCAGTCACTTCTTCTTGCCAAATGTTGTTGCATAATCCTTCCTCCTTTGTTGTAAACAGCTGTTCCCCCAGACTTAGATTCTTTCCGGGAATCAGAAAACAATCTCCAAAACTCCATAAAATCAAACTCCAGTTGCCTTGGGGCTTAAAATTCGACCTCTCTAGACTCTCTAAGGCTTTTATTTCCTTTCTTTTCTTATTTTCGGAATTTTTTTTTTTTTTTGGAAAGGAAATGCCTTTTAAAGAGAGAGAGACTAGAGGACGAGATTGTACCAAAATTTGAGATTTTTCTAAGGCAAACTGAGCTTCCTCTTGTGTTGAATCCTTCCGGGAACTTTTCCGGCAAATCGCAGGTCTCTGTCCTTGGTGACTGAAAACTGCGTCGTTCCTCTTTCTCTCCAACGTTTTTTGCACTTATCTGCATATAAGACAATAGAAAACAAGAGTGCATGTGGTTTGAAAGAGGATTGGTTAAGGTGGGGAACTAGCTAAAGATGAACTAGCCATTCAGGATCAACAGAGAGTGGTAAAAGGATAAAGGAGTCCTGAATGTATGATTTGTTTCCCTGGTCTAATGCTTCAATGAGAAAATTAAGTGCAAATTAAGTCCAAATAAAACAGAGCTAGTGTACCCCTTCATCTAAATCGAAATCATTCAAATTCCTCTGGGGTACTTCGTTTCAAATGTGCTTAGCTACCGCCTAGTCTAGTCCTAAATCATGAATGAGCATGTCACTAGGAACAGTCTAAAGCACACAGTCAACTATCATTGATTCATGTTCACCATTCCCTTTTAAAACATATTTTGTTTTGAAAACCGATTTTGAAAAACTTTAAGGAAAATGCAAAAAGTGTAGATAATGCAAGACTCATGAAAGAAAGGTAGTTAGAAAGGGATGAAATCCTCCCCCAGACTTAAATCACACTGTCCTCAGTGTGAAACAAGTCGAGATTGGATGAGAAAAATGCATAGATAATCGAATTGGTAAGGACAACGAGAACTTACCTGGATTCGGGATGCTGGTGGAGATGAACCGGATTCACTCGAAGGGGTTTGGGAAGGTGGTTGGGTGGTGATGAAGGTGGTGGAAGGTGATGAATGAGGTGGAGGGTGATTGGTGAGGTGAAATGAGGTGAAAGGGGTGGTTTGGGTCGGGTTTGGATCTCAACGACCGCGGCAACGAAGTGCTTGGCCGCAGTCAGGATCATGCGACCGCGGTCAAAGGGTTGTTTCCCGCGGTCTGAACACCTGCGACCGCGGGGGCTTATATCGCGGCCTCTTCCTGCTTCTCCTTGGTTCCTGCTGGGCCGAGCAGTCAGGTACCATCCTTCTTTTTGGTTTTTTTCTGGTTTTTTTGATTTTTTTTTTTTGCTTTTTTTTTTATAAGAAACACCTGAAACTAAGAAAAAGAAAAAGATCAAAAGAAAAAGAAAGAAAAATTCTAAAGAAAAGAATACCTAAATGGGTTGCCTCCCATTAAGCGCTTTTGTTTTAAGTCGTTTAGCTCGACTTTTGGTGTTGGACGTGACTTATTCCAATGAAGAAGACCTTGTCCTGAGACAAGTATTTTTCGACATCTCCTTGCTTTGCTTAGCAGGTTCTTCGTCACTCCAAAGTTTTTCTTCAAACTCTTCTGCTGCAGAACGTTTTCCTGCTTTGCTGTTGTATGGAACAACTTCTGTGAAGACATCTTTGTCGATATTAGCAAATGAAATCCTCTGGTTTGGCCAGTCCATTATAGCTCCGGAAGTTGCTAGAAAAGACCATCCCAGAATCACTGGATATGTTGCATCTCTCGTTTCGACAATGTAGAAGTCGGCAGGCACAATGCAATCTCCTATTCTCAAAGGAATTTCATGAGCTATTCCTTGAGGTGTTGCATTTGATCAGCTAGACTAATCTTTGCTCTAGTCCTGCGCAGGGGTCTAATACCAAGTCTCAAAGCAATTGCCTAGGACATCATGTCAAGACAAGCTCCAGAATCACATAGCACGTTTTTAAACATCTCTCCTCTAATAGAACAAGAGATAAGAAACTGACCTGCACTCTTGACCTTATGGAGAATTCGAACTTGCCTTTCTCGGTAGGTGTTGGCTGGTGTCTCGAACGCAGAATAGGATTCACAAAAGAAAGCTGCAGCGTCATATTCAATGATTGAATCAATGTATGGCATCTTTATCTCGCTGCACGTCTGGTCTTCTTGGATTGAAGAGTCGGCTGAATCTTCAACACATTCCTTTGCCATCATACAAGGCAATGATTCCTACCAATCTGGTTATTCATCTGAAACTTGGTTTTCTTCTTCCTGAGTTGCTTTTTCAGGTGCTGGAGGCTGAAGTTGGGACAGAAGGTGTATTATTTTCCTCTCAAAACCCGGAGGAGCATCTGAACGAACTCCCGCGGTCAGAGGAGTCGCGACCGCGGGAAACAGGGCTTTGGCCGCGGTCGGAAATCTTGGACCCGCGGCTCCGGATGAAATCTGCTCATAGTCCGTCTCTTCCTTCTTGTACTTGATACGGACCTCTCGAGCTTCTTTATTGGATAGACTAGCATCATATGAACTCATACCAGGGCGTTGTTGTGCATCTTCATCAGGATCTTTGGGAGATTTCTTAGAAAATCTCTCAATCTGCTCATTGTTGGGCATCTGTTCCATTCTTGCATCAATCTCCCGTGCTTTGAGCTCGAGTTTGTTCAGCCTGTGCTCGATCTCTTGCAACTCTTCGGCTGTCTTCTCTCTAAACCAGGAGGCGAATTCTCTGACTTCTTTAATCTCCTGTTTTGATTCAGCAATATCACTTGAGTTTTGTATGATGTCATACCCTTGTCTTTTCTGCTCTGTTGCGACTTGGTGGATCATCCCAGCTAGTGTTTGTGAGTCTTTGTGGGTTTGCTCTTCCAAAACTCGAACATGATTGGCCATATCATCGAGTTTTTGTTGAACTCTTCAGAGATTGAATCAATTTTCTTGAGGAGGGTGTTTTCGGTGAGAATCTGCTGATCAAGGAACTGGTTTATCATCCTTTCGAGGCGTACCAAACGTCTGCTGATTCTCAAGTTGTCCTCTTGCTGACTAGGGTTCTGAAGTGGAGGATTATAGGCGTGTGGCTCGAAGTAGGTCGGAGGAGGGCCATAAGGATCTTCCCGGCGTCGAAAAGTCTCTCTGCGCCAGTGGTAAGGGTGGTTTTGCTGGCTGTATCGATCCATGTGGCTAAGATTTCGGACTTGGTGTTCTTCTCTGCGTCTTGTGGCTTGAGGAGTGTTATAGAAACCTTCCTCATAGTGTATATTTCGATTTATAGGATCCATATCTTCTGAAATGGAAACAAAATAACCGAAAAAAAAAAAGTTGCTGAAAAGGGGGTTCTAGAGTCGATTTACTAACCTTTCTCGGGGTTTTGCAGAAACGAAAACGCGTGCCTTCCCCGGCAACGGCGCCAAAAACTTGATGTGGTGGTGTTATGGGTGTCAAGTTTTACCCTAATTGAAATCAATAGCCGCAAGTTCACAGCTGATCGATTGTAGTACTTAGGGATCAAATCCACAGGGAAGGAGGATCTTTTCCTGCAAAAAGCCTTTGAAATAAGTATTAAGTAAGGAAGTCTAGAACCAAACGGTTTTGTGGGGGTTTGGTAGTGAGTTAAAAATGTAAAAACGAAATATTAAAAGAGAATACGGGAATTAAATGGCGTAATAACTAAACTTAATGAAAATTACTAAAAACGATAAAAACGGATATTCTAATGCTTAAATAAAAATGAACTAAAAAGGAAAGACAATATTGAACTAAAGCTTGAAAGAAAATCGGTGTAAATCAATAAGAAAGAAGGCGTTGGGGTTCAGGGAAGTTTTCTCAGGGGTACGAACGATTCAAAACATTGCTAGAGAGTAAATTGATAAGATCTTAGCTTAAACTTTTCGAACTGGAGTCACAGACGTATGAATACGCCACTGTCGTGATCATAGACAATTATCTCTCACAACCCTGACCAGTAGGTTTCCACTCTGGCCCTGGAAAAGAAGAGATGCATTATGTTTAAGACTCGTCAGCATTCACAAATCGCCCATAGGTAAGTTTCCACTCCTATGTTTGTTTTGCTCTCCCAAACAAGATCTGACACCAGATGAACACTTTCGTTTCACCAAGCATCTGGATCAGATTGTAGGTCATGACGCTACTCTCATGCAGTAAAAACGAATTCAAAAGAAAAAGTTCTAAGATTCGGCTCAAAAGCTCATGGAATCCTCACCGAACATATAAATCCCTATCGAAAATCCCTTAGTTCCAACAATAAAACTACTCAGACATGATGAACGAAATCAAAGACATAGTATTAAGAAGTAGAATAGAAACCGAAAATGAAAAAGAAAGAACAAGGGTTCAAGAGAACAAATCTCTCTCTCCCTAAAAGCTAAAGCAAAAACAATAAGAATATGAAGTAAATATTTCGGTGGTGATAGGTTGTACGATTTAGGGTTCCTAAGACATGTATTTATAGTGCTCAAGACCTCTCTGAACGTCACTTAGGGTTTCTCCAAATGTGGGCTTCAGAAATGGGCTTTTTGGGCTCGGAGTTGGCTTTCCGCGGTCGGGAGTGCTCTGACCGTGGGGAATGTATGGTTTGCCGCGGACGGGATGCTCCTGACCGTGGGGAATGTATGGTTTGCCGCGGTCGGGATGCTCCTGACCGCGGAAAAATGCTTGTTGGCCGCGGGTGGAAGTGCTTGCCGGCTGGTTTACGGGACATCTTGCTCTTCGCGTATCTTTTGATTGAACCGTTGGATTGCCAAGCTGTAAAGTGCACTGGAAAGCTGATACTTCCATCTTTAAGGTCTCCAAATTTGAGCTGGATCGGACGGTGAGAAGGCCTTCAATCAGGGGTGAACTTCTGACGGTTTGACTCTGAGCTGAAATCTGGTTTTCTATCCATTTTGTTAAGCTTTTCCCTAAGTTACCTGAAAAGAGTCTTGGAACTACAAATACTAGAAAAACGTAATAAAAGTACTTGAAAGAAATTAAAAACATAGAAAATGTATTTCAAAACGATCCATAAAAGTGGTCAAAATACGGTGTTATCACTCTCTCACAGCTTTTTCTTCAAGCTTGATGTTGGGAGAGTTCATAAAGGTGATTGAAATCTCCTTGGTGTGGGGCTGAAACAGTTGATGCCAACTTATGAAGATGGGAAGCCCTATGAAGGATATGCTTACACACACACCTTGCCTTGCCTCTCAATTAGCAAGGTCTTTGATGTTCTATAAGGAGTGCATTTGGGGTTCAACAGAGAAGGATGCAAAGCTGGCCCATGGTTGGGTTGTAACAAAGATCTTGAAGGCAAGAGGGTACAGCTTCAAGGATACCAAGGCAAGGTTTGACCTGATTAATGAAGCTCATTTGTGTCAGATCGGTTTTTTCAAGGAAGAGTTGGAGCCTAGCTGGTTTACAACTTCAAGTCCTTCATTGATGAGCCAGTCCAAACTCTCTTGCCCAATCCCTCCATAACCACAGTCCAAGTAAAGAGGAACATTCATTTCTACCTATTGAAGGAAGAGCTGTACAATGTCCAAACTGATCCACCAATTCTCAAGTACAAGAAGGCCTGCAGAGAAGAAGTGTCCAAAGAAAAGAAAGCAACCACTGAAGCTGCTGCCACTAATGCTGCTGGTGCTGGAGATGAAGGTCTGCCTCCACCCCAAAAACGTTATGGTGGGAACAGATATCATTTTGATGACTACAACTGCGAGGAGCCAGGCACTTCAGGGTTCAGAGCCCAGCAAAAGATTGGTGTCCTTCAACAATGGTGCAAGTACCAAGACAAGACGATACACAAGATGGCAAAGTGTATCAAGGAGATGAAGAAAAGGATCAAGAAACTTGAAAACCCTTGCAAAGGTGGATCTCCAACACTGGTTTCACCAAGGAACAGAGAAGAGGTTGGAGAGAGTTCCACCAACTGCACAGCCCTGGTCCCATATGGCACAGCATGGGTGGATCTTGAAGACGGTTCTGATGAGGCAAGCCATCACTCATGGGAGACTCCATCCGGTCACACTTCAAACCCCTCTTACTCTTTGGGGTCAGACTTCCACAGCTCTTAGGTAACACTCCATCCTTGTACATATGCATCTATCTTAGCTTATTTTCTCTTTGCATTTTGTGACTTTGCTTTGCACTTCTCCTTCATGCTTTTACAACACAAGGGACTGTATTATTTAAGTGTGGGAGAAGAGTTTCATCTTTTACTAATCATATTTTCTCTGTTCTTATTTTATACTTTGAGTCCTGAGTCACATTCTTGCATGCATTCATGTAGATGCATTTCATCTAACTGCATATAAAAGCATATAAAAAAAATTGAAAAATCTGAAAAAAAAAAAAATTCACAAAAAAATGCTCATGTAGTTGCATTCTCATTCTTTTTAGGCTTGAGTCTAGTTGCATCATATAGGTTGCATTATGCAATGGAGCAATGATATGTTTTCCTTGAGAGTAAATCACTTTGAGAATTTGGATTAAATATGCTTTTGAAATGACTTCTATGCTTGCAAGGCTTGAAATGATCTAAATCTGAGAAGCAAGTTTGAATTGAACTCAACTCTAATAAGTGAAAACCCTGAACTTGACTTGAAATTATCATTTGGTGTATTGTTTGAATAAGCTTGTGGATACCATAATACATATTTGAGCTAGAATCCTGTTTTTACCACCCTCTTCCTTAGGTCAAATAGCTGAATCTGTATAATATATCAGTTTTACTCACCCTGAACCCATCCTTCTTTCAAGCCAATTGTTTGTGTGTGATTGAGAGGCCACCTTGGACCAAACTTAGCATAAAGTGTTAGGTTTAGGGCGACAAGGGCAAGTCTCATTGTGTATTAAGTTCCAACATCAAGGAGCTGAGAAATTTGGCAAGAATTAAGTGTGGGGGAATACTTGTTGGTGAGTGGAAAAAGAAGAGATGAGTGGA
This sequence comes from Eutrema salsugineum, assembly GCF_000478725.1. Lineage (NCBI taxonomy): Eukaryota > Viridiplantae > Streptophyta > Magnoliopsida > Brassicales > Brassicaceae > Eutrema > Eutrema salsugineum. Next base: position 141,619 of record NW_006256877.1, on the reverse strand, counting down.
AATAAAAGGAAAGTGGTGAGAACTAGGGGATAGAAAAAAAAAGAAAAGAAATCAGTCTTGGAGTTCTGAGTCAAAGAAAATGGGCTCTAGTGTTTTGTAAAGGAAGAGTCTAGCCTCTAAGTAAAAGGAAAAGAAAAGAAGCCAAATAGCTCAAATGTTTTAAAGAAAGAAGAAAGATGCTAGAGGTTACAAAAGAAAGTGAAAAGAGTTATGAAAAGTTTGAACTCCAAGACTTGTGTATAAAAAGGAAAGCATGAATCCCCTAGTGAGAAAAAGATTGAGTGTGAAAAGTAAGCAAGTGAGGAAACTTTGAGTAGAGTGTGGGGTGGGATGAGTTTTGCCCTTGTATGCATAGGTTGCCTTTTACCTTTAGCATTCTGCCAAAGTTTGTTCATTCATAGAGAGATCCCTTGGCTGCATTAAACCCACTCAGGCGCTGATGAGATCATTTTAGTCTCATAACCTCACCCTAGCCAACCAGCTTGTTCAGATAGTGCATTATTTGATTCACTTGGTTAAAAGCTTAATGAATGTCAAAGAGTTGAGGAATAAGAGAACTTGTGGAGATTTTTTGTTGTGTTGATTAAATCTGAGTATGGTCTTGCATTGCATATTGAGCATGAACTTGAATTCTCTTAGTGGTAACTTCTCTCAAAGGAAATATGAGCTCTCAATGCATTCAACCTCTTTCTCTCATTTTTTCTTTGTGCTTGAGGACAAGCAAAGGGCAAGTGTGGGGGAGTTGATATGTTCATAATTTTCATCATTTAGGTTGTATATTTAATTCCAAATCATGTATTTTCTCATGCATATTAGGTCCTTAGGTGTTGTTTTAGGACTTAGGAGTTGCATTAGGTCCCAATGAGTTTTTGCATGTTTGGAGTGTTTATCAGGTGTATTTGGAGCTATTTGGAGTTGAAAAGGTGAAACCAGGAAGAGAAATGGCGATCAGGACTTGAAAGATGGTGAAAATGGGTTTTTGGAGGTTCTCGGCGATTCTCACATACCACAGGAAGCTTTCCTCAGCGTTTTTCATGTACTGCGAGTGAGCCTCTCGGCCAAAACGCGTACCGCTGCTAAGGTTTCTCGGCCAAAATTTCTGGGTACAGACACATCTCAGAAATCGCGCTTCCGGAAGGTCTTGCCGGTCGATTCAATGGTCGGGTTCTTCATCAAAGTTTGGGAGGATTGGATCATGGTTCCAGAGCAGGTGAAATCATAGGATTTGGACGTCTCGCTACCGTTTTGGACCGACCCGATGAACTCCGAAGATCGATTCAGTTTACAGGGCCTTCATTAAGATTAGAGATATTTGAGTCCTCTTTCCAGAATGTTTAAGATCCTTCAATTTGTATCTATGAGCAAGAAGATAACGTTTCCGGAATGGACGCATGTCTAGAAGCCTCTTTCTGACCGTGTCAATGCACTGCGAAGATGAGCCCTCCAGGGAACCTTCCACTTCCCAAGCGCCGAAGGTTCCTTCACCAAAGTTGAAGATATTTGAGAACTATTTCCACTGAAGTTGGAATCGCGCCATTTGGACCAGTATCCTGGGAGTTACTCTCCCACGAATCTGAAGTGGTCCGAGGAGACCTGAAGCCTGCGAGATAGTCTTGCGACTTGGTTAACTCGCAATGCCTGGAGATTAATGTCTGGGGGTTGAGCTTCGTGTTGAGATGTGCGAGTAAGGTAACACTGGGTAAGGTCAAAGATTCCCGAGCAAAAAAAATACTAAGTCCACAAGCGTGCGACTTGAGCATGCGAGTTGGCCAAGCTTGAAACTGAGCCGCATGAAGACTCGCAATTTACAACGACTTGAGCATGCGACTTGGGAGTGATGAAGACCATCCCGCACATATTTCTGAAGGCCCCTGCTACATGGTCGTGCGAGTTAAGGAGCAAAGGGAACTAAGCCGCATGAAGATTCGCGTTTTACACCGAGAGAGTAATGCGGCTGGGCTTACACAGATTCTATCTCGCTGAAGCTTCTTTCTAGGATCATGGAGTTGGGCATGCGACTTGGGACTAAAGGAGGACCAAGTCACACACATATTTGATAACACCATATTTTGACAACTTTTATGGATCGTTTTTAAATGCTTTTCAAATGCTTTTTATTTCTTTTAAGTGTTTTAAGTACGGTTTTCTAGTATTTGTAGTTCCAAGACTCTTTTCAGGTAATTAAGGCAAAAGGTGTGGATTTTGAAGCAAAAAACCATTTTGGATAAATTCGGATCCTCACAAGTTTCACATCCGATGAAGACCTTCCCACCGTCAGATCATCCCCAAAATCGGACATAATATAGAAGAGACAACTAGTTTTCAAATGCAATTAGTTTGAAGACAATCCAATGGTTATATCTCCAGATATCCTTGATGCACTGAAGACATGTTCTGCAGTCTCGTGAAGGTAGCAAGCACAGAATGAATATTAAACCTCAAAGACCAATCCCCGCGGGTCCAGGAGCCACGACCGCGGAAAACACACTCTCGACCGCGGTTACGAGTCTCTGGCCGCGGCCAAACCCCAATTCACCGCGGTCAGAAGCCTCGCGACCGGTGCCGACTAAAAGGCTGGCCCATGACCCTGTTTCAAGCCCAATTCGTCTTTTCTTCATTGGAAACTCTAAGGACGACTGGAGAGAGTTCAAGACCTATAAATATGTGTCTAAGGAGACCTATTTTCGTGTGCCTCAGAAGAATCCCTTTTGGGAGCCACCAAATTTAGTTTTCTATGGTTTTTATGTTCTTATGTTCTTAGTTTTTAGTTTAGGGAGATAGAGATTTCTCTTGAACCCTCTTTATGTTCTACATTTATTTTAATTCGGTTTTTACTTATATGCATCTTTCAATTTCGTTTTCATCTTCTTCATATTAGATTAGTTGTTTAAAGGATTTGAAGAGAAGTTTTCTCCAAGCTTAGATCTCGAAATTGAGATGCTTCTTCTTCATCTCCTTGTCTGTTTTTCTCTTCTTCTTTCTTCTTATTAATCTATGCACGTCTTTTCTATTTACTTTATGCACGTTTTGGAATGATGAGGTATGAGTTTAAAGGCTCGATCAAAGGGAATCGACTATGTTCGATAAGGATCTTTGCGAGATAAACCAAAGCCGAATTCTAGAAATCTTTCTTCTAAACTTATACTTAAAGCATGGTTCTAGCGTCGCGAACTAGAGACTGATCTAGGTCCTTGGTGTTGCGAAAGTATTCATCCGGGGTTGGATCTAGTTTGAGAAGAGCAGATCAACCATAAGAGTGGAAACCTACCTATGGGCGAGCTGTGAATGTTGACGAGTCTTAAACATAATGCATCTTTTCCCTTCCAGGGCCAGAGTGGAAACCTACTGGTCAGGGTTGCGAGAGATAGTTGTTTATGATCACGACAGTGGCGTATTCATACGTCCGTGACTCGAGTTCTAAGAATTTACTAGAATCAATATTAAGAGCTTTGTTCATCCTTTAGATTTATTATCAAATTATTCACTTCTAGTTTTTAAATCCCTTTTTAAAATGCATATATAGAAATCGCACAACCTATCCAAAACACGTATTTCGTCTTAGACCTCGTTTACTAATTCTGGTTCTAAGGTTCTGCAGGTAAAGCGTGGATTCTCTGTGGATCGACACCGTAAGTACTACAACGCACTGCTGTGCACTTGCAGATATCTAGGGTTATAAATTTAAAACATGAAGCCGCGAAGTCAACCCTAGCAGCATCAATATTCTCCCCAGATTTCGTCTTGGTCATGCAAGTTGAAGAGGAGGAAGACTGAATCGCACAAAGACTCGCAGAACACGCCTAGATGGGCATGCAGCTGAAACTAAAGGACTTAAGGCTCACAAGACTGCTTCTTTGGCTGTGCGACTTGGGCATGTGACTTGTGAAGCTCCTGACCAACTCACACAATCGACATTTTACCCATCAAAGCCGGGTCAGGACCCGGTTTGTTCCGGGCTGACCCGGTTCGTTTTTTAGGCTTTTACCCCAAGGACTTAAGCTTTATTCCCTCATTCTCTTTGCCTCTTTTGTATAAGAAAACTCCTTTTGAAGAGAAATATCTGATTTTAGGCGTTTTAATCAAGAGATTCAGAGATTCTTGAGTGTTTAAGACTGTCTTCTTCTTAATCTATCATCTCCATCTTCATTGACACACTTCTAATCATGATTAACAACACATCTTGCAAATGATCTAGTGTGTTGATCATGATTAGTGAGTAAACCCCATATTAAGGTCTTAGATTTGTAGATTAGGGTGCTTAGGTGTTAGATTAGTGAGTTTAGGGATTAGATCATTCATATTCCATTCTCTACAACCTGTTCTCTATGCTAGATCCATACACATCATATGTGGTCTAGATTCCGGGCATTTCATGCACCAAAAGTGTTTGATGAAATGCCTGAACCAAGGTTATTAGAGGTTTAAGTATTATTCATCATGGGAATGATTGTTTATATGCTTAAATGACAGATTACCGGTTCTTAATGCTTGTTGATTCATGTTTCACTAATGATGATTAGGTTAGAAACTGTTTTAACATAGAAGTTAATGCCTTCATGAGAGGATTAGCTTAGTTAATGATGTTTAAGTTGAATGGTTTGCTTGATCACATGATTCATTAGCTCACTAGTTTAGCACCAAAGGCACCCTATCCACTATCATGTCTAAGACCTTTCTCATCATCATACATACATTCTCATCTCATTTAGCTTATTTACTTGCTTGTTTAAGTTGATCATTAGCTTTAATTCTTGTTCTAAGCTTGTTTAGTGTAAGTAACATCAAAACCTCACTCATTTGGCTTAAATTAAGAACTGATCCTGCATCTTAGTGTCTACACATGATGGATTGATACCCTTTGTACTGCAAAGTGACAAAGAGATTTATAACCCCTCATTTAGAGCCTTGAAAACTCTAAGTTACCAATGACTTTGCTTATTTTTCCAGTTTGTTGTTTCTTGCAGATTAGACATCTTCCCTGTGGGTCGATATCCTAAGTTCTTCAACGTACATCTGTGCACTTGCAGATACTAGGGTTTTATAAATTTAAAACTTTTTGAGGACCAACGAGCTTGTTAAAAACAAACCCTAGGCCCACAAGCCCATCAAGTTTTTGGCGCCGTTGCCTGGGAGGATTTTAGTCTTTGGAGATCTAAACCTAGGAGGTCGTTAGCCGAGGTCGTCGTAGGTTGAGGACCAACAGGCTTGTTAAAAACAAACCCTAGGCCCGCAAGTCTATCAGTCGTCGAAACTACGACGATCTTAACTAAATTTGTATTTTCCGAATTATCTTCTAATAAAACGAGACTTTTTGATACGATCTTCCCAAGGAAACCACGCTCTATGGTTGGCAATACTCAGATAACACATGACTCCAATGGATCGCGAAGCCGGATGCTAAGGCATGAGTGTTAACTCGAAACTCCTTAGGCTCCAATCTTACAACGAGCAAAGAAACAAGGCGGTGGCAACGCTGGCTGATGGAATTCGCGGAGATGGATGTCAAGGAGTTAGAAACTTGTTCCCGAAAATCCTTGAGCCCCTACCTCGACTTAAAACACTTCCACGAGACAACTGATGAATGGCTGCATCAAGTAGGTGAAGAACACTTGATAAACTGAAAGATTTGTTGGCTAAATCCACTAAGAAATCAAAAAAAGTTAGCAAGGAAGAAAAGATAAAACTTCTCTAAGGAAAACGGTATTTATTAAGCAAAAAGGATGTCTGATCAAATGATCTTACACAAGTTTATATAGGGGAGAAAGTAGGTTAAGAGTCATTGATAGACAAAACTTTTTAGGGTCTCAGGACTATCAATCCCCTTGTCAAAGTAGCACAAAGAGGTTTATCAATCCAGATGTGGTGTTAGACACTAAACTATGTGATCAGGTTCTTAATTCAAGCAAACAAGAGTGGGTTTTGATTATCTAGAGACAACTACAAACTTAAACAGGATTAAAGACTAATGAAATGATTAAACAAGAACTAAACAATGACAAATGATGAGAATGTATGAATGATGATGAGAAAGGTCTTAGACATGATAGTGGATTAGGGTGCCTTCAGTGATAAACTAATAAGCTAATGAATCATATGATCAAGCAAACCATTCAACATAAACATCTTTAATTAAGTTAATCCTCTCATGAAGGTATTAACTCCTATGCTAAAACAGTTTCTAACCCAATCATCATCAGTGAAACATGAGTTAACAAGCATTAAGAATCAGTTTAATCTGTCATTTAAGCATATAAACAATCATTCCCATGATGAATAACACTTAAACCTCTAACAACTTTGGTTCAGGCATTTCATCAAACACTTTTAGTGCATGAAATGCCCAGAATCTAGACCACATATGATTTGTATGGATCTAGCATAGAGAACAAGTTGTAGAGAATGGAATATGCATGATCTAACCCCTAAGCTCACTAATCTACCACTTAAGCACCCTAATCTACATATCTAAGACCTTAATATGGGATTACTCACTAATCATGATCAACACACTAGATCCTTTGCAAGATGTGTTGTTAATCATGATTAGAAGTGTGATTTGATGATAAGAAATGATGGAACAAGATGAAAAGAAACTCAAAATCGATATTAAGCTCTAAAAACAAGGTGTATCTAGTGGTCTTTCACAAAAGGGGAAAAGAAACTAAAAATGGATAAAAGGTGTTCTCCAAATTAGGTCTAAAAACAATATATAGGAGTCTTGGGCGAACCGGGTCAACCCGGAACAAACCGGGTACTGACCCGGTCTTGGTGGGTGAAGATGGGTTTGCCACGGTCAAGTGTGTTCTTGGTGTGGCCGTGGCAACCTGACCGTGTCTATACCCGCATGCTCATAAAGTCTTTCCCAGCCAGGTGTTTGTTTGCCACGGTCAATTCCCAGACCGTGGCATGAAGATCGTGCCAATCGCCGAAGGTTTGCAAAAGTTGCCACGGTCAAGTCCTAGACCGTGGCATTCAGGCCGTGTCAATCGCCGAATGCTTGCAAAGTTCCTCCCAGCCAAGTGTTTGCTTGCCACGGTCAAGTGTAGACCGTGGCATGAAGATCGTATCATTCGACGAGGGTGTGCAAAAGTTGCCACGGCCAAGTGTGGACCGTGGCATTCCATCGCGGCATGTTTAACTTAGTCATTCAGGGCTGTCTGGACCACTTCGCATTCCGAAGAGTATAACTTCTGAGATACTTGTCCGAATTGAGTGATTCCGGTTGCAGAGGACAGAGGACTCATATATTTCCAACTTTGGTGAATGAAGCTTCGGTGCTTGGGAAGTGGAAGGCTTCCTGGAGGGCTCATCGTTGCAATGCATTTACACGATCAGAGAGAGCCGTCTATACATGTGTCCATTCCGGAGACCGTATCTTCCTGCTCATAGCTCCGAATTGAATGATCTCGGATGTTCCGGAAAAAGGACTCAAACATCTCTGATTCTCATGAAGGCCCCGGAAACTGAATCGGCCTGGAAGTGCACCGTCCTTCGCATTCTTCAGAGCTTATTGGCTTAGTTCAAAACAGCAGCGAGACAGGGATTTCTTCCGACGAGCTTAACTCTCTGCTCACGCGTCCGAATTACATGATTCCACTTGATATGAATCCTTGATCCAATCCTCTCCAAGTTCTATGAAGCACCCGACATCTGAATCGGACCGGAGGGTTCCCCGAACAGGCGATTTCGGAAACGTGTCTGCACCCGGAGATTCTGGCCGAGAGATCCTTTAGCCGGTACGCGTTTTGGCCGATAAGATCCACCCGCGGTACGTGTTTTGGCCGATAAAATCTTTCCTGGTACGCGAGAATGGCCGAGAAAAACCTTCCTGGTGCGCGAGAAAGGCCGATAACCTCCAACAACCCAATTTTACCACTTTTCAAGCTTTGATCACCATTCCACCTCCTGGATTCATCTTTTCAGCTCCAAATACACCTGATAAACACTCAAAACATGCAAAGACTCATTGGGACCTAATGCATCTCCTAAGTTCTAAAACAAACCCTAAGGACCTAAAATGCATGGAATAAAACATGATTTAGAATGAATTATGCATCCTAAATGATGCAAATTATGAACATATCAATTCCCCCACACTTGTCCTTTGCTTGTCCTCAAGCAATACAAGAACAAATGAGAGAAAGAGGTTGAATGCATGAGAGTTCACATTTCCTTTTTGAGAGAAGTGATCACAATGAGAATTCAAGTTCATGCTCAATTATGCAATGCAAAGCCATACTCAGATATATATCAACTCAACAAGGAATCTCCACAAGTTCTTCTCTCTCTCAACTCTTTCACATTCATTAAGATTTTTACCAAGTGGATCAAATGATGCATTGTTTAAACAAATATAGTTTGGCTAAGGTGAGGTTATGAGACTAAAATGATCTCATCAATGCCTGAGTGGGTTCAAAGCAGAAAAAGGATCTCTCTATGAATGACCAAACTTTGGCAGAATTCTAAAGGTAAAAGGCAACCTGTGCATACAAGGGCAAAGACTCATCCCACCCCACACTCTACTCAAAGTTTCCTCACTTGCTTACTTTTCACACTCATTCTTCTCTCACTAGGGGACTCTCTTTTCTTTTTCACACACAAGTCTTGGAGTTCAAACTTTCCATAGCTCTTTTTCATTTTCTTTTGTAACCTCTAACCTCTTTTTTTTCTTTCTTTTAAAAACATTTGAGCTCTTTGGCTTCTTTTCTTTTCACTTAGAAGCTACACTCTTTCTTTTCAAAACACTAGAGCTCACTTCTTTTGACTCAAAACTCCAAGACTAATTTCTTTTCTTTTTCTATCCCCTAGTTCTCACCATTCTCCTTTTATTTCCACTCATCTCTCCTTTTTCCACTCACCAACATGTATTCCCCCACACTTAGTTCTTGCCAAATCTCTCAGCTCCTTGATGATGGAACTTAGCACTCAATGAGACTTGCCCTTGTCACCCTAAACCTAACACTCTCTGCTAAGTTTGGTCCAAGGTGGCCTCTCAATCACACACAAACAATTGGCTTGAAAGAAGGATGGGTTCGGGGTGAGGAAAACTGATCTATTATGCAGATTCAGCTATTTGAGCTAAGGAAGAGGATGGTAAAAACAGGATTCTAGCTCAAATATGTATATTGGTATCCACAAGCTTGTTCAAACAATGCAATAAATGATAATTTCAAGTCAAGTTCAGGGTTTTCACTTAATTAGAGTTGAGCTCAATTCAAACTTGCTTCTCAGATTCAGATCATTGCAGACTTTGCAAGCACAGAAAAAGATTCACAAGCATATTCAGTTCAAGTTCTCAAAGTGATGTACTCTCTAGAAAACCTATCATTACTCCCTGCAAGATGCAACCTACATGCATATGCAATCTAGACTCAATCCTAAAAATGAGAATGCAACTACATGATCATTTTTTGTGTAAATTTTTCAGATTCTTCCATTTTTTTGGTTTTTCTATGCACTTAGATGAGACTACATGAATATGCAACTAGAATGTGACTCAAGACTCAAAGTGTAAAATAAGAAAAGAGGAAACATGATTAGTAAAGGATGAAACTCCTCCCCCACACTTAAATAACACAGTCCCTTGTGTTATAGAAGCATGAGAAAGGAGTTAAAACAAAGTAAACAAGTAAAATGCAAAAGAAAAAGAAAATCTACATGCTATTTACAAGGTTTTGAGTGTTTACCTCAATCGCAGAGGTCTGATCCCAAGTAGTGGGATGGGTTGGAGGTGGAACATGATGGAGTTGAGTATCTAGGTCGGCTGCTCTCAGGTGAGTCTGGTTGGAACGCTGTGGCCGGGTTCACCCAATCTTCTTTTCCTGGTGGTAGCACAAGGTCATTAGCAGCTGAGCTTTCTCCCACCTCTTCTCTTGTATCTCGTTTGGGTGAGGTGGCTGGAGCTGTGAGCTTCTTAACCTTCTTCTTAAGCTGCCTAACACAGTCAACTAGCTTGTTGATTGATAACTAAGAGTTTTCAGGCTCTTAGAAGGGTTATCAATCCCCTTGTCAAAGTAGTATAAGGGGTGTCAAACCAAGCTTGTCAACGAGACACTAGCCTATGTCATTTGTTCACTTAAGTCAAGACAAGAAGGTAAAAGTTTGGTGACGATGATAATCAGGCAAATAAGCAATAAAAGTAAATAAAAAGTAGAGATTTAAACTAAGCAAGATGCAAACAACAAACAGGTGATTCAGATGATGATAATATGCAATAAAGGAAGAGACTTTAGACAAGATAATCGACTCGGGTGCTTCCAAGCTAAACTAATGGGCTAATGAATCATTTTATCAAGCGGTTTCATTTAGCTTTGAACTCAAGGCATGTTAATCTTCTCATGAAAGTATTAAACATCTAAACTGATCCTCCTTCATACCAAAATATCTTTTGAGAAGCACGAATCAATCAGCAATAAGATTCAGTTCAAATATGTCATTTAAGAGAACAAACTATCACTCTCGCGATGAAAGACTCTTAAACCCTTAACCGAGTGGTTCAGACATTTCTACAAACACTTTTGATGCGAGATATGTCTCAGATCTGAACCTCAAGTGATGTGCTTGGATCCAGCCTAGAGATCTCGTCGGTTAAGGAATGAAACATGCAAGACTAGACACCTAAACCCATTAATCCACCTTGAAAGCACCCTAATCTACTTATCTAAAGTCGCTTAAACGACTACTCACTGATCATAACGAGCTCACTAAGTCCTTTCCAAGACGTGTAGCTGGTCATGATTAGGAGTTTAATGCTGATAATAAAAGAAGAGTAAAGAAAGAACAAGATTCAGACGTAAAAACGAGATATCGGATTAGATTAATCTGGTTTTCACAAAAGAGGCAAGTTCTTAAAGCTAAAAACAGGTAAGAGATAAGATAACTAGGTTTTTAGTCTCAAAATGTATTTATAGCAAAGGGAAAGTGTCGCGGGTCAGCCCGGAACAAACCGGGTACTGAACCGCCCTCTTGGGTTGATGGGTGAGTGCCACGGTGTGTCGGAAAGTGAAGCCGAGGTATTCATGCCGAGGTGTGCACGTGAGTCAGGATCCGGATGAAGATCTCGTGAAGAACACGTCAAGAACATGCATGAACCCTAGTCTTTGATCCATCCTCACGTGTGTGTTCTTGAGCTACTCTGTTCTTGATTCTGGGTTCGTGACAAGGGACCTCGGGATAAAATGTCGAGGGGTCATGATGTCGAGGTGTTTGGGAGAACACAGTCCGGCATGCACGCCGAGGTCATTACACCGAGGTGTACTCTCAACACTTAGTCGTTTCCAGCTTCAGTTTTTACGTATGCATGCCTCGATCTAATCATGCCAAGGCTTTGGGACGAGGTCTGGTCCAAAATACTTCCAAGATATGAGCCTCGACTTGAGTGATGCCAAGGTAAAGATACCGAGGCTTGTGAAGACACTTAGCGCGTATCGCAACTCATTTTAGGCTTGTATCGACCATGTCACCTTCCGGAAGCAATAACTTTCAGCACACGACTCCAATTGCTCTGGGACCAGTTCCACAGTAAAGATGACTCAATAAGATCAAATTTTGGTGAAGAAACCATCGGAGCTTGGGGAGCGGAAGGCTTCCTGGATTTTACATCTTTGCGCCGCATTGAAATTACCGGAAAATAGACTTTTAGACTGATGTGAACTCCGGAGACCCTATCTTCCAAACCTTTGCTCCGAATTAAGCGATTCCAAATGCTCTGAGAAGATCTTCCATGGATCTCGAACTTTGATGAAGACCGGGTAAGCTGGTTCGGACAGGAAAGGCTCCGTCCGGCATGATCTTTGAAGTTCGCCGTTCAGTTCTCGGGTACGCGCAAGGCTGGTGAACGCTCTGGAAGCCATATCTTTCTCTCCACTGGTCCGAATTGGATTAATCCAACTGTTCTGGAATCTTTGCTTGATTATCTCCAACTTTGGTGAAGACCCCGCCAACTGATTCGGACCGGAAGGTTCCCCGGATTGCTGATTTCTGAATTGTGCGGGCAAGGGCAACTTTTGGTCGTAAAAACCTTCCCGCGGTAAGGAAAATGGCTGAGGGCTGTGTACCGCGGTAAGATTTTTGGTCGTAAAAATCCTTGCCTCGATCAAAAACTTGTCCCATGGTATTTTTGCACTCGATACTCGATTCTGGCCGATCGGTAAGGTTTTTGGCCGGTAATGAGCATCCGGTAAACATTTTGGTCGAGGTTTCCGACCAGCTGGTACGAGATTTGGCCGAGAAATTTCTCCAAGCGGTTTTCATCATTTTTGACCCTTTTCTTCACCGTTTTCTTTCCTGTTCCTCTTCTTAGGCTCCAATTGGTCTCCAAGGCTCCTTATAAGGACTTCAAAACATGCAAAACTCTTTGGGACCTAATGCAAGCCCTAAGTCCTATTTTGACGCCTAAAGACTCAATTTACATGAGAAAACACATGATGAGGACTCTATAATGCAATCTAAATGATTTAAAATATAGACATATCAACTCCCCCACACTTGTCCTTTGCTTGTCCTCAAGCAAAAAGAACAAATGAGAGAGAGAGGTTGTAATGCAGATGGAGCTCATATTTCCTTTTTTAGAGAGAAGTGACCACAAGAGAACTCAGATTCATGCTCAAATATGCAATGCAAAGCTATACTCGGATATTTTCCAACTAAAACACGGAATCTCCACAAGTCATTATCACATTCAACTCTTTCACATTCATTAAGTTCGTAACCGGTGAATCAAATGATGCAATGTTCAAATAGGCTGGCTTGGCTAGGGTAAGGTCATGAGATAAAAATGATCTCATCAATATTCAAGCGGGTGCAATGGAACAGGGATCTCTCTATGAACGACCAAACTTCGGCAGAATGCTAAAGGTAAAAAGCAACCGATGCATACAAGGGCAAGACTCATCACACCCCATACTCCACTCAAAGCGTTTCTCACTTGCTCACCCTCTCAGAATCCTCACTCTTCACAATCATTTTCTTTTCACTAGGGGTTTCGCCTTTTTCTTTTATTTTCAAGCCTTGGTTTTTGCTTATTCACACAGCTCTTTTCTTTCATAGCGTATAGCCTCTTTCATTTTTATTTCAGAACACTTGAGCCTTTGGCTTCTTTTCATTTCAGAGCTTATCTTTTCACAACCAAGGCTTGATTCATTTTCATTCATTCCCCTAGCTATTTCCACTCTCACTTTTCCACTCAGCTCACATTTTTCCACTCACCAACAAGTCTTTTCCCCCACACTTATTTCTCACCAATACTCTTGGTTCCTTGATGTTGGAACATATCACTCAATGAGCCATGCCCTTGTCGCTCTAAACCTAACACTTTCTGCCAAGTTCAGTCCAAGGTGGCCTTACAATTCACACGCAAACATTGGCTCGAAAGAAAGATGGGTTCAAGGTGAGGGAACTGATCCATGATGCGGATTCAGCTACTTGAGCTAAGGAAGGAGGGTGGTAAAAACAACGATTCTAGCTCAAGTATGTATATCGGTATCCACAAGCCTATTCAAGCAATGCATCAAAAGATATTTACATTTCAAGTTCAAGGTTATCATTTAGCTAGAGTTGAGTGTAATTCAAACTTGTTTCTCAGATTCAAATCGTTTCAAGCTTTACAAGCACAGAATGAGTTTCACAAGCATATTTAGTTCAAGTTCTCAAGTGATTTACTCTCTAGGAAAAAATCTATCATTGCTTCTTGCACTGATGCAATCCTACATGATGCAACTAGACTCGATCTTAAAATGCGAGATGCAGCTAGAATGATGTAATTTATCACATGTATTAAGCTAAATGAGACTCAAGAATGCAAAAGTCAAATAAGAACAAAGAAAACAAGATCAGAAAACACAAAGCTCCTCCCCCCCACACTTAGATAACACAGTCCCTTGTGTTATAAAAGCGTGTGAGAGAAGAGAAAATACAAACTGAACGAATGCAAGATGATATATACACGATGCATATGTACAAGGTTTGAAGTCGATACCTTAGTCGGAGAGGTCGGATCCCAAGTAATGCGAGGGATTCGATGTTGAGCAGGATGGAGTGGGCTGACGTGGTGGGCTGCTTTCTGAGGGTTCAGGCAGGAAAGCCGTGGCTGGATCGATCCAGTCTTCTTTGCCTGGTGGAAACTCCGAGTTCCTCGCGTTTGAGCTTTCTCCAACTCCATCTTCTGTAATCGGTGCGGTTGAGGTCGCTGAGTTCTTATCCGGCGAGGATGGCCTCGTGAGCTGCTTTACCTTCTTCTTCAAATGCCTCACACAATCCACCAATGCGTGGATGGTTTTGTCTTGCCACTTACACCACTTTTGGAGGGTGTTCACTCGTGAATACAGCTTCTTGGTGTGGTATTCAGGCTCACCCCACACTTGCGGATCAAAGTGATAGCGGCCTGCTCCGATCCTTCTCTCATAGTGTCTCTGGTCCCCGTTATCACAATCTTCCGGGCCACTAGTGTTCTCGGGTTTGCTTGGTGCATTTGCGTGTTGGTGGGTCGAAAGCTGGGTTATACAACTGGTCTTTGAGACCGTAGAACGAGACGTTACACTGCTTGTCGAGCATGGTGAGGCTTCGGTTAGGCAGTAGAACCTGCGTGCCGTCTCTATGCAGTAAGGTGAAGTTGTAAACCCATTTATCCCCTGACTTGCCTCCGAAGAAACCACTTTTGCTTAGGTATAACTCTTCAATGAGATTCGGCTTCTTTGGTGAATCAGGGAATATAAACCATTGAGCCTTCAGGATCTTGGTGACTATCCAACCGTTCTGAAGTCTTCTTGCTCCTCGCTTCTTGCGGTCGCACCATACATTGTGCCGATAAGTGAGCATTTGAATGGCAAAGAATGCACCCAATGATGGTACATGCAGCGGCCCTCGGAACTCTTTCTTGTTCTTCATTTGAGTGATGAACGGCTTCAGTCCGAGTCCCAATAGTTCAAGCTCGGCCGTGTGAATAACACCAGGGTTAAAGGTCGAGAAGAATGTTGATGCTAGGACGCGGTTTGTGTATCTGATCGCAGGGTTCCTTATGCAGCTTGTCTTGCTCTTGCCTCCGAGGTAGGGTCCAAAAGATATCGTTTCCCACAATGCGGCCAACTCATCACGAGGGTACACAAACTTGTCAAGCGAGCTTCCATTCCTTTCAAACCCAAAGATTTCATCAAGCTCCTTGAAACTGACCTTGTAGTGCACGCTATCCATGTCAAACTCAATGTGGCCGAATCCTTTGCCATGTAAACGCTTTGGATCTCTCTTGGGGTAGATGATGACCTCCAAGGTTGCAAGAAACTGCTGTGTAATCCCTTCATAGGCAACATCGCTCATCTCAAAGAATTTTGCCAAGCCCATATTCTCAAAAATGAGGGTCACGTCATCAAGTATCTCGAGTTTCTTCAGCAACTCCAAGTCAGGGAATCGACCTTGAGCCACTCTGATTGAGTTAAAGTGGTCCAAGTATTCCTCAGTGGTTGGGAAGTGCTCATCCTCGGGCTCGGCCTTTGGTTCTTTCTTGGACTTTTTGTCACCGTTGTCTACATAAGGGACTAAGGCTCCGGGCTCGTCGTCATCAGATCCCACAGCTGCCTTCTTCCCGTTCCTCTTTGACTCGAGAGCTGGTGCCAGAGTGAGCTCAGTATTTCTTGCTCGTTTGGGGGTTGGCTCGTCATCGGGTCGCATCGAGGGTTTCTTGCTGGTCTCTCCACTACGTGGCACGGCAACGGCTTTACCCTTCAAAACTCTCTTCTGGCCCGCACTTATGTTTGTCTCGTGGGTAGGAACGGTTCGGTCTCCGGTCATCTGCAAGGGAGATTCTCAAAGGAATCGTCAGAGCCAAGTATATCGTTAAGCACATGTATCTCAAGATTGGCAAGTACAAAACTTTTTCTCTAGCAGAACTGATATTCATAGCTTTTTCAAACATCAACGGAAGTAAGAACAAGCCAGAACAACCGATTAGAGACAAGTTATCTAGACATTTCAGCTCAAACACACAAATCATCATTAAGAACGATTCCAAGCGCATTTCCCAAGAATTTTAAAAACTCAAGAATAAGTGATTTTAAATGCAAAGACCAGTTTTTCGTGTGTTGTCTACCCTGGTGGAATTTACAAAATTGTTCCCAAAGGCCGATATATTCTAAAAGAATCGATTCCACATTTTACAAACATTTAAGCTCGCAAAGAATGAAGGAAAAAGATGAGTTATTTAAGATGCAAATACCTTTGGGAATGCAAGATTTAAGCTGAACAAGATGCTTATGCAGAGTAGACAACACCCTAACGAGTCTAGAACACTTGGAATCACGCAAAATGAACGAGAAATGAGTGAGTTGTGTTCGTGAAATGCAGAGAAAAGAGTCTAGAGGGCAAACTCTGCGTTTTGGCCAAGTATGGAGGTCGGTATGGGCTAGGGCGCGCTTTCCAGCTGGCATTTGGACTGTTGTGGGACTGGTCCCCCCCTTCTGCTCCAGCTCCAGCCGTTGACCGCGCCAAAAACTACGTTGACCGAGTGTTTAAATTCAAAATGCCGCGCAACCCTTCAAATGGACGCGGTATGGGGATGACGTGGGTTGTACGGACCAGGCCAAATTTTCTCGTGTTACTCTGAGCTGCCTCGACTTGTTCCACCCCAAGGGTACCAAGCCGAGTAGTCTGAGCCCGTGCCAACGAGTAAATCCCCATAGCTTTCACGTCTTTTCTTTGGACTTCGCAAATCCTCCTTTTCGTTCTAAGTGTTTCATGTGTTCTTGCTTTTGATCATTTCTTGAAACCGAGTACCTCGGCACGCTCCACCACGAGGGCATCATGCCGAGGTCACTTGTTTTTAGCAAAGAACACGTGAAGTTGGGGGTTTAAACAGGCTGGCCTTGGTGTAAACTGGTCGCGGCCTCGGATCAAGGTTTTTGACCGTTTTAAGTGGACATCACCCCTCGGTATATTTATACCGAGGTGTTTACACCGTGAGCCTCCCCCACACTTAGTTATTTTACCACAGCACTTCTCAGACACGACCATGATGAAATTAAGTCGAGGAATCTAGCTGAGGTTCTCAAGCTTTCGCTCGGTAAAAGATGACCATGGTATGAATATACCGAGGGTCGATACCGAGGCTATGTATGCTCTTTGACTTAATTCATCAGGCCGTGTCTTTTTCAAGCTTTCTCTCACTTTCACCCTCGAGGTTTACTGTCTAACTCCTGAAACACTTAACAAACCCTTCAAACAGCTTCAAATAAAAAGAAAAAGAAGATGAAAAACGAAATATGTACATGGATAAGCTTGGGGTGTCTCCCAAGAGCACTTTGTTTAACGTCGCTAAGTTTGACTTTTCATACCTTTTCAGGCTGATTCCAGTTCAAGTAGAGGAACTGAGGTAGCTCCCTCCCTTGTTTCTGATGCCAAGTAATGCTTTACCCTCTGGCCGTTTACCACAAAACCTTGTCCATCTTTTCCCTTCAAAACCACGGCTCCATAGGGTCTTACTTCAAGAATCGTGAACGGACCGGACCATCTAGACCTCAGCTTCCCAGGGAACAGCTTAAGTCTTGAGTTAAACAACAGAACTTGGTCCCCTTCTTTGAACTCTCTCTTGTGTATCTTCTTGTCATGAAGCGCCTTGGTTCTTTCTTTGTAGATCTTAGAGCTCTCAAAAGCATCTAACCGGATCTCCTCAAGCTCATGAAGCTGTAAAACCCTCTTCTCTTGTGCGGTCTTGATGTCAAAGTTCAGAAGTTTCACTGCCCACAAGGCCTTGTATTCCAACTCAACCGGTAGATGACAGCTTTTCCCATAGAGCAAGTTAAATGGTGAAGTCCCAATGGGGGTCTTGTAGGCGGTTCTGTAAGCCCACAGAGCATCGTCAAGTTTCTTGCTCCAATCCTTCCTGGATGAGTTCACGGTCCTTTCCAAAATGGCCTTTATCTAACGGTTGGAAACCTCCACTTGGCCGCTGGTTTGCGGATGATAAGGGGTGGCCACCTTGTGCTTTACTCCGTGCTTCTTCAAAAGACTCTCAAGAGTCTTGTTGATGAAATGGCTCCCCCCATCACTGATGACTACTCTTGGTACTCCAAACCGTGGGAAGATGATACTCTTGAAGAGTTTTACCACCACTTTTGAATCGTTGGTCGGAGATGCAACCGCTTCAACCCATTTACTCACATAATCCACTGCCACAAGGATATATTGATTCCCATATGAGTTTACAAAGGGACCCATGAAGTCAATGCCCCAACAGTTGAAGACCTCCACTTCAAAGATTGGGTTTTGGGGCATTTCATTCCTTTTGGATATGTTTCCGTGCCTTTGACAAGCTTCACACCTCGAGACCACTTCTTGGGCGTCTTTGAACATGGTCGGCCACCAGAAACCGCTCTGTAGAACCTTGGCAACTGTCTTGAACGCACCTAAATGACCACCATACGATGAGCCGTGGCATTCTTGTAGCACCGGATGGATCTCTTCTTCGGCCAAGCATCGCCTATAGAGATGGTCCTTGTTAAGCACGTAAAGGTACGGCTCATCCCAATAATACCTCATCATATCTCTAAAGAACTTTTTTCTCTAATAAGTATCAAGATCCGTTGGCTCTAAACCGCAAGACAAGTAGTTCACAAGATCCGCGAACCATGGAAGGCTTATTTCTTTGATCGTGTTGGCTTCCTCCACTTCTAGGTAAGACCTGACTAGCATAAGGGTCTCCTCCGGTAGTGCATCATCAATTGGGACCTGTTCTTCAATCCTCAACCTGGAGAGGTGATCTGCGGCTCCGTTTTCAATGCCTTTCTTGTCAAACTCTTGGAGCAATATCTCCATATCAAACTCTTGGAGCAATAAGACCCATCTCAAAAGCCTCGGCTTAGCGTCCTTCTTAGACATCAGGTACCTCAAGGCCGCGTGATCTGTGTAAACCGTGACCTTTGATCCCACTAGATAACTCCTGAATTTGTCAAATGCAAACACAATGGCGAGCATTTCCTTCTCGGTGGTGGCATACTTTTCTTGAGCCGAGTCCAAGGTGCGGCTGGCATTGTAAATCACATGGAGCTTCTTATCTTTCTTCTGTCCCAAGACAGCTCCTACAGCATAATCAGATGCATCGGTCATCACTTCAAATGGCAAAGACCAATCAGGGGCTTGTACAATCAGTGCACTGATCAAAGCCTCCTTGATTCTCTTGAACGCTTCCTCACATTCTTCCTCAAAGTTGAAATCCACTTCTTTGCACAATAACCTGGTCAAGGGCCTGGCTATCTTGGAGAAATCCTTGATGAACCGTCTATAAAACCCAGCGTGGCCAAGGAAGCTTCTTATTCCTTTCACGGAATTCTGGGCTTGTAAGTTCACCATCACCTCGTTCTTGGCCTTATCCACCTCGATGCCTTTCTCTGATACCTTGTGTCCCAAGACAATGCCTTCTTGGACCATGAAATGACACTTCTCCCAGTTCAAGACAAGCCTATGCTCCTCACATCGTTTGAGAACCTGAGAAAGATTAGCAAGACATTCGGAGAAAGAGGAGCCGTATACGGAGAAGTCATCCATAAACACCTCAACTTTCTCTTCAATTAGATCAGAGAAAATGTGCATCATACATCTTTGAAAAGTGGCCGGTGCATTACACAAACCGAATGGCATTCTTCTATAAGCATAAGTGCCATAAGGGCAGGTGAATGTCGTTTTCTCTTGATCTCGGGGGTCTATAGGTATTTGAAAGAACCCCGAGTATCCATCGAGAAAACAAAAATAAGGATGATTAGCTAACTGTTCAAGCATTTGATCAATGAATGGTAAAGGAAAATGATCTTTTCTTGATGCAGAATTCAATTTCCTATAGTCAATGCACATGCGATGGCCGGTTATAGTTCTTTGGGCTATGAGTTCATCCTTATCGTTTTTCACCACCGTGATCCCACCTTTCTTGGGCACAACGTGTACAGGAGACACCCACCGAGAGTCAGAGATTGGATATATGATCCCTGCCTCAAGGAGCTTTAGTATCTCCTTCTTAACCACCTCTTTGAGGTTCGGGTTAAGGCGACGTTGGTGCTCAATAGAAAACATGGCTTGGTCCTCCAGGTGGATCCTGTGGGTGCATATATCAGGAGAGATTCCTCTAATGTCAGCCAAGGAATACCCTATAGCTCTCCTGAATTTCCTTATTTCATTAAGCAATGCATGTTCTTCATGTTCAAGCAAGCTATCGTTTATGATCACAGGAAAAGTAGAGTTCAGACCTAAGAACGCATACCTGAGCCCTGTTGGTAGAGGCTTTAGCTCAACAGGGGGTGCGTCTGCCTCATTCCAATCGGCATCAAAGCTGCATTGGCCTGGAACAGCTTCCTCGGCCTTTGCTTCATTCTCGCGCGTTTTACCATCAGCCTCGGTATGAGGTGTCACGGCCATGATATCCCGAGGTGTCTCTTCTGTTTCCGTGGATCCCTCGCTGTCTAAGATGTCGAGGCCACTCTTCCTGAGCTCCAAAAACCTCGCCTCAGCTCCAAGTTCCCTCGGTTGGTCCAAAAGACGCTTGTACACCTCGCTTTCCTCGTTCAAGTACCCGTGCTCGCTTTGTTCACGTGTCAAGACAACTTGTAACGGATCCTCTGCGTTTAACTCTTCAAGGAGCTCATCAGCCAGCTCCTCCATTACTTCCACGTAGAAAACCTGACCTCCAATGGTCGGTTTCTTCATCATCTCCTTCACATTGAACTTCATAGTCTCGAAACCGATGTGTAGTTCGATCATTCCTCCTCTCACATCTATTATGGCTCCTGCGGTTGCTAAGAACGGTCGGCCCAAGATGATAGGGTCTAATGGTTCCTCGTCCATCTCAAGAACTATGAAGTCCGTGGGGATTTCTATCTCACCGATCCTCAAAGGTAGATCCTCAAGCAACCCCACCGGTAATCTAACCGATCTATCAGCTAATACAAGAGAGATCTTGGCTGGCTTCTAGCTTTTGTATCCCAATATCTTGGCCACCGTGTAAGGCATTAAGCTCACAGAAGCTCCAAGGTCACATAAACAGTTTGAGAACTTCAGGTGACCTAAAGCACACGACAGAGTGAAGCTGCCCGGATCGGATAGCTTCCTTGGTATAGATCTTCTTTGTATTATGGCACTGCACTCATGGCTCAGTATCACCATACCCTGGAGCTCCTTTGTCTTGTTGAGGATCGCGTCCTTTAGAAACTTCCCAAGCTGGGGTATAGCTAAGAAAGCATCTATAATGGGTAAGGTGAGTTGCGTGTTCTCCAAGTGTTTCTCAAAGACCGCCTTGGCTTTGTCTAGGATTTTCTTTTTGAAACGCCCTGGGAACGGTATCTTGGGTTGATAAGGTGGTGGTGGAACATAGGGCTTTTCAAGCTCGGTTGTCTTTTCCACCTCTTTTCCTTTGTCCTTGATCGGTTCCTTCTCTGAGACCTCTTCTTTATGCGCATCATCTGAGGCTGCCTCCCCCTCTAATTGCTCATTGGCCTCAATGAGCTTTGTCTTAGGCATTGGAGTTTGTAATTCCTTACCACTCCGCAATGTGATGGCGTTCACATATTCTTTAGGGTTCGTCTCCGGTTGACCTGGTAAAGCCGGGCCTCTTGATGATGTAGAAGCCTGATTCTGCTTAAGCTCCCTGATATCTTGCTGCATTGTCGCGTGCTGGCTCTCAACCCTTTGCTGGCCCTGTAACAGTTGCTGTAGTATCCCACAGACGTCGTTCCCCATTTGATTCTGACCCGTTCCCTGAATCTGTTGTTGATTACCCATCGGTTGCGGATGGAACCCTGGTGGAAACTTGTGTTGCTGCGGTTGGTTGTTGAAGTTGTTACTCTGAGCCGCTTGATTCTGCTGAGTGTAGCCATGCTGTTGCCCACTGAACTGTTGCTTGGGCTGGAAGGTATTCTGAAAAGGAGCCTTTTGAGCATAGCTTTGTTGTTGTTGTTGAGCAGGGTACACTTGGTCTTGAGGGTTAGCGACATTCGGGTTTCTGTATGAGAGGTTTGGGTTACTGTTGTAGTTGTTAAACCGCTGATACCTCTGCTGATTCCCTATGTAATTCAGCTCCTCTTGTGTTAGACCATCTTCATTAACATTGTCAAAACTTGGCCCTTGCTCATCAAACTCGCCTACAAAGTGTATTGGCTTTTGAGTCGCCATCAAAACCTTGTCAAGCTTACTCTGAGGCTCTCTTATATCTTTTTTCATACGCTGTTCATCACCAGATCCTTCTGTACGGTTTGCTCTATCAAAGTCCTCTCCATACGTGTCATTAGACATGGCTAGGTTCTCGACTAGTTCCATTGCCGCATTGTTCTCTTTCCCAAGAAAATTCCCATTTGAAGCTGTATCGAGTTGGTTTCTGATCTTGGGGAGTGCACCTCGGTATAAAGTACTCAAGAGTGATGCCTCTGAGAAGCCGTGGTGTGGGCATTGGTTAGTATAGCTCCTAAACCGTTCTCAAGCCTCACTAAAGCTCTCGTTGTTGTGCTGCGTGAAACTTGAGATCTGATTCCTGAGCTTGGCCATGCGTGATGTGGAAAAGAACTTTGATAAGAACGCCAGTTTACACTGCTCCCACGTTTGTATAGAACCCCTCGGTATATTCTTTTCCCACTGGTGTGCTTTATCACTGAGGCTGAAAGGGAACAAGCGTAGCTTGAAGCTATCTTCGGAGACGCCATTTATCTTGGTTAAGTCGCAAACCCGATCAAATTGATCTAGATGCTCGAGAGGTCTTCTCCAGCCAGTCCGTGGAACTTTGAGTTTTGCACCATATTGAGCAGGGAAGCTTTAACTTCAAAGTTGTTGTTTTGAACTGGTGGAGCTTGAATCCCAGCTCGGTATTGGTGCGCATTAGCTCGGTCATTCTCTCCAACACAGATTGGAGGATGTTGTCTCTGTACTTGTGGCGGTGGCGGATGAACATGATGGGCTTGTTGCTCATTTCTATTCGCTTGGTGTTGGTTTTGCTGAGCAAGCCGTTCGTTTCTTTGAGCCTGTTGCTGATTAACATAGCCTTGTTGTTCATTTCTTCCTGCCTGCGCCTGATTAGCCTGTGCTCGGCTGCCTGAGCCTGTTGCTCCATTCGCTGTTGTTCTGCCATTCCAAGTCTGTCAAAGTGCCGTTCTCTCTCGCGAGCTCGCCTTTCTAATCTGTCGATGTTATCGTCGTATGGGAAAAGCGATCCTGTGCTCCGAGACCTGGTATTCATGCACCTGAAAACAAACACAGAACTTGGAAAGAAGTTAGTAAAACAAAGGAAAGAAAAGCTTGAACTCAAGAACAAACAAGAGACTAATGCTCCTACAAGTTGGCAACGGCGCCAATTGATAAGTAAGAGTTTTCAGGCTCTTAGAAGGGTTATCAATCCCCTTGTCAAAGTAGTATAAGGGGTGTCAAACCAAGCTTGTCAACGAGACACTAGCCTATGTCATTTGTTCACTTAAGTCAAGACAAGAAGGTAAAAGTTTGGTGACGATGATAATCAGGCAAATAAGCAATAAAAGTAAATAAAAAGTAGAGATTTAAACTAAGCAAGATGCAAACAACAAACAGGTGATTCAGATGATGATAATATGCAATAAAGGAAGAGACTTTAGACAAGATAATCGACTCGGGTGCTTCCAAGCTAAACTAATGGGCTAATGAATCATTTTATCAAGTGGTTTCATTTAGCTTTGAACTCAAGGCATGTTAATCTTCTCATGAAAGTATTAAACATCTAAACTGATCCTCCTTCACACCAAAATATCTTTTGAGAAGCACGAATCAATCAGCAATAAGATTCAGTTCAAATATGTAATTTAAGAGAACAAACTATCACTCTCGCGATGAAAGACTCTTAAACCCTTAACCGAGTGGTTCAGACATTTCTACAAACACTTTTGATGCGAGATATGTCTCAGATCTGAACCTCAAGTGATGTGCTTGGATCCAGCCTAGAGATCTCGTCGGTTAAGAAATGAAACATGCAAGACTAGACACCTAAACCCATTAATCCACCTTGAAAGCACCCTAATCTACTTATCTAAAGTCGCTTAAACGACTACTCACTGATCATAACGAGCTCAATAAGTCCTTTGCAAGACGTGTAGCTGGTCATGATTAGGAGTTTAATGCTGATAATAAAAGAAGAGTAAAGAAAGAACAAGATTAATCTGGTTTTCACAAAAGAGACAAGTTCTTAAAGCTAAAAACAGGTAAGAGATAAGATAACTAGGTTTTTAGTCTCAAAATGTATTTATCGCAAAGGGAAAGTGTCGCGGGTCAGCCCGGAACAAACCGGGTACTCAACCGCCCTCTTGGGTTGATGGGTGAGTGCCACGGTGTGTCGGAAAGTGAAGCCGAGGTCTTCATGCCGAGGTGTGCACGTGAGTCAGAATCCGGATGAAGATCTCGTGAAGAACACGTCAAGAACATGCATGAACCCTAGTCTTTGATCCATCCTCACGTGTGTGTTCTTGAGCTACTCTGTTCTTGATTCTGGGTTCGTGACAAGGGACCTCGGGATAAAATTTCGAGGGGTCATGATGTCGAGGTGTTTGGGAGAACACAGTCCGGCATGCACGCCGAGGTCATTATACCGAGGTGTACTCTCAACACTTAGTCGTTTCCAGCTTCAGTTTTTACGTATGCATGCCTCGATCTAATCATGCCAAGGCTTTGGGACGAGGTCTGGTCCAAAATACTTCCAAGATATGAGCCTCGACTTGAGTGATGCCAAGGTAAAGATACCGAGGCTTGTGAAGACACTTAGCACGTATCGCAATTCATTTTAGGCTTGTATCGACCATGTCACCTTCCGGAAGCGATAACTTTCAGCACACGACTCCAATTGCTCTGGGACAAGTTCCACAGTAAATATGACTCAATAAGCTCGAAATTTAGTGAAGAAACCATCGGAGCTTGGGGAGCGGAAGGCTTCCTGGATTTCACATCTTTGCGCCGCATTGAAATTACCGGAAAATAGACTTTTAGACCGATGTGAACTCCGGAGACCCTATCTTCCAAACCTTTGCTCCGAATTGAGCGATTCCAAATGCTCTGAGAATATCTTCCATGGATCTCGAACTTTGATGAAGACCGGGTAAGCTGGTTCGGACAGGAAAGGCTCCGTCCGTCATGATCTTTGAAGTTCACCGTTCAGTTCTCGGGTACGCGCAAGGCTGGTGAACGCTCCGGAAGCCATATCTTTCTCTCCACTGGTCCGAATTGGATTATTCCAACTGTTCTGGAATCTTTGCTTGATTATCTCCAACTTTGGTGAAGACCCCGCCAACTGATTCGGACCGGAAGGTTCCCCGGATTGCTGATTTATGAATTGCGCGGGCAAGGGCAACTTTTGGTCGTAAAAACCTTCCCGCGGTAAGGAAAATGGCCGAGGGCTGTGTACCGCGGTAAGTTTTTTGGTCGTAAAAATCCTTGCCTCGGTCAAAAACTTGTCCCGTGGTATTTTTGCACTCGATACTCGATTCTGGCCGATCGGTAAGGTTTTTGGCCGGTAATGAGCATCCGGTAAACATTTTGGTCGAGGTTTCCGACCAGCCGGTACGAGATTTGGCCGAGAAATTCCTCCAAGCGGTTTTCATCATTTTTGACCCTTTTCTTCACCGTTTTCTTTCCTGTTCCTCTTCTTAGGCTCCAATTGGTCTCCAAGGCTCCTGATAAGGACTTCAAAACATGCAAAACTCTTTGGGACCTAATGCAAGCCCTATGTCCTATTTTGACGCCTAAAGACTCAATTTACATGAGAAAACACATGATGAGGACTCTATAATGCAATCTAAATGATGTAAAATATAGACATATCATTGATCGTTTTGTTTTGCCATTTGCACCATTTCTGAAGGGTGTTAACTCTGGAATACAGCTTCTTTGTGTGATAGTCAGGCTCACCCCAAAAGTAAGGATCAAAGTGATACCGGCCTGCTCCCATCCTTCTCTCAAAATCTCTTGGCTCCTCATTCTCACAACCAGCGGTCCTAGTTGTGTCCTCCTCTTCAACTGGCTCTTTACCCTTGGAACTTGTTGTCCTCTTGCATTTGGGAATTGGTGGGTGGATGGCTGGGTTGCAGAGCTGATCTTTTAGGACAATAAAGGAGACATTGTGCCTTTCTGTGAGAGTGGTGATGGCTGGGTGTGGCAACAGAACATGAACCTTTTCATTTTGCAAGAGCTTGAAGGTGTACAAGAAGTTTTCACCGTTGCTTTCTTTTAAAAGCCCAACCTTGGTGAGGGTAGCTTCATCAATCAACTCAGGCCTGACCTCAACATCATAAAAGACAAAACCTCTTGCTTTCAGAATCTTTGTCACTAGCCAACCATTGTGCAACTTAGTGAGCTTCTTTCTTTTACCCTCACTCCAAGCAATGTCCTTGTAAATCAGCATTTGGCGTGCCAAGAATGCACCACTAGATGGGATGTAATGTGGGAGGTGAAACTCTCTCTTGCTCTTCAAGTGACTGATGAGAGGATGAAGACCCATACCCAGTAGCTCCATGTCAGCTAGATGCACCACTCCATCATTGTGCTTGGTAAAGAACATTTGGCAAAGCACCTTGTGAGCATAGCGGATTGCTGGGTTTCTTATCCATGAACTCTTGCATCTTCCTCCTCTGAAGCTCCCAAAAGCAATTGTATCCCACAAGTCAGTGATCATGTGATCAGGGTATGTGAACTTCACTGTCTGTTCTTGTGCAGGTCTTGGAAAAGCAAAGATCTCATCTAGTTCCTTGAAGCTTACATGGTGTTGTGCACCATCTATTGTGAACTCTATGTGCCCAAGACC
Organism: Eutrema salsugineum; assembly: GCF_000478725.1. NCBI lineage: Eukaryota > Viridiplantae > Streptophyta > Magnoliopsida > Brassicales > Brassicaceae > Eutrema > Eutrema salsugineum. The sequence continues at coordinate 114,852 of NW_006256877.1, read as the reverse complement.
ATTGCCCTCATTAATTGTTGCATCTCTTGGGCCATATCCACAAACTTGAAGGGATGCAAGAAACTCTTGTGTAACACCATCATGAGCCACATCTCTCATCTCAAAGAATCCACCAAACCCCATGTTGTTGAAAATGAGCTGAACCTCTTCAAGAATTCCCATCTTCCTCAGCAGCTCCATATCAGGGAACTTGGTTTGCAGCACTTTTACACCCCTGAACATAGCAAAGTAGTCATCAAAAGTTGGTTCTCTGTCCTCAGAACTTGTCTTTGCTTTCTTAACCCGCTTCAATTCTGTTTCAGGATCACTCTCTGTTCCTTCTTCATCCTCAGCCACAGCCACCTCTTTTCCTGCCCTGTGAACGACCTCAACCAATGCCAGCTCTTTACCAGAAGTTGTTGAAGTAGAGGCCTTTGTTTTCTTTGGTGCAGCAACCTTCTTTGTTTTTTCTCAGCTGGATCCTTTGGCTTTCTCTGCCTTTTCTGTTTCTTGAAAACTTTTTGCCCAAAAGGCATAATCTTATCCTCTGAAGCTCCAGCTTTCTCCTTTTTGGCTTTATCCATGGCTGCGGTTCTTTTTGTTCCTCCCATCTGCATTTTCTCAAACAGCTGTAAGCACCAAAGCAAGAGAACAACAAAACATTTTCCAAAATTCACCAAGCTTATGTGTGGTACAAATCGATTTCTCTTGAAAAGAATGTATTTTAAGCTGATTTAAAACTCAGTAAACTCAAAGCAATGGCAAGAAGCAATGCACACAAAGAGTTCAGCTTGAAACACAATTCTAAAAAAAATCGATACACTTGATGAATTTCAAGAAACATTTCTCAAAAATTCCAAGAACAGGTTATTCTCAAGCAAGATCCATGAAATTCCTATCCATTCTACTTGAAAAATACTCACAAAATGATTCCAAGGTATCAAGAAGCCCATTAAAATCGATTCCATTTGTTTTTTCTGTTCATGAACAGTACACTAAAGCATGGAAAAGGTGAGTTTTAACAGACTAAATACCTTGGAATCTTCAAGTTTCGAGTGAAAAACGAATGTGCATCAAGAAACTAGACAGGATTATGAGTTCAATGCAGTTGGAATTTCTTAATTTGATGCAGGAACGAGAGAGATATGAAAGTTTAAAGCTCAAGAATGGAGAGAAGGGAGCAAACTCGCGATGAAGAAGAAGGAGAGGTGGGGAACAGCTGTCTTGGCGCGTCCTTTGACCGGTCAACGTCCATACGGTCAACTGAAATTCAAAATCTGGTCGTGCCTGGTTGACCGTGTCATGTGACCGTGTCAAGAACAAGTTTGTGTCTCTTCTTTGCCGCGGTCTTGGTGTGGCCGTGTCAACTTGACCGTGGCAAACACCGAACATTGGCTTCTTCTTCTTTCTTTTGCCACAGTCAAGTGTTTTCCCGTGGCAATATCAACCGTGGCAATGTCAAACCTCGGTCAAACCTTCTTATTCCTTGCCACGGCCAGCCCTTTAGCCCGTGTCCTCTAGACCGTGTCATTCTCCGAGCATCTGCATCCCTTCTTCTTGCTTTGCCACGGTCTGATCCTCTCCCGTGGCAACTAAACCGAGGCAATCTCCTAATGTTGCTCGTTCCACCTTCGTTTTGCCATGGCCTGGTTTCTTCCCGTGGCAATCCCCTCGTATCAAACCCCGAATCAAAGTTGTGCATCATTTTCTTTGCCACGGCCAGGTTCTTTAGTCGTGTCTGCCAGCCCATGTCAATCACCGAACCAAGGACATTTCTTTTTACTTTGCCACGGTCTTGATCATTCCATTGGCAATCTCAACCGTGGCAATGTCCGAGCCTTGTTCATTCCTCTTTTCCTCTTGCCACGGTCTCTTACGCTCCATGTCTCCAGGCCGTGGCAATCACCGAACATGTGCTTCTTTTGCCACGGCCAAGTCCTGAACCCGTGATTCATCTTCGTGGCTTGACTAAAACACCTGCCACGCCCTGGTTTCTGACCGTGGCTGCTAACCATGCTCAAGGCCGAGCACAAGCTTGTCTCCATTCCTTCATCTCTTTTCATCTTGCATTCACTTTCCAAGGGTTCAGACTCAAACCTATAACCTGTAGACACTAAAGAAACCCATCAAAACATCCTAAAACATAAAAAACAAAGAAATCAAAAGATC